>NC_073257.2:76214500-76518000 GCF_029289425.2 Pan paniscus | reverse complement strand
GATGTAAAGAGGCAAAATGGATAGTGTTTAACAGTGATTGTAGGTTGAGAATGAGGTGGAAAAATAAAGAATAATTGAAGACTTCTAGCTTGGAAAACTAGGCACCTAATGTAATAAAAAAAAATCAGCTATTTCTATTTATCAAATTCTCATTACATCTTGGAGTTCATTGCTACTGCATTTTCTGCGGCTCACTCACTCTTTGAATGACACATCTGCTTTGAAAGAACAAGAATAAAAAAAAAAAGAACAAGATAACTCTAACAACTGTCATAAAGAGAAAAGGATACAGAAAACTCATTTCACCCACAGGTTTACTTAATGGTCAGGGCCACCCTGACTCCAATGTCTAAATGCACCCCCAACATCACCCCTATCGTCTTGTTGCCTGTTTGGCCATTGTCAGCTAAAGAACCTGGGAATAACATTCTTGGCATAAAAATCAATCCCAGTGTGAAGCTGAGAGGTTTGTTTGTTTTTTTTGTTTAAACTTCAGGTAAAGATGTACATCATGACACACTGTAATAAATTGCTTGGCATATTAGTACTCAGAGTGCAATTTTATAAACCTAACTCCAGCACTTTAAAGTATGCATTCAGATGGGCTTAATAAAGTCAACTGGTTTTGCTGACATCTAATAATCAGTAAGAAGAGCATTGCCATTTATACTTGCAAAACACAGTCTGTTTTATGTTATTTGTCCTTGTATCCCTGAAAAGGCATGGTATTCACGATGGTTTTTCACTCTGTAAAAGTTATAAAGCAATTCCACTTGTTTACTTAAGAGTTATATTTATCCATGTTCTTTTGAACAGGAACAGTTTTTAGTGGAAATATATCCTATGTTCTTGCTAGTATTAGACCTTGAAAACTAGAGTGATGATAATAATACTAATAATGGTATAGCTTCAAAAATGATGAGCAATGCAGGGAAAGATTAAAGACTGGGTACTAAGGGACCCAGCTAACTGGTGGAAGATGAAAGGAAAAAAAATAGCTGAACATAATGAATCTCCACTACAGTGAATGCTGAACTAGAGGAGAACAGGAATGTAGAGCAGTTTACTCTCATATTGTTCCAGAAAGAATTTAAGACTCCTTACATGAATGAGACAAGATAACATAATGGAAATTTTAAAAGAACACAAAACAGGAATAAACGTGTAAAAATTAGTTCGAAATAAGTTTAATTTTAAAAACGCATATTGCAAAACCAACACAAATGCTATGAAAAGCCATAAGTTTGACCCTGGGCTTTTCCGTAGACAACTATAAAATGGAAATGCCATGTCAGTTACACAATTCCCATTATCTATAAGATGGAAACTGTCCAGTTGCTCACAAGACCCATCATAATTGTGGAAGATGAAGTCAGACAAAAATATCTCCTCGGATTCCCTGTGCAGGTAATTGTGCAGTGTAATGGCCCACATCCTGAACAGAATCTTTACAGTAAAGGAAAGAGTGAGAGTCACAAAAATGTTTCTTAAATTGTCCCTCAGCCACTCTGGAGCAACAAACCAAAGCACATTTTAGTTAAGAAAAAAAAAAAAAAACACTTTACAGAAGATACTAATAAAATAACGCAATAGTTCTCAAGTGTTTAGAAATTCTTAGCAAAGACAATATGGTGCTGTATGAGCCCTCAATGCTTTCAGGTCTCCAGAGAATTCTTTATGACCTTTCAGAAATAACCCATGGACCTTCACTGGGCACCAGTGCTTTAGAAACAGTAAGAAGAGAGATGTTAAAGGAACTCAGAGAAGAGAACTTATTGGCTGGATGGTGAACTAATGACTCAATCCAATTTCTCATTCCTTTGGGCCCAGCTATCCTTGGATAGCTTTCTGATTTTCATAAGATATGAAAAAAGTTTGGAGCTGTCATAAGGAGCCCCCTGAGGCATTCAGGATCCACAATCTTTAACTCAGAAGGGAGGGCCACTCTTCTTTGAAAAATTCCAAGTTTGAGCCTCAGAGTCATTTAACAAAAATCAAAGAATCTGTTATCCTTAAACCAGAGAGTATGGAAGTAGAGATTTCAAGTGACCAGGAAAATAAAAGCAAGAAAACAGAATAGACCCTTTTCAGTCTGAAGGTAATTTTGAATGACAGCAATAAACAAGAGAAAGAGATGATAGCAGAAGGGCTGACATAAATCAGTTTCCTGTTTACAAAAATCTTTACAACTGGATAATGACAGATCATCAATATTAAGTGAGAAATTTTACATTAGTAAATATCAAATATCAAAATAACAGAGTGTGGAAAAATTACTGCCATTTGCTTTTTCATATCTGCCTTCCAGAGTATTACCAGATCTTCATAAAGACTTGCATGTGGTAATTGCATATTGTTTTATTCTTCTCTAATCCTAGGTGCTAAATGCAGAAACTTGAGCTAAAGATAAAATGGGGCTTAAGAGGATCTAAATATTTTTACACTGCTACTTCAAGTTTTGAAATCTGAGTGAATGGGGAGCAATTCATTTTAACCTCCTAGACTTTCTGCTGTCACCCTAGTTTTACCAATTTCTTCAGCCACTAACTGCTTTTACCCAATGGCAAAAAAATTCATAAGTCATATCTTGAGACTAAGAGACTGAAAAAGAAATAGTTCTACCCATGGCCCTAAGATCTACTCTTCATTAAGATGAATATCAATCTTAATGTAATCATATTGAAGGCCAGACAGGCTTTGATCAATGGCATCTAGGCGACTATCAGAGTAACTGTTCAGAACACACAGATAACAGCAAATGACAGGGACCAATTTCAGAGTCACGCTTTAAAGTACATCAAGACAGCAATGACAAAGACAAGATAAAAGAGCAGAGGCTGGAGGCTGCAGAAGTCTGAATCATAGTCTGACTATCTACTCCCCAATTGCACATTTTCATGTGGGAAGTCAAACCAAAAAGAATAGGAATCAGTTAGCCTTGCAATTAAAGGAGAGCAGTTTCCTGTGTTGCCACCTAGTAGAAAGATTTCCAAATTAGTATAAAGTTTCCAAATTAGAAGTCTAAATTTGAAGCATTCTAGAAGTCAAAATCACTTGCAAGCCATTAAGGATGAATTGATTTTCCAATACAGCAGCAGCAAGCTAAAAGCAGTTTCTGTTCCTTTGAGACCCCATCCTGTCATCAAATTCTGGCACTAAAATTAAGAAACTTGAGAAAGATTTAGTAATTATAAGCTTCTAATTGCACACTTTGTTCTAATAAGATTACATGGTCATTCTGAGACTCTGAGCAAACGTTCTGAAATGGCCTTACCAGAGGTTTGCATAGAAGAGAGTTTCTTTCCTAATCTCAGTTCTACTCCTATGTAAGAAAATATCTTATTAAAGCATTGATAAAACCATTTCAATATCAGTACGTTTGCTCTGCCTTCTTCTAAACAAAAGTCTATTCTCATCACTGTCAGGTTTCCACTATGCTTCCCTTTAAATGTTCTCTCTGAAACAAATTCTAAACTGTTTGTTTTCAACAAGATACTAATAGGTGTTCTGTGAGAGGGAAAAAACGTTTACATAGGCAACTAAGCTTAGGGCTGGCTGGTAAAACAAACTAAAATAGATTTCTTAATTACAGGATTTCTCTTAAGCATTTACCCTCTCAATGAAGAAGAGGCAGCATTTAGCATCAGTTGAGCCCCTCCTTCTTTTGTTTTTCTTCAAATCATTATTTTTATCTTTCAGACTTAATTCCCATGGAACATAGAAAAAGCATCTTTAAAAGGCCATAATAAGAAGGAGACTGTCAGGTGGGATTAGTGAGCCTCAGTTAGTGGAATGTACCTGTGGTACAGAAATATACTCCTTGAAGGCGCTTTATCCCACGAGCCAAATCAACCTGGTGACCAGTTTCTCACTCGCTCTAGATGGAGAAGCCTGATCTTAGGGCTCCGATGCCCTGTGTGCCAGGACCCAAGCCTGTATTATACCTCTAGTGAATGTCTATCATCTTTACCATGTTACCAGCTTCAGCAAAGAAATGAGATTGCCATCTGTCCCTTTCTGACTGTGGGTGGTTTAGAAAAAAGGAGTATAACAGTCGAACACTATATAGGTCCAAAGGGAGGTAGCCTATCATCAGATTGTCAACCACAGCCTAGTTGGGTTAAATAAGCACATCCTTGGAAATCCAAGTTGCTTAGTCTATACCGGTAACTTCATATGGCCTTCGAGCATTAGGCTGCCTGATTTTGAAAGTATTATTTGCTGTAGGTAGAACATTGACCATGGATGAGAAGCCAGGCCTGCCTCCTCTATCAAGCTGTTCTCTGAGATCTTTATTACAGAGAGTTCACCAGGATTCCCATATCCCTCCAGAAATGTCAGGCAATTCAGTTCAGAAGCACTCACCTTGGGCAGACATGAAATTTGATTAGCAGATAATCTATTACCAAAAACATATGCTGGCTAATAGAACCAGAAAACGGCATCCACAGAAGCTAATCCAATATCACATGTCTGGAATTCTTTCCAATACACCGTATCATTTTGTCCATTTAATCTTCTCTCCATTCAGGTATGTATCAGCCCCCAAACAGAGCCATACCTAATCAAATTCTCTAAAGCATCTCTGTCCCCATCAATCCATCATTTTACTTCATAGCATTTAGAATTATGTTGTTTATGGTATTTACTATCTCTTTTATTCCATTAGAATAGAAGTTTATACGCAAGTATCTTATCCCCTTTGTTCCACTTTATCCCAAGTATTCAAAACAGTGCCTGACATTTAGTAGAATTAAAGCAATCCAGATGATCAAAGAAGAGAAATCCACACTTTCAGTTTGCAAAAATCTTAATTCCCAGCATTGACATTCCTTTATAGCAACATTCAGTCTATAAAGGGAAATTGGGATATCTTTTTCCATGGGAACTTTTAAGGAGATAATCACCTGCCTGAAGTGATTAAAGGGCTCTTCAACTTGGAAGCAGGACCCTGATTCTCATGGCCCTACAGGGGCGGGGTGCAGGGGGAACATTCTGTTTATATCTGTACTAACAAATCATCTCTATTCATCTTCTGTGACCCCAGTCTTGGATCTCCCTGGATTCTAGCAGTTACAAAGACCCAGACAGTTTCCCAAATTTCCTTTCTGATGAATTGCCTGGTGCATCTCATAATATTAATGTCCATGATTTTGGCTGGCAACAATTCTGGTGTAGTTAAATTAGTGTCAGACTCACACTATTCACCTGATCAGTTTCATAATTTTCATGGTAAAATAGATATGGCCAAAAAATTCTTAAATAAAATGAAGTAAAACAAATCTTTAATTCGTTTCGATGATTTTCAAGGACTGGGGAAACACTACAGGGTTATATTTTTAAATGGAAACTATAAAATGCTGTCAGCTCTTAGCTATCCTGCCTTCCCAGTATAAAATCCCTAGATATTTGGATATGTTTGCACTGCTGACAGAATTTTTACTTTTAGCCTGCATGTTTGAAAAGTCACTATGAAACATAAAACAATTTTTAAAATCAGGTTTGCTAAACCTAATGTCCAAAGAAATACAATAGTGGACGACCTAAGGCCTGTTAGGTTTAAGAAAGAGGAGATTCAGTTGGGAAAGACAAAAGGTAAGAATAGACCAGTGGGGTCATAGGCTTTAATTTTACAAATGCATTCCAATATTCCCATTCAAGATATCTCCCTCAGTCAATGAAGTGAAGAGTAAACTCATAAGATTTACTGCACACAGCCCCTCTGCCATTATAATTCGGGGTGTGTATCTTTCCTCTAAATATACAGAAAATTAAGGTTTAGGTTAATTCAACTTCAAATTATTTTTAGAAAATTATCATTACATAATCACTTCTGGGAGAGAGATCACTCTTCTGAAGCTTACCTGAGTCTGAACATATTCTGAGTACCATTCCAATGCTTCATAATTACTATAGTATGAGTTTACTTGGGTTTGATGCAAATGCATATTTGACTACTGCAAGGAGCTTTTCAACCATGAAACTATATTTTTCTTGCTTAAGTACTTATTATACTCATATTTCATCATGAATATTTTAGGAGCTAACTCCCCCCAAAAGAGTTAACTTTGACTCAAAACAAACCTTTGAGTTCAGGCTTTAAGTCTTTACCTCCTTAAAATAATTAGGAACAATCCTAATAATATACCAGCCCAAGACCTAATTTTTTATGTTGAATTTTAAACTCCCAATCTAAATGGATAATGATTATTCTCCAATTAAAATGATGATGTTCTATCTTGATCAGAAATTCAATACATATTTATTGACAAAATTATGTTCTTCTCTTGAATGTTGCAACATCAAATCATGATATTGCGAGGGAGATCATTGTGACATATGGCACATGGCCCCAGGATTTGCTCCAACCCAAACACTCAGTGTTACTAAGATAGGTATTCAGCAAAGGCTTAACAGAGTGATTTTCTCTGGGTACCTTGGTTCATTGATTTGATAGGATTTCTGTGCATATATATATATATATATATATATATATGATTTGACCAATCAAAAATCAGCTGTTTGAAGGGTGTTTAAGAAGGAAGGCAGCTATGACCAAACAAGTGTGAAGGACTAATCCTACTATTGTTTAGGGTCCTTCTTCCATTAGCAGAAGCCTGCCTATGAGCAGCAGTAAAAACCCACTTCCCAATTCTGCTCCCATTGGACCTTCACATGCTCTGTCAGGCTCCCTGCTTGTCTAGCAGCACTGAATCTCTTTTACCTGTAACAACACCTCATAACATCTTGGAGGCCCCCGGGGAAGCACTAATGGTGATGGATGGCCCACTGATTCCCTGAGGAAGTAGATACTATCAATACCACTGACCTGCTCTGCTCATTAGTAGGAGAAACAGCAGCTCCTCACTTGACAGGGGTGGTAATGGAGAAGGACTTCTGAGTTGAAACAGGAGGGTGAGCTGCCACTGCAGTAGGAAGGAAATATTTTATTCTCAAAACACAACTCCCAGGAGGAGCAGAAAGAGGAGTTGGTGAGGCATAAAGATTAGATTTTAGTCTCAATTCCACTGTTAACTAGAAATAACTGGAGGGAAATTATTTCACTTTTTGGTATCTCCATTAATCAATGTAGTCATAGCAAAGTAAATAACATTTATGAAACACAAATTATGTGCCAGAAAATGTGCTATTTTACATGTATTATGACATTACATCACATATTACTCTTTGGGATAAGTACTCCTGTTAGTAACCCCATTTTACTCAGGTAGAAATATGAGTTTTTGAGAGTATAAAAATTTACTCAAGCTAGTAAGATGAGAAATTACTTAATGGGTACAAGGTACATCATTTGGGTAATAGATACCCTAAAAGCCCTGGCTTGACCACCATGGCTGTTTATATATTTATATATAAATATATATTTATATTTATATAGACATATATATTTATATTTATATAGACATATATATTTATATTTATATAGACATATATATTTAAATATATATTAATATATATAAATATTTAAATATATAAATAGTTTATATATAAACATATATATATAGAGAGAGAGAGAGAGAGAAACAAAATTATGTTCTTCTCTAGAATGTTGCAACATCAACTCATGATATTGGGAGGGAGGTCACTGTGACATATGGCACATGGTCCCAGGATTTTCTCCAACCTAAACACTCAGTGTTACTAAGACAGGCATTCAACAAAGGCTTAACAGAGTGCAGTAGGAAGGAAAATTTTTATATAATATAATTATGTTCTTCTCTAGAATATATATACTATATATATATATATATATATATATATATATATATATATATATATAGTAATGGAGACCTGGTTACCAGAAGCAGCTAATAGTAGTGTCGTATTTCTAACAAGATGTTGGATAGAACATAGAGATATCATGATTTGTAGCGCTTGGAAATCCACACAAATGGACACATGACTACTGTCATGTGGCCATTTGCAGGCTTTCAAATAATTTCCAATGCCATCTGTGTCTAACACTGCTCCTACATTCTCATACTTCCCTACTTCCACCTGGGTATCTTCTGCTCCCATTTGGACCATAGATGAATTGTGGGTTTTTCATGGTTTGCTCATCTGTTTCCTCTGCCACACGTGATAGTTCTCTGTTGTGCTGTCACTTTTGTGAAAATGTTGGCATCTCTTTTGCTTTTATGTCCTCTAGTCATGAGGTTGAAAAAACCAGTGGAGCTTAATATTGGCTCACTCAGCCTTGGATTTGTAGATCACACTTCTTCTAGATAGGATAACTAGGGCAGAGAGTAAATACGCATAGTAAAGGTCCTTTTTTTCAGGTAATATCTTTTGTCTTTATAAAAAGGAACAGAAAGAGGAAAAAGGCAAACAATGCAGAGGCTATTCTTCAAGAATGGAATTATTTATTAGTAAGTGGTTATTTCTGATTAAATGTAGCATTAGGGGATCTGAAAACATCTTACCCTCCACAAAATGTCTCCCACACTCAAATACAAACTGCTGATATTGTTACCCTCCAAAAAGTCATTTATTTATATTAAAATATATTTTGTTAAAATATTAATATACTTTAAAGGGCATCTTTACCTTAATATAAAGTAGCTTTATTTTATTTTCAATTTGAAAACAAAATTGTCC
Organism: Pan paniscus; assembly: GCF_029289425.2. Classification (NCBI taxonomy): domain Eukaryota; kingdom Metazoa; phylum Chordata; class Mammalia; order Primates; family Hominidae; genus Pan; species Pan paniscus. Next base: position 76,509,381 of record NC_073257.2, on the reverse strand, counting down.
CAAAGACAATGGAAAGTGCTTGAGGTACCACTGTAATTTAAGGCAAAAGATAGAAGGTTACTCTAGGGCCAGCTCTGGTCCTCTAAAGTCATTTTCAGTCCCTAAAAGTAACTAAAATAACAATTATGATTACATTGCTGGCTCATCCTTACAGTGCTACAGTCTTTATGCAGCATACATGATCTCATGCTCTTCTTATCTTTGAATGTTAGAATAGAGGAGAACAACATAGGGTTTGCCTTGCATGTAAGATTCTATGCAGATTACAAAGAGGCCATCAGAACCAGGGACCCTGACAGATCCTCTCTGTGGACTATGGCGTAGATGGCTGCTTGAGTTTAGAAATGTGAATATTCCATGCCCAACACAGGATGATAAGGTGTAGATCTTGGAATCTGTGAGAGTGCAGTAGAAACACTAGCTTGACTCTAAGTCCAATGAACAGCAAAGTTGCTCAGGCTGCAAATTAGGATCCTGATGAGCAGATGAATGACCCTGACTGATTTAATGCTAAACCCTATGTTATTGTGGGCAGTGTAGAGGGAGCTGGGTGACTTAACTGCAGAAACACTATCTCTGTGCAGGAAGGTGAGCCCTGGTTTGAGGAAACTGAGGAAGAAAGAGAATAGATGCCAGAAATTCGGTGGGGTTGACATTAGGATTAAAGCCAACTAGTCATTTGCTCTGAACACTTAAGCAATAAGTAAATAAAAGAGTTTTGCTCTGTTTTGCCACCAGTTCATAAGCTAAACTAGACGTGTTATTTCTGTCTCTAATTTGCTCATCTATAAAATTGGATACTACTTAGTCTCTATCCCCTTCAGGTTGTTACAAAAACATTTTCCTGTGTTTTTATAAATAAACAAGACCATAAATATATTCTAAATAATGAGCTTCTAAGTATATAGGACATTGGACTTGAAATCAGAATCTTTGAGATTAAGATATGACAACCCTGGGGACAGAATCCTTGGTTCCTACTCCTTGCTCTACTAGTCACCAGCTGGATGATTTTGAGAAGATTACTTTTGGTTACCTCATCTTTATGATGAGGATAATAGTAGCCCTACTACATGCAATAATTACGGGAATTATGTTAGTATAGGTAAAGCCTTAGAATAATGTTTATTTCATAATATGTACCAAATACACATACTATTGAATTTTAATCCTAGAACTGCCATTAATTCACTGTACGATGTTCGCCAAGTCATTTCGTTTCTGCAGGCTTTCATCTTCTATTTAAAATAAGGATTTCCATTTTAAACAAATGATTTTTAAAGTTCCTTACAAGGGTAAATTTCATTATTATCTACATAATTTTAATTTACTATACAGATCAGTTATACTGTGCATTGCATATAAAGAGTTAAATGCTACAAACCTCTTAGTTGATAATGACATACTGTCATCAGCATCTTGGAAATATGATAGAAACAAAAATAATGACAGATAAAACTGATAATGCTCTTAGCAAAAGGAAGTGATAACTGAAAATAGCAATAGAGACACTCCTTGTGTTAATAAATGGTATGAAGCAAATATAAATGACTCTGTTGCTATAAGCCAGTCTGATTCTCTTAAGCAAAGAAATAAGACTGTAATTAATGCACACTATTTGCAAATATAGGGAAAGGACACGATTCCTTAACCACTAGTTGCAAATCACAATATAGAAATTATAGCCAATTATTTTAAATGGACTGAAATTCTCATATGTCAGCAGTGAAATCAGTCCTTTGAGTTCTCCCACGCATAGCTCTTACATAGGCAAGAGAGCCAGATGGCTTTATGACCTCTACGTGCTACTGTCTGTGCAGAAACAGTGATTGTAGAGCTGTTCTGTTTCCCTGGATGCTTCCAGGGAAAAAGTCGGCACCAGATCACTCCTAATGCTCAATGAGTCCTCGAAGCTTTGAAACCTACTTGTAATTTCCACCTGGGACACATGGATGCCAACTAGATCATATCCCAGACAAGTTATTGTCTCCCATTCTGCCAGCTAAGGTTCTTGACACTGCATTAGCAGAAAATCTAGATTAAGTAACCTTACTGCTAAAGATAGCACTATGTTTAACATTGTTCATGTTTGTTACTGGAAGAGCATTCTTTTTTGACTCAGAAAGCTTAAGGTGTTTCCACATTTCTATTTCTATTTCAAATGTCAGTCACCTGAGTCCCTTCTCTTTCACCTATCCAGAGCAAGTTGACAGTAGTTTCCCTGCCTCCTGGATGTTTGCCCAACTTTGTGCTCCACTCCCTGGGCCCTAAGCCCCTAGGTGCACAGTTTATATGTTCTATGTCAGGTGCCACTTTATTGAGCCCTGAATTATTTCTGAAACCTCAACCCTCTTATCACTGGGTCCTCTGTCTTTTGCATCATTTTATTTCTAATTATTAATTCTCTAACTAATTGTTGTGGCATTGGAAAGCACTGTGCTTGGTAATCCAAGTATATAGCCCATTTCATACTCATTGACCCGTCCTCATACCCTTTGTAAATAAAAGTTGAAGACATTACCTTGAAATTTCTTCTAAATTTATATAATCAAAATACACTTAAGCCTGTGACCCCAAATAAGTGAACTGCCACATTCAGTGAATAGTTGGGGCTCTTATCTAAAAAAAAAAACACTTTAGAAATAGGTTACTACTATACATCATGAGATCAAATCAAACTTAGTTTCCAACTTGATTTAAAATATTCTATTGTCAAAACCCAATACATGCCTATTTTTTCCTCATTGATTTTAAAGCAATAATCTTTAGTGAGAGAATATGAATGCTTTTCTTATGCCTTCTGCCTATCAGAACACTTGTTTCCAGTCCTCTTACAATAAAACATTAAGAATCTAGTTCACATCATGCTGTAACAATAAAGTTCTGTAAAAACTGAAGGGAAATACATCTTCAGTGAGATTCCATCATCCCTTATTGATACCATAATTGAGGTCTATAAATCTGTTTCTTATACAATTCATGCAATAACATATTAATGGATTGTAAATGACATGTCATAAAACTAGGCATTAAGTATTGCAATTTATATTTAAATGTGCTTCAGACATAAATAAATGCTCTACAAATAGCAGTCTTTCTCAAGTCAGAAGATAGAGCCTTCCATTTACTTCTAGTAGACTTGGGAACAGAGTCATGACAGAGTATGTTGCTGTCACCAAATTGTTACTGTACTTTGGATGAAGTGGTTTTTGCTACATTTTAAATAGTTTATGATTTTCAAATTGTTCAAAAGTTCTTCAAACAGAAACAGCTGCAAGTACTGCCTTTATAAGTCAAGCCCCTTCAGAGAATGTCAGAACGTTTTTACCTGCCCTGAAGCCAGCTGGTTTGACAGAAATGCTACTGCCTGGTCCAAATAAAGACATGATGGAAAGATGAAGTAGAGTAAGAACATGGCATTTGGAATCACAAAAAGATCACTATCACACAAACTCCTCTTCTGTTCCTTTGTTTCATATTCTCTGTAAATGGACATGGAGACGTTGTGATGTTTACCACTAAGTAAACTGGCAGGAAAGACACAGTTAGTCAGGAGACTGTAGAGCAACCACTATTCACAGCACCCTTTAAGTAAGCAGTGTGGCTCAGAAGGAGTAAAAAGTACCTAGTGTAAGTGCTACTACGTGAAAATAAAGTTTTAATCCCTGCACAAAGTTTAATTCCATTTCTGTTTGGTACCTGGGATTCCAAAACAAATTCTAACACTGCAGTGTCTCTCATTTCTGTTGTGTGGACATACCTTGCCTTAGGTTGTGGGTATGTGTGTGTCTGTATGTGTGGTTCTCTGAGATCTCGTCTCTGACTTTAGGAAATCTGGCACATCTGAATACTTCAATCAGTTCAAATGACTGTTATCCCAACAGGAGTCTCACTACATAGACGGGAATAAGCATAGACTCACGCATGTTTGCAAGATGACAGACACCCGTTAAACACGAGCCCCACCACTCTTGGGACCTGAATGAGCCAGAAATATCTGAAGGAAAGTAGAGGTAATGTCCTGTCATGGACAGAGTGGGAGATGCCAAGTCTAGGCCTGAGATTTGATGCCATCTTAAGCCTAATTGGTATTTTATGGACAACCATGCCAGAATTACATTTTTTTTTCTTAAAAGGTGGGGAGGGCAGAAGTCCAGGGGAATTGGAACGAACTCTAACATCCATTGTACTATTAACACATGGCTCCATGAGTGTCAATGTCTCAGTCCTATCCATGAGATTCCTTCCTAGATGTTGCTTTACTGATCCCTACATCAATCCTGCCATTCCAACTCCAAATATAAACTATTTGCTTTGTAAGCTGCGTAGACTGTAATTTTATTTTTTCAAGTAATACATTCCCTGGGATTGAACTGAAACGATCCATCCCTGCCAATATTCTACTCTGCTTCTGCCTTGAAATATGACTGGGTCATCTGTAACCAGAAGCCCTGAAGGACACCTACAGGCATCACTCCCACCTACTGTCTGTGCCCCTCCCCTGCCTCCCTTGCTCTCCTCTTTGCTGTCCTCTCATGCAGCAGTTACTGAGCACCACTGCATGCCAGGCATGTTCTAGATGATCAGAGAATAGTATTTGTAAAGCATATCACAGTTTATAGCTGTGAAGTTCAGTCATGGAAACATCTTGTGAATGACACATTATAAATGTCTCATTTTAGAGGTAATGAGACAAATTGAGAGAAGTGTATTCACTCATCTGAGGTCCCCCCACAAGCCCCCACCCCCACTAGAATATGTGCTGTATAAAAGTAGGAATTGTTCTCTGTTTGATCCATTGCTGATTCCTAGGCATCTAGAAGCGCCACTGGCACATAGTAAGCACTTAATAAATAAACAAATAGTTGCATTAATTTAACATCAGGCCGGGCGTGGTGGCTCACATCTGTAATCCCAGCATTTTGGGAGGCCAAGACAGGTGGATCACTTGAGTTCAGGAGTTGAAGAACACCCTGGCCAACACGGTGAAACCCCATCTCCACTAAAAATACAAACATTGGCCAGGGATGGTGACGCATTCCTGTAATTCCAGCTACTCAGAGCTACTCGGAGCTACTCGGAGGCTGAGGCAGTGAGCCAAGATCATGCCACTGCACTCCAGCCTGGGTGACAGAGCAAGACTCCATCTCAAAAAAAAAAAAAAAAAAAGTAGCATCATAGCTGATATGTGACAGGGCAAGACTGTAAGACTGAATCCAGGTCTTCTAAATCCAAATCTATGAAACCTGTCATAGAAAAGTATGGTAGTTACAGTCACAGAGATCAACCTTGATTATGGATACAAGCAGCTATGTGTGCTATGTAATACCTAGATCTGTGCCTCATTTTTATCTGTAAAATGGGAATACTTTTTGAAATGATAAAAAGAGTTAAAGACTATAAAAGAGCTATTACAGTACCAGGCACCTCATAAAGTCTTCAGAAAAAAAAAAAAAACACTTAGGTTTGTTTCCTCTTATATTATGTTCCTTCTCCTTTTTTTTTTTTTTCTTTTCATATGACCACCTCTTTCCCTAACCATTTTTTTCCTGGCTTTTTTCATTGTTTTCCAATTTTTCTTTACCTCTATCAAGGATAATCCACTAAATGGCTTAATTTTAAAGGTGGTTTAAAAAATAAAACAGGTTTATCTTACTCTCCCATGACTGCCTATTTGGAAACATCCCCTATGACTCCAGAACTAGAACAAAGTCCCAGGAGAGTCCAAGAGATTCACAAAGACTATGATTCTAGTATCTTGTGAGAATAAGCCCCTGTCCCATTATTTGTTCTTTAAAGAAATTTGTTCTTTCTCAAGCAATTATTTCATAGTGGGATTCTAACTGATTTCACCAAAAACAGTAATTCCAAACCCCCATACTTCCTTTTTTTTTTTTTTTTTAAGATTCTCTGTTGATGTAGATTTCCCTCAGGTTATCTCTGGTTGCTCAGCCCTTTTTTTTGTTTGTGTGTTTGTTTCTTGGCCACCAGGTTCTGTCTCATTCTTCTCTTTAATTATTGCTGGAGCCCTTTGAGTCTGCCACCCTCAGAAAATAGAGTTGTTGCTATTGGTTTCCCAGACACTGTCATCCTTGGTGATCTTTGCTCTACAGATTTTTCTTTTCCATAATAATAGCTTCCACCTTTTTGTCTAATTTTCAAAACTCACCTTTCTGCAATAGGAGTTTTATGTTCCCATGCTTGGCCATTTGGTCTTTTTAACTGTTTCTCACTTAGGGACTAATAATCAGTTTAAGGTACTGAATCTACTGGTGTTGAACTCATAGGCATATTGGCTATCCTTCCTTTTCCTCCATGATTACACTCTATTTGATGATTTTACCTTTAAGTGTTCAATGTTGTGTTTAAAAAGTACTTCTTTGCATTGTAAATTCCACACATCATACTCTTTTCATCTCACCTATATTTTATGAGGCTTTAAACTAGTGAAACATGCTAGTTAACTGAATCTAAAGGACCTGCTTAATGCCACTCTCCATAAAGGAACTTGAAAATTTTCCATTTGAGGCATGTACATCTTTCCGGTTTCTTTAAATCTGGAGCTTCAGTTAGGAAACTATGAGAAACAAATATTGGCAGACCAATTTCATCAGATATGGCAATGCCTTTGCTTTGCTCTTTGCTATAATTTCTGTTATAAGAAAAGAAGAAACAAGTATTAAGTTAAAATTATCCATTTTAAAATAACCGTGAGCCACTGAAAAAATTTTAAAATAGACATATATAGTTTAGCATTTTCCCAGACTCTTTGTCCACTTCAACCTTTGTAGGATAATTCCTCCGCCCCCAACTCATTTATGTTGACAAACTTCATCCTTCACTCTGATTCTCCTGAACCTTTCACTGCAATGCCCCATCCAAACCTGCCCTCCAGATGTGCAGCCACCTGACATAAAACATTCCCGACACCTCATCACATCTAAGTTTATCATATCACTCTATTATTCTCTTCTTGCCCTTCTTGAGTCATTAAAGTGACTCAAAACTAATCCTTAATTTTATGTTAATAGACATTAACGTCTAGAAAGGTGACCCTTCTCATGTGACTTAATTATATTTTAAAAAGGCCTTTAATGTGTAAATTTGAAATATTATTAAAATGGTTGGAATGTTAAGTTCCAAAGCAGATGAGCAAGTGAAATATAGATGGGTGATAAGGGGGCTCATGTCACCTTCTGATCACACTATGTAAAAAGCTTTTTGCTCTGAGCCTAAGCATGGCTGTCTCCGCTTATCACTGACTGTCACCAGATAACTAGACTGCAGAAGGGGCTGTCTCCAGTGGAATCTTGATGAACTAATCAACCTTCTTACCTTTGGAGACATAGTGAGTATGAGTTATTAGCTGAGTTTCTGAATGCAAACAGTCAATGCTCTCTGAAGGGGAATCCAGTCACTCAGACATTAAGCGGGTATTTTTTTAAAAATCAGTTAAATATAAGGTTTAAATTTTCTATATAGCCTGAAAAGTTTGAATGTTTAATTCAAACTAATTTATTGAGCAATGGCATTTAAGAAAATGGAAAGATGCAAAGGGACTTTCATCAGATGATAAGTGGATAAGAGAGAAAAATGCAGACAGATGAGCCAGAGTTGTGTAAAAGCTGGGAGGCTAGCAGGGCCTTGTAGATAGCCAAGCTGACTGGGGAACAGAGATATATGGGAGCAGAGATCAGAAAGTTCATCCTTACCCTGCTGCCCGTGGTGAAAGGAGACTAGCAGCGTGTGAGGTACCTGTCTCTAATCGCATGTAAAATTGCAAAACCTGCAGGGTTACTTTGTTATGAACAAGGTTAATGTGCTACTCAAGATTAATTGTGGCTTCACAGAGAAATTTATTGAGGATGAGGGAATCTGAAAGTGAAAGGAGGGGCAAACGCCTTGTTAGAGATTCATCACAAGGGGGTGATGGATGAAAGCCTTCAGAAACCAATAATAGGATTTTAAAGATTCACATAAGCAGTATTAAGGCAATCTCCAGTGCTTACCTTAGACAAACTAGAGTTAGTGAATGGCAGAGTAGTGTGGTTAAAGCTGTGAGGGGAAACACAACTGGCTATTCCACAGTGGGTCTTGTGAACTGTCTGTGCTTTGGTTGGCTGATAATGGGTCCTGGGTTTAGTTCTCTACATGATGCTTTTATAGATTTAACTGTAGATTGATCATTTCAAAGACATCAAAATAACCATCAGAAGGGCTGATAGTGGTTATGAGCCTCTTAACTCTATAGTGAAACAGACCTGGACTGGAGTCTCACCTATACCACTCATTGGCTGCACAATCTTGGGCAACTGACCTAACTTCTCAAAACCTCTCTCCTTCATAAGAATAACAGGAAAAAAATAATTGTGCCAATTTATACTTTATTTCAAGTATTAAATGAGACCATGAATTTCAAATGATTAGCAGAGTCCTTTAGTGCTCAAGAAAATGAGATGTCATCATCAGAATGATTTTCATTGTTGTCACGATCAGAGGTAATAGTAATCACAGGTACAGAAACACAACAAAGGAGCTGTAGAGTCAAACTGGGGTACCCAGCTGATATAGTTTGGCTGTGTCCCCACCCAAAACTCATCTTGAATTGTAGTTCCGCTGGTGGGAGGTAATTGAATCATGGGGGCCGGTTTTTCCTGTGCTGTTCTCGTGCTAGTGAATAAGTCTCCTGAGATCTGACAGTTTTATTAAGACCAGTTCCCCTGCACATGCTGTCTTGCCTGCCGCCACGTAAGATGTGACTTTGCTCCTCCTTCACTTTCTGCCATGATTGTGAGTCCTCCCCAGCCATGTGGAACCGTAAGTCCATTGAATCTCTTTCCTTTATAAATTACCCAACATCAGATATTTCTTAACAGCAGTGTAAGAAAGGATTAATAGACCAGTGCACCATTCCCACCAAAGTATTCTGTGTTATAACCAGAATATCTATGATTGGTTTTTCTCTTCCATAGATAAAAGAGTAGAATAACCATCTACCTCTTCTTTATTAATAGGCTTATCAGGCACAAAAAGTGTTTGTCATTACATCATCATTTCATGTAGAACATGTTACAATTAATTAGATCGTGCTTATCTTACTTTTGGAATTCACTGCTGTTTTAGATGAACTTGAGTAGGTAACCTGGACTCAGCTACATTAACTGTATATTCTTTCAAGGTGTAACTTTCTGGGGAGATTTCCACAGATGGCTAACAGATATGTGAATTCTTGCTACTCTGAACTTCAGCAGGTAACGTGCTTTAATTTTGTTCACAGATTCTTAGATTAAATATGGTTTTTGAATTCTGATGTTCTCCATGTATTTACTGAATAATCTATTGCTTTCTTAAAAAAAGAAGAAAGAAAGAAGAAAGAGAGAAAGAGGGAAAGAAATAAAGAAAGAGAGAGAGAAAGAAAGAAAGAAGGAAAGAAAGAAAGAAAGAAAGAAAGAAAGAAAGAAAGAAAGAAAGAAAGAGAAAGAAAGATAAAGAAAGAAAACTAATTAGGCCATGAAGGCTCCTCCATCATTAAGGGGGTTAAGGTTCTTATGAAAGAGGCTTCATGCAGCATCCAGCTAGCTTGCTTCCTTGTTCCCTGCCCTCCTGCTGTGTGAGGAAACAAGAGATCAGCACTCACCAGACAACCAAATCTGCAAGCACTTTGATCTTCGACTTCTCAGTTTCCAGAACTGTGAGAAAATAAATTTCTGTTCTTTTTGAATTACGCAGTCTCGGGTATTTTGTTGTAGCAGCACAAACAGACTAAGACATTATCTTTGATGACAAAGACTCAGATAATTCAGCAATCTATTCTAAGCTCATAATAACAGTTTGCAAATGACCAGTTAGAAAACTGTGCCCATGTGTTTGCAGTGGAATTTGACATGTCTGAGGCTGTGAAATTATGGCTAAAGGAATTATGGATAAAAATCTTGGCTTAATTATAGCCATAGAAAACATAACAATGGTGACAAGAATTTCTTAGTAAAGGTAGGAAAAAATGTGTTTTCTTTTAAGAAAGGAGGGAATTTGAAGATGACCTCCTTGCTAGCATGTCACCCTGAATAACAAAAACAGAGTGCATCATCTATATCTATTTTTAAAATTTATTCAGCATTTATTAAACTAAAAATAAAAGAACACTATTACAGACTCAGACGGTGTGATAGCAGTGAACAACATAAATTCAATCCCTGAAGTCATGAAACATTCTGAACAGTGGGAGGAGAATCAATTCATAAAGAAAAATTAATAATAAATATGAGTTCATGCTATTAAAAAAAGCAAGAAAATATGGCTAGAATTACATATAGAGTAGACGTGTAGTTTGGGAGGATTATATTCTGGTCATTATTGATTTTCTTTTACCATATCCAACATTCCTTGCCCCTTGCTGCAGAACAGAACTCCCATTTGTCTTTGGGAAAACAAGTTCATTTCTACCCTCAGTCTATGAGTTTCAGATAATGTTTACTGCACTCCCAACACACACAGAGGCAATTACAAGTTCTCATCTCCACCTCTGGGGTGGATATGTAATCTCACATATCTAATCAGAGCAATACAAACCCTGGCCCAAGTGATTAGATTGATTGGATAAATAAGTGGCACATGATCCAAGCTGAGCCAATGAGAACCTTCTTTGAGACTTTTTTGGAACTACTGGGAAAGATACACTCTCTCCTTCTGAGATCTCTGCTGTTAGGACCATGTAAGTAGAAGCTACTAGGGGTCACCCTTGTAAATAACAGAGAAAACCTACCTGAAAATGACGCAAAAGTAGAAGTATAATTGAGAGATGAAAGACACTGAGCTTACTCTGTTTCCTGAAAACATGCATCTAGCCAAGACTAAGCTATCTGAAAACTTGAAAATATGACTTTTGTGTTATGTGAGCTAGCTAATTTCCAATGCTATGCAAGTTAATTTAAGACTTACCTTTTTTGTCCCATATACATGAAAAAGTTTTTATTAATTTGGCAATTAACATTGGCTGGGCATTTACTGCATTCTAGGCCCAGCGATAGCTAACACTGTGTGCTGTTACAAGAGTTATCACATTTAATCCTTATCCTTTTTAAAAAAAAATTTTTGGAGATAACAAGTGTGAAGTTTAGAGATCTCACATAGCTTGGCCAGGCTCACAGCTTGCAAATGGGAAAGCTGCAATTAAACTCTGAAGACTATGCTCTTCAGCAAAACACAACACTGCTTCCCTGTTCAGGCAGCTAACAGCACTTGCTGGCTTATACCTCAGCAAACTCTGCCTAAGCGCCTAAAGCCCCAGGCTACTGGCCTGGAAATGGTTCAAACAATAATATAGCCAAGAGAAGTCTAGAACCCTTGAACGCTAGGTCTTCTCTGCCAATTTCTGCCTAGAATAAAATCAAAAGGACAACATATCCAATGCCCTAGATAACCACAGCTACTAAGACCCATTTACATAGGATGCATTCTTTATATTTAGCACTCCCTAAAGCATATCTTAAATTCTACAGGCAGCCCAGGATCTTGTTTATGCAGAAGGGATAGGAGAAAATAGAAAAAATCTTCAAAAATATTTTCTCTATATACTTCTAGGAGACCATGTAATATACTTTAGAATAAATGTGTGTGTCTGTATATACATACATACTTATATACTGTATATATACAATTACATATACATGAATAAACATAACTTCGCTATATACACACATATACATTATGCATATTTATATAGACATATGTAATGTACATGTATATATTTGTATATTTGAAGATTTATGCATATAAAATACATTTTCTAGAATGAGCTAACAATTAACAAAATAAGACTATCCTAGTTTAAATGGAAAATGGCTAAATTGGAGTTGAAAGAGCTCGAGAGAGTGGTTTAACTTATCTTTAATAAGTCATAATTTGAGATTTAAGAAAAGTTATTCTTTTAGGCCTAGAAATAATAACTATTTCTGAACATTTGCCTTCTATCTCTAAAAATTACTAGAGCTCATTGTGGATAATGGGTATTTATTAAATAATAACTTATTCAAATCATTTGAGACTACATAATAAATAGAAACCTGATTGACTTGTCAACTGAGGTCTGGAAGAATTTATAAAGTAATTGCACATATAACTGAAATAAAAGCAATCAGACTGCGCTTTTACCAGTTTCCATAGCAAATTCACTTTCTCGTAGTAGAGAAGTTGGGAATGGAAAGGGCACAATGACGACTAGCACCACATTCTGCCAACAGCCCCTCCAAGCTGCCTTCATTCATTAACCTAGCCTAATCTTTCAAACAAGGTAGATCCACACCATTGGACTAAATCTCAGTCAACTCTGGAAATCTAAACAATTTTGAGCAGTGGAACGAAAGGTGAAATTCTCATGGAATATGAGACAGTTAAAATAATAATATCAAACCTCTTATTTTTATTTTCTAGAAAGAAAATCATCCATAGTTAACTTTGATTTACAATGACTGTTTTCTTCCCATGCTTACCAGCATCTTAAGTTCTTCTAATAATACAGTTGCATAAAGTTACTTCGTCTATCTAGGCTGAAGAATTCTAATCTGTTGCTAGATACACATATTTCAGGTTAGTCCACAGTTCATTGTTTGAGAAAGATTACTAATATAGATCAGTAACTTAGAATCACCCTGTAGTTTTAAAAAATAAAGATACCTGGAGTCCACCTGAGATCCATTGAACCACAATGCCTGGGCATGAGGCCCAGACATGTTTCTCTAAAATTCCAACAATAATTGTCATGAAAATCCACCACTGAGAACAACTGAATTCAACAATTTCTAAAGTTCTTTCCAACAATAATTCTGTAATTTGACTTATGCCTTTAAAAACTAACCATTTTTTAATGAACTCATAAATACTTCTAGAACAATTAATTTTGATGAACTCCATAAATATGTCTCAAAAGCAGTTGCAAAAGTAGCAGTGTTTATGTTCAGGAATGCCTTCAAGTCAAGTAAAAGTCATTAGTCGCATAAATAAATAGAACTCTTTTTCCCTTCATACAATAAAAAGTCTGGAGATACACAGTTATTGACTTGACTCAGAAGCTCAGTGAGGTTAAGGTGATCTCTCTAGTCACAAAATGACTTTTGCAGTCCCAACTACCCTGACTTCATTCAAGGCAGAAAGAAGGGTGAAGAACAAGAAAGGATGGGTAGCTACAACCATCTCCTTTAACCAGGAAAGCAAAAACCTTAATAAATACCTTTTGACTAGACTTCCAAGTAGGTATTCTCGACAAAACAGGGTCTTAAGGCTGCCTCTAGCTGTAAGATATCCCGAGAACTGGTTTGTACCAGCCATAATCTATTGCCAGGGCCAAATACGTTGTCATCATGCCAACTGAAAAAAAAAAAAAAAAGATTCTGATTGATAAGTAAGAAGTTGGATATTGAATAAGAAACATTGCAAATAATTAAGTCAACTTTAATGAAAAAAGAGATAAAGTTCAATTATACTTTGTTATAGAAAATCATAATACACCATAATATAAAAAGTCCATATATTTATGCAATTTCCAAAGAATAATTTCAAAACATTTTTTATAAATAAACTCATGGATCTAAAAAATGCATATTCTCTCTAAGATAATTATTTTGAAAAGTAACATTTATTTGGATGCATAAGTTCTTATGTTACATCATCTATTCCACCGATTTAATCAAAGACCATTATTGTCTTACACTATTAAGCCAAGATGTTTATCTAATAAGAAATAAATCAGGAGCAAATATAATTGTTTTATTTAAAGTCACTGAAAGAATTTTAAAATCCATCAAACCTTTGTTCAGTTTGACAACAGGTATAAAAGCCTTAAGATGTGGCACACATTATTGGCCTTGGCCATTCATTTTAGAGAATTTTATATGTAGAGTATAATACAAAACTATCTACAAATGTTTGTTATTTTAACAGCATAAAACTTTTAACTTATTGAATTGTCCAATAACAATGGATTGTTATATGAAATATACATTCACGTGCTGGTATACCATTTTGTCATTAAAAATAATTAACAATCAAGAAGACTACTAATCACCTGGAGAAATGTTCAGGACATATTAAATGAGAAAAAAATGTACTAAATTATATGCAGTATGATCCAAATTGTTTACGTAATAATTTATTTATGGAACACATGCTAGATGTTAGTATTTGAATGTATTTATTCATTACTAGTTATTTGAATGTATTTGTTTCATTAGATTCTCACAACTGTATGAGATAGGTTATATTATTCTCCCCATCCTACAGGTGAAGAAAGTGAGGTTTAGAATGGTATGGTAGTTACTCAAAAACACATAACTAACAAGTAGCAGAGCTAGAATGTGAACTCAGGAGGCCTAGTTTTAGAAGCTGAGCGTATATGTCTACAACGATATATACCTACAGAACAATTTTGGGAAAATGCACCAAAAGGATAACATAAGTTATGTCTGAGTGGTGAAATCACCATGTTTCCTATATTTTCAGAAATTTTCAGATAAATATATATTAATAATAATCAGAAAGTATGATGATTATTTGATAGGCTTTCAAATCCAGTAATCACTTAATAAGCTTTTAAACCTGATTTGGTAGGCAATCAAATCAGCCAGGGCTCTACTCAACAACTCCTAATAATATGAACTCTACAAAGTGTTATTCATCTGTACTGAAAAATGAGACTTTTCTAAATTCGCAATTCATGAAATATAACAGCTTATGCAAGGTATCTCCTATACAGTTTTCTTTAAGTTCAATAGTCCTGTTAAAGACATCATAAACTGGATTCATAGAAAGGAAATAAAAGTCATGAAAATTCATCCATTGTTTCATAAAATCAAGAAGAAAGAAAAAAGGAAATCCTTAAAATATATTTAGAAACTACATAAATTGCATTCAATGAACAAGCATGAGCCAGTAAAAGAACCTGGAGAACCTATACATAATAATGTATAAAAATATCTCCAAGACATTTTCAAGTAAAAAACCAAGAGTAAGAACAACACAAAAAGAAAATATTTGTGCTCATCAATATGCATGGTATTTATATTCAGCATTGTCCAAACCTCCAAATATATAAATACATGCATATAAATGAATAAAAAGTGGTCTGAAAATACCTTTATCAAAACGGTATAGCCCAAGGTTATTAGCATATTCTGGCTGAGGAGTAAACTTGTGTGGAGAAATATAATGGGGGAGCTTTGAGTTTTTACTTTACATAAACCTGATTTATTTATTTATTTATTTATTTATTTATTTATTTATTTATTTATTTCCAGACAGGGTCTCACGCTGTTGCCCAGGCTGGAGTGCAGTGGTACATTCATGGCTCACTGAAGCCTTGACCTCCCAAGCTCAAGCAATCCTCCCACCTCACCCTCCCGAGTAGATGGGACTGGAGGCGTGCCTCCATGCCTGGCTAATTTTTGTACATTTTGTAGAGATGGGGTTACACCACGTTGCCCAGGCCCATCTCAACCTCCTGGGCTCAAATGATCAGCTTTCCTTGGCTTCCCAAAGTGCTGGAATTACAGACATGAGCCACCCGACTCTTAATCCAAGATTTTAAAATAATGTATCAAATATACTCATGTTATACAATTTTTGAGGGAATATAACAAATAATTGCATATGGATTCTCATAATTGCCATTATTCACAGTCACCATACTTACTATAGTCCATTTGGATTGTTGATGTTGTTTTACTTATGTTAATAATAACTCTTTTATATACTACAGCATGTGTTTGATCAGTACAATTTTAGAAAAAAAAAGGAAAATTAGTTTGCCTCCATAAGCTTAATGGGAGCAAAGCTAAATGGATTTTTACTTTTGGTTTTGAAAAGAAAAAAATGATTGTTCCATCTGCAAATAGTGTTGACTCTTTGATTCTATCACAAAATGAATATATGCATAAAAAAAGAAAGTGGGCAAAAACAGTAGACATAGTTTATAATGCAAAATTTGTTTTCTTCTCTGTGCAACAAGACAATTGAAGCATTCTGCATGTATAGTTAGAAATATATTGTAGCCCACGTATTGAGTCCATTTGACCCAGAACAACGATATTATTACATTACACTTTTCCTTTCTTCCTTTAAAGGTATTTCTTCCCAAATGAAAATTGAAGGGAAAACCCTTTTTTTCCTTCAAGCCCTGAATAAATAATCAGCTATCACATTCAGATACACAACAAACAAAAACACCTAGCAAATCAGTTTAACCAGCAATATCGCAATATTCTCAATAGAATCACTGTTTAATTTAATGAAAGATGTTATTGGAGAAGAAACTTATCTAGTAAGGTATCAGTATAGACCAACATCCTTTGAAGTATTAATTTCCTTAAAATATATTTCTAGTAATATTTAACAATATTTACTTACTGAACAGCAATTAACACATATTAACTACTTGTGCTTTTTAGAATTTAATGAAGCTAAAGAGATTATTTTAGCCAAGTAATTTGGTTTTGCCGAAAATGATGCCGGTACACTGTTAAATTCAAGCCGTCTATTTAAATAAGTTAGATTTTTTTTCCTGAATGTTTATTTCCAGTGATGTTCTATTTGTTAATATATAATCTTTCAAATCTGACATCTTTCTTATGATCTGAGCTTTGGCAGTGATTAATTCTATATTTTTAAGCCAAGTGCTTTCTGGGCCTCAGATTTCATATCTGTTAAACGGCCTTCATAGTTTCTTCTTTCACTGAAATTCTATGAAAAGTTTCGTAATTATTTGGGCAGTTTAGAAAATAAGCACAGAGAATAAAGTAACTATGTTCAGTTAACCCTAAAATTCTTCTTCTTTTTTTTTTTCCGAGACGGAGTCTTGCTCTGTCACCCAGGCTAGAGTGCAGTGGCATGATCTCGGCTCACTGCAACCTCCACCTCCCGGGTTCAAGCAATTCTCCTGCCTCAGCCTCCCAAGGAGCTGGCACCTTAAAATTCTTTAATGCACAATAATATATTGTAACATCTTTTTTCCCTTGATTAATCATTATTACAGACTCAGGTTTCATGTATCTGTATAACATGAAACAATAGTACTTTGAGCCTTTCAAAAATAGAAAAGGATCATATAGAAAAAGAAAGAAATATACTTTAAGGAAATTAATACTTAAAAGGATGTTGGTCTACATTAATTACCTAACTAGAGAAGTTCCTTCTCCAATAAAATCTTTCAATAAATTAAACAATTCTATTGAGAATATTGTGATATTGCTAGTTAAACTAATTTGCTAGGTGTTTTTGTTTTTTGTAAATGTAAGTGCAATAGCTGCTTATTTTATTTGAGGCTTGTGAAAAAAAGGAAATATGAGTCGATTTCAGATTTAGTAAATAGTTTCCATTATATTTTCAATTCATAGTTTAAGCAAATCTTGCCTACAATATTTAAAATGGAAATGCTTATTTTTATGGAGATATGATAATATATAATAGAACAATTCCAGGCTGAGGGTGATACTGAAATAAGAAGAATCTAAAAGTACAATGGTACAGTGCCTGGTTCAGTGTTTTTGCTCAGCAAATACTTGAATTTATTTCAAATATTTCCAAATTTGATAATTATCTTAAGTTCCAGATGTAAAATGAATTAATTACTTTGAAAGGGAATAGTGATACTACCACAGCCATCACAGAATGTGGAATTAACTATTCTCTATTATGCAATTCTCGATAGTATTTGCTATCACTTTAATGTATCTTACTAACCTATTAAATAATTCATTCAGAACATATTTATTGAGGAATTATCATTTTACCCACACTATTCTAAGCATTGGGGATACTGGAGCATATGAGGCAGAACAAAACCCTTACCTTCATGGAGCTTCCATTGCAGAGGAGGAAACAGATATAAACAAGATAAAAAGTAAATTATATAGTACATTACATAGTAATAGGTACTAAAAAGAAAATACATGGCTGGGCGCAGTGGCTCACGCCTGTAATCCCAGCACTTTGGGAGGCCAAGGTGGGTGGATCACGAGGTCAGGAGGTTAAGACCATTCTGGCCAAGGTGGTGAAACCCCATCTCTATGAAAAATACAAAACTTAGCTGGGCATGGTGGCACGCGCCTGTAATCCCAGCTACTTGGGGGGCTGAGGCAGAGAATTGCTTGAACTCGGGAGGTGGAAGTTGCAGTGAGCCGAGATCGCGCCACTGCACTCCAACCTGGGAAAGAGAGTGAGAATCCGTCTCAAAAAAAAAAAAAAAGAAGAAGAAAATATGTCTATTTTCAACCATTTCCTTGAACCATAGACAGCATTTCTTAGTCATGGGTTTTGTTTGGCTTGGAAAGCAAACCTATTCCAAACCTTTTCATTTCTAGAGGAATCTGAGTTGTCATTTTTTGACCTTTTTCAGTTCATATATACTCCTATTATAGTATAATCAGAGGCTTACAGTATCCAGATTCACCAATGTTTGGTAGGAGAATAACAGGATGCTTTTAAATCCCTCTTTCATGTAAATCTCCTATGCACTCATCTCCCACAATTATACTGGTACATTTCCATAGTCTCAAGAAGTCCTCAGTATATGTTCAGGAATGTAAAGATATGGTCGGCCTTGGGTGTCCTACTGAGCTTGCCAATAAAATTCTGGCTGAAGAAGTCAAATTATACAATGGACTATTCCCATCAATTAAACTTTATGCTTTCCCCATTAACTAGGCCACCTACTGGGGCACAGGGACACATGCAGACATCCATAATTGTTTAGTTCCAATAAGCAGAAACTTCCACTACTATAAAGGATGAGTGTGATTACCCAAATTTGTTTTTTGTGCGGGTCCTATAAAGACAAACCTCAGGGCAAAAGAAAAGCTGAATAGTTTGTGCTTAAAAATCAGCAATCAGCAAGCCTCAAGTGCCGGTAGATGTAATACATTATTGACTAACTCTTGATTACACTGAGAAAGAGTGGGACTATTGGCAACCCATGCTTTCATTTATCTTACGAGTGAAACACACATTTTTCTCTGTCCCCTAGGGACCAAAAAGAATGCTGGACACTGAGTCAATCAGACACTTGTTTTTTCTTCAAGGAGTTGACAGACGGATACCGACACCTAAACAGAGAGTATCCCAATGTCCTATCCTAGGTAAGATGATAACAAATGAATAGGGATGTATAGGACCTAGAGAAGGTGCACCTAAATTAATTTTGAAAGAGGTTGAGTAGGGAGAGGGGATGGCACTCAGAAAAGAAGTTCTGGAAATAACTTATGCCTGAGCTGGGTTATCTAGATGAAGGAAGGAAGAAATTCAAGGACATAAAAATGAAACCCTGTGATGTGTACCAGAACTATAAGCAGTTCAGTGTTGAACAGGAATAAATTTGATGTGAAGAACAGTGAAAAATAAGCCTGAGAAGATGCAGGGGCCAAATTCTGGAAGCTTGGACTTCACTCCATAGGCAACACCTGAGGCATCGACGTGTGTTCAGAAAGAGGGTGGTACTCGTTCAGATTAGTGGAAGGTGGCAAGCATGGAATTGGAGGTTATTAGTTTAATCCAGGAAGGACATAATAAAAGCCTAACTAGGTAGTAGACGTTGGGATTAAGCAGGAACATTGCCAGGACTTGGCAACTGATTGATATGAGAGTAAAAAAAAGAAAAGTCAAATATAACTGCCAGACTTTTACCTTGTATATAATGGGTAAAGAACTTCTGGGGCGTCCCAGGTTAAGGGGTTTGTTTTCAGAGACTATTGTATGCCATCTACACTGAGAAGACCTGCAGGGAGCTGTAAACACAGCCTTTTGAGTTTCATGTCTTTCTCTTAAAGGTGATCCAATTTTCATTTTAAAAATTTTTTATTAATTTAATTAAATTTTAATGATTTAGATATAAATGTTCAAGATAAAATGTAAGAAACACAATAGAATATACTGTGTTCCCCTTTGAGATGCTTCTGTAAAGACTTTCATTACAAATAAATTTTTTTCTTGCTCACCGTGTGGAGCAGGGGAAGGATGATACAGATAGTTAATAGAGTTTATAATTCTATTAATAATAATAATAATAGTCTACAATTGAAAGGAAGAAAGGAGAGAGTATATATCATATATTAATTTACTCTTCTCATGAAAATTCATTATGTATCTGTTACTTTCAATTTACAAATGGGAAAAATACATTTTATAAAGGTTAAATAAATGGTCCTAGATGACACTGAAAGTAACTTGTAGAGTCAGATTTCTTAAATAAATAAAATAAGAACTATCATTGACAAAAGGTCTAATTTACATCTAACCATCATATTTTTATATGTTCCTTAATTCAGTCTCTTGGGGTAGGTAGCAGTGTTTTGATTTTTTTAATTTTTATTTTTTGCCAAACTGTCTTGCAAAGTGACTACTATTTTGCATTCCCACCAGGAATAAATGAGAGTTTCTGTTGCTCCACATTCTTACTGCTTTGATTTTTATTATGCACTATAGCAGAGATTTGCCTATCCTTGAAAGAAGTGTTTCAGAAATCTATAAATATGTCATTGAAATCTTATATTTTTGTTTTTAAACTAATTTTAAAAACCATTACAAAATAGAGTTTGGCAGTTTCTTACAAAACTAAATATACTCTTACCATACAATCCAGCAATCTCATTTTCTTCGTATTTTCCCAAGGAGTTGAAAACATATCCACACAAAATCTGCACACAGATGTTTATAGCAGCTTTAATCCTAGTTGTTAAAACTTGGAAGCAACCACGATGTCCTTTAGAAGATGAATAGATAAATAAACTGGAGTATATCCAGATAACAGAATATTATTCAGCATTAAAAATAAATGAGTTAGCTGGGCATGGTGGTTGTAACTGATTACGCCTGTAATCTGAGCACTTTGGGAGGCCAAGGTGGGCAGATCACCTGAGGTCAGGAGTTCGAGACTAGCCTGGCCAACATGGTGAAAACTTGTCTCTACTAAAAATACAAAAATTAGCCAGGTGTGGTGGCACATGCCTGTAATCCCAGCTACTTGGGAGGCTGAGGCAGGAGAATCACCTGAACCTGGGAGGCGAGGTTGCAGTGAGCTGAGATCACACACACCACTGCACTCCAGCCTGGCCGACAGAGGGAGACTCTGTCTCAAAAAATAAATTTTTAAAAAAATGAGTTATCAAGCCATGCAAAAACATGAAGGAAACATAAATGCACATTACTGAGTGAAAGAAGGCAATCTGAAAAGCCTAAATAATCTATAATACCAACTATATGACATTCCAGTAAAGCTACACAAACAGTACAAAGATTAGTGATTGACAAGGATTAGAGGCAAGGAAGGAGTGAACAGGCAGAGTGCAGAGGATTTTGAAGGCAGTGAAAATACTCCGTATGAGAGTATAATGGTGAATACATGCCATTATGCATTTATTCAAACCCATAAAATGTACAATACCAGCAGTAAACCCTAATGTAAACTGTGGGCTTTAGGGGATTATGAAGTGTCAATGTAGATTCAACAATTGCAATAAATGTACAACTCTGGTGGGGACTGTTGATAATGGTGGAGGCTATGCATGTGTGGGATCAAGGGATATATGGGATTTCTGTACCTTCCTCTCAACTTGGCTGTGAACCTAAAACTGTTCTAAAAAGCAAATCTATTTAAAAAAAAAAAACTATTGCAACAACATACACACATCAATCCCAAATTATAGTACATTAGAGAAAACCAATATGTTAATGCTTATTGCACAGTTAAAAGGTTTTGTGAGAAACCTCTAAATATAACATCTCTTCTCATACCTACTTGAAAAGTACACTGTGATTGCATGGTGTTTTAAAAAGGTTGTATTCAGCTAATCTGTATGAATGTCAATTTTCTCCATATTGTGAAGCTAACACAAATAAATAAAAATTTAGGTACTGAATTAAATGTTTGTGGTTATCAAAGAAGCTACAATTAGGATATTCAAATGCATTTTATGAAGTAAATTTTAGAAAATGTATTTTACCAAAACATGATTTTTTTTCCTGTTTTGTAAATTGGGATTTGAGATAAAGTTTTACTTTACAAGAAGAAATCCTGCTTCAAATGAACAGCAATGAGCTGTTAAAACACTGTAATATAAAATATATATATATATATGTATTTTTTATACAGAGTCTCAATTCTGTTGGCCAGGAGTGCAGTGGCACAATCTCGGCTCACTGCAGCCTCCACCCCCCGAGTTCAAGCAATTCTCCCACCTCAGCCTCCTGAGTAGCTGGGATTGCAGGAATCCACCACCACGCCCAGCTATTTTTTGTATTTTTAGTAGAGAAGGGGTTTCACCATGTTGGCCAGGCTGGTCTTGAACTCCTGACCTCAGGTGATCCACCCACCTCAGCCTCCCAAAGTGCTGGGATTACAGGTGTGAGCCACCATGCCCAGCCTAAAATATTTTTCTTTAAAAAATGTTTCTATTTGGTTAGTCAACATGGCCCCAATTCCATACAAGATTTGTAATCCATTCCTGCACGATTAGGAATGCTTCTGGAGGCAGACTATATTCTGAAAGCTAAGGAGACCTTCTAATGCCTGAAGATGACTTTACTCACTGTTTTATTCTTTTAATAAATTTATTTTTTAAGATGCTAATCTCAATATAAATCATACAAAATATGAAGCTTTTAATTCTAGTTGATTCAATTTTGTGATTCACATTTCCCTATATGCCTACATTTAATAACTTTTCTATTTTCTGTAACACATAACACTTGGGAAGATTTAAGAGTCCAATAGTTGCTGACTATTTGCATGGCAGACTACCACAGGAAATACTGCTATGTGAAAACAAACTTTTTTCCCTGACATTTGAGGTTCTTAGTTGCTGGACATTTTTTAAATCAAACCAGACACTGACTAGAACACTACAGTCACTTTGCCCTTAATTGTCTCAGATACATATTTGGATATTCAAGAATATAAGCAAACAAAAAACCTAGCTTTCTGCTTTTGGGAGTAAGAATACTCAGCTGAGTTGGCTGGCATACCAAGAAATCTGCTCACCTTATATAGGTGTGTGCCTATAATGGTGATGGTGGCCTTCCTAGCATATGATTTGAAAACCATCATGATTTTAGAATTGCCTTCAGAACATTTAATGTCATTGATTGAAGTTTTTATGCAATATCTCTTATGATCCCAGCCAAACCCTAATCTTGTCAGAGGCAGGGATCATCCTTTATAGACCCCAAATGACAAGAAGTGTCTTGCATGTGGTGAGTAAGCATTGGACAAGGCTTGTTTATACGATTGATCTAAACCTGTTCACTTAACAAGGAGATCTTCCTAAGCTAGAAGTCTTGGGTGCAGCCTAGAAGTTAGCTAACTTTGGGCAATCTGGCATCGTTTCAAGCTAGTTATAGCTCTAACAAAATGTGAGCTTGCTTCTGTGACTTTCAAAAATCTATCATGGCCTTGCTAGGTAATACCTAAGTCACTTCAAAATCACAGTCCGATTGACAGGCAGTCTTTTCTGAAACTCACATTCTATTCCTCATTCGGTTCTCTTCATGCTGCCCTGGTAAAGTGTCTGTCACTTCCTCTTAAAAAGCAGTGAGAGAGAGGAGTGTGTGGACTTCATGTCAGGAGCAGTTGTCTTCTCTTCAACTCTTAACCCTGCTCACCAGGGTAGACGAAGTAAAGAATTTAATTAGTCTGGGTTGAATCAGACTACGTGAACAAAAAATACAGAAAAACTTGGAGAAGCCTGGAAATTTTAGAGAGAAAAGGAAAGAACCCTCTTGATGACACCACCAAAACAGTCATCTGGTTTTTGGTCTGTGAACTGTTGTTAGCACCGTAGACTTTCAGGAGTCTGGGAAGCTTCACCTGTGGTACCTTGTTCCCCTTCCTTCAAAAAAGATGCACCATGAGTGATATGGGTGAACAGAGATCCCCCCCTATCTTCCTTGGGCTCCTGAGGAAAGAGACTCCAGGATCCTGAGATGTGCCTGAAGGAGTTTTAATGGGATATGTTCTCAGGAACTACTATGAGGGAGCAAGGAAATCAAGACCAAACAGAGACAGAAGCCAAACTGGGACACAGTTGCAACTGTGGCCTTTGCCAATCACTCAGGAAGCTCTAAAGCTGGAAAGCCCTTTAGGGGTGTCTGTCATTGAAGTAAAGGGGCCAGATCTTTGTATTGCCCAAGAGCAACCAGTCATTGAATGTGGGCTGTCCCTGGGAAGGGAGCACCCATCAGTAGAGGGCAATTCCCAGAAAGGAATGCAGTCTTGAGCTATCAGCGGCCAACACTGCCAATCTCTTAGGAATATAAATGCCTAGTTCTTTAAGGGGGATCTGAGTGGCATTACATGATGTCACTATCCCCACTCAGCTAGCTAATCAGTTCCATCAGCAGAAATGATCAGGATTAATTGTGACCCTAGGGCTCAGAGTCACTACATTTCACCCTCTGCTGAGCAAAGTGCTGACCATGTGCCAAGCACTCTTCTACATAAATTATCTCATTTGATCTTCTTAACACCATAAGGTCTTACTTGTCTCTCGATGTGCATGTAAAGAAACTGAGGCTTAGAGATACTAAGCAACTTTCCCAAGTTCATACTACCCATTAAGGCACGAATAGAGATTGAAAGTCAGATCTCTCTGAATTACAAGTGTTCTGTACCAATGCATAGCATTCAAAATTACATTTTGTTGTTGGTGGTGGTGTTGTGTTTTGATTCCTGACCATCCCACAGATATTCAGGTGTGAGAGGTGGGAGCTAAATATATTTACATACAGAAGAAGGAGTGCAAAGTCTAGAGAGTTTAGATTTCTGAAAAGTTACTAAACTATACCAAACCACGTGCCCAAGCATACACCTTTGAGGCCAATGAGGGAGGGAGGGAACTCCTTGCCAGCCAGATGAGCTGAATCAACATCACTATCGGAACTCTCATGAAATAGTGGACCTAGAAATGATGAACGGAGGCAACAGTGCCGACTATGGCTTCACCTTCAAAAAACAGCATTTATAAGATTCTTTTCCTCAAACTTCCTCCCTGTATCTCCTCTCCCCCAAAGCAAAATCCAAAAGCCTATAAAAAAAAGTAGATATGTACTGAAGGTCAGGAACTTGATTTGAATGGTGTTCTAACTGTGTCACACATCAGCTTCAGGTTGCTTTGTTCATGCAACCTACTGTCTTTGCAGTTATTTCCTTTTGTGTCTCCTGACTTCTTCCCAGAATAACTATTACGTCTAGTTCAAGAGCATGTCATAGCAGATATTTCTCATCTCAACGACACAAAGGTACTATGTAATTACGGAATGTACTGAAAGGACCTTGGAGGAAAAGCAAGTTAGCCATCTAATAAGAAAAAATTTAAAACAGAATAATCAAAAGAGACTATTTTCAAAATGTTTTTCTGCAGGTGTACAGGATGATTTTCCTATAACAATCACTATTTCATGGTCCAGCATGATTTCCAGAATATTACATGTACACTGGCAGTCTTAGTACCTGATGATTGAAAACAGTGTGTTCCTGGACATCTCGCTTCAAAACAAAGCAGAAATAATTGGATCTTCCTCTCTTATTTCTCTTCTCCCCCGCCAAGACAGGTGGGCATTGTAAAGAAGACAAATTACTAAACTGGTCAAAATTTTTCATATCTTAGGAAGCACTTGAGCAGTCAAGGAATTATCTCTTATTTTCTATATGAATTAATTTAATTAATGTAGTGAAATATTGATGAGGCTCCCATTTAGAGCCCAAAATATAGTAGGCACTCAATATATATTTGTTAAATTAATAAATGCCCATCACCTACTTCATTAAGCCTTCCCATTTATTCTTGTGGAATTAATCCATTCCTCCTCTGTGCTCTGACAGCATTTTGCACACTTTTTATAACATTCTAACATACTGACTTCTACCATATTTAGTGAAAGCCTGTGTCTCTTTCTCATGCCTTAAGGGCATGAAACGGGCCTCATTCAATCTACATCCCACACGTTGTCTTGCACACAGCAGGTCTCAATATCAATGTTTTGCAGATAGATTTGGTGATCTGCTATTTTAGGACCCATCAGAATGACCTGTGAAATTGATTAGTCACAGAAGACAGAAATTGGCAGGTGTGCCAAAACATTGTTGCTGGGGGACAGTGGCAATACCTTATACCTTGACAAGGAAGGTGAATTCAATTCTGTTAAGTGCCCATGGCAATGATGTAGCATATTGCAATGCACTCTGTCTCATTTTGGCATTGCTGCCCTCTCCTGCCATCTGCAAGCAGCACGACACTCTCAGGCTGAAATCCATGGTTGCCATGCTGACAGTGTGCTTGGGTTGAAAGGAAAGAAAGCAATTACCATTCAAGCTAAACCCAGGTCCACAACCAGGAGAGTAGCCAAAGTTCTTAGTCTTGGCCTGTGATGCTGAGACTTTGCTTCTCCAGGTTAATTTGGGAATAGTTGAATGGTCATTTATTTCATGCCTCTCTGAATAATCATTCCCATTTCTTCATCCATGCCTTTGCTCATGAGAAACAGTAAAATGTAGTGGTTAGAAGGTGAGCTCTGGAGCCAGGTGGCCTTGATTTGAATACTGCCTCCACTGTTTTTAGGTTGTGTCCCCTTAGGCAGGTTACTTAACATATCCGGGGTTCATTTCCTCTGCAACAAAGTAGAGTAATAATAGTATTTAGATCACAAAGTTGGTGTGAATGTTAAATACATTAATGCCTGGAAAGCATTTGGAATAGTGTATAGTGCAGCCTAATTAGCTAATCAATTGTCAGCTACACTGAGGACACTGTGTGTGACATGATGAGGAGTTGGAATTTCCTCTGAGTGCATCTATAAGCCAATACAGAAGTTTAAGCAGGAGAATGGTGTGACCTGATTTATTTCTTAAATATTACTCGGATTGCTCTGAGGAGCTGTATTGGAGGGGAATAAGTGGCAATGAGGAGAGGAGTTAGGAAGCCACCATAGTAGACCTGGAAAGGAGTGATGATGGCTTAGGGAAGGTGATGGCTTACCCTAGACAGAGTAAGCAGGATGAGCTATATTTTGGGGTTGAAAATGAAATGTGCTGATGGACTGCGTGTGGGAGGTGAGGGAATGGAAGAAATCCATGATGATTTTAGGTTTCTAGCTTTGGTTGTGGAAGCTTAATGATCTCATTTACTGAAATAGAGAAGATTATAGGAGGAACATATTTTGGAAGGGAAATCAAACTTTCCTTGAGGAATTTTAAGCTTCAGATGTCTATGAGATGTCCAAACAGAAATTTGAATTAGCCTGGATTTTAAACCTGGAAATCATATGAAATATCTATATGGAGACATAAACTTTCACAATCGTATAGATCTTTAAAGCCACAGATAGCAGCAATATCTGCTGTGGCACTGAGGTCGACATAAAAGAGAAAAGAGGTCAGAGTCCTAAATGTCTCCCAAATTTTCAGATCAGAGACAGAAGTGTATCAAGTGAAGGTGACTGAGAAGAACAACCAGGGAAATAGGAGGAAAACTGGAGAGTGTGGTGTCACCAAAACAGAAGAGAATGTATCAAGAAGAATAATGTCGTCTGATATGTCAAAGACTGCTGGGTGGTCTAGTAAGATGAGAACAGAAAACTGGATATTAGATTTGGTGACATGGAGGCCTATGTGACTTGGACAAGAATGCATTTGGTGTAATATTGGAAAGAAAATGCTAAATGGAAATGAGTTAAAAAGTAAGTAGTGGTAAAAAAAAAATGGAGGCTTTGTAGAGAAGTTTGATATTGAAGGGAAGAGCAAAAGGCTATGGAACAAAGAGACAAACTCCACTTTCGATGCTTTCAGCCCCAATCACTTTCACACCCCACCCGCCTCTGGGCAAGGGGAGAAAAAAGCCATGGGCTCACTCTCGTGGTGCTGGTGGGAAAGTTCAAAGCACACAAACCTCAGGCAACAGGCAGGTCCCCATCACACACCACTCCAGCCTCCATCTGACCAATACCAGCCAAGCCATTCACCTTGCTTTACCTTGCTTCACTTCAGACTGGGCAAGAGCCCTTCTCTGTGGAGAATCCTTTTTCTGTTTATTGTATAAACAATACACTTTCTTTCATCTCTTATTAATGCCTATGTGTCATTCATGCCAACATCTGTGTAATTTCCTGGCAGGGGCTGCCCAGTATCCAGCAGAAGCCGCTAAGCACCCAAATGAAACACAGACAGAAGCAGGATTTGGGGCCAAGGGACAAATGGGCATTGTTTTAATGGAGATGGGATGACAGAAAACATGTCTTTATGCTGATGGAAAATATCCAATAGAGGATGAGAGATTGATGAAGCAGGAGAAAGAGGGCATAACTGCAGGAACAAAGTACTTGCCTTGTGTGGTAGAAAGGAGGTGGGGTCCAGAAGACAAGGGCAGAGGCTGGCCATCCATAGGAAGAGAGACATTTCCTCCACTGTAACAGAAGAGAAGAGGAGAAGATGGGTTTTCAACTCAAATATCCCATCCTTGAGCCAAATAGTCTAAGTGAGCGTAGTAGCAATGGTGTGCAAGACAAGGAGTGATTCAGTCAGTGAGAAGTTAGAGAGAAAATGTATACAAGTCTGAGAAGTGCAACCTGTCTACAGGCCAACAGATTGCAAACCCTGGGGCTGCACATAATACTCCAGAATCAGTGGCATTCCCCTTTTGGTCCCCCTGAATTACTCCTGTCATTAATTTCCCATGAAAACATGAGACTGGTCAGAAGACAAAGACTATACACCTGAATGGTCAATAGCAGCTTCACAATGGTTGTCCAGATTCCCACTGCAACCTCCCAAGCTTCACTTTTATCTCCATCCCAGGAAGGGTTTCTTACTAAGAGACTGTGGGAATTTCAGTGATAGCCACAGATAACAGTAATTTCCATTTTCATTTTTATTTCATTTTTAAGTTTTTTTTCAAACCATTTTATCAGTTGTCTAGATATCTAAAGTTAAACTGTTAGTTATTGATTCCTTATATGTGTTTTCCTTGAGATTCATGAATTGTATTTTCAAACTAGGAAAGCAATTCATAATTCCTTTGGGAACAGCATGCTGAATAGAAATGAGTATATTTCCACAGAAATGGACTCATTACTCTGCCAGTATTGCATACAGCCTTATGAATAATTGTTATAAAACAAAGGGGTCTTACAGGAAAAAAAACTTTGCATTTATCTGATATTATACTTTTGCATGGAAAACAATTTATCCTTTTACATTTAATTTGCTTTGGTGGTGTTTGCTATTTTCCTTGTGCTCAAAAGATTGGCACAGTCTGAAATCTGGAAATGTAAAAGAAATTTTAAATATATATTAGTATAAAATATATTAACAATATAAAATCAATAGTCATTATAGTTTGACTTTTTTTGATCTTTTTACTCTAAAATGTAATCTAAATAATAACAAAATAAATATTGAGCTGAAGAAAAGAAAAAGGAAACAGTGATTTTCACGTCTGCTATGTGGCGGCACTAGGTTTAATGTGTTGTATGTGCGTCATCTTCTCTGAAGTGAGCATCATCTGCACAGATGAGAACACTGAGGTTCAAAGAGTTTAAATAATTTGTCCAAAGTAAAAAAAAATCTAGAAAATGGCAAAGCCACAATGTAAATATAGTCCTCATTTTTAAATTTTTTTTACTGCTTCTTCTCAAAATAGAGGTTAAAGGAAAGGTGAAAGATTCCCATTAAACTCAAAAACTCATAACATCAAGTAATTTTAGACATTTGACATTTGATGATTGACAATGACAGAGTTTTCTCCTTTTAAATCACTGGAATTGGCTGTGGCTAATATTCATGTAGAAGTCATGAATCTTTAACTGTGGTGATTAATCAACATTTCCTTTCTGTGATCTAATTACTGCCTTTATGTTTGCGTGGTCAGAAAATAGGAGCAAAAATAAAGGAGGGAAGGTGAAGGGTGATAGGAATTCCTTAGTATAACTCTCTATGATTACACAGTGTTACCTATACTCCAAGTCAGCACACCAGTATTTAACAGTACAGAGATTAGAGCCCTGTAGGAAGTCAATTTTTAAAGTCTCTAGAAAGGGCACTTTGGTGAATTGACACAATGTCTTCAAATTGCAAACAAAATGAAGCACTCTCACACTATTATTTTAAAGGGAAACATTCACATCTGTGTTCATGTTGATTGATACACAACAAAATAGCAAGGCAGTCATCCTTTCTCCTGCCCTTTTTTTTTTTTTTTTTGAGACAGAGTCTCACTCTGTCACCTAGGCTGGAGTGTAGTGGCACAATCTCAGCTCACTGCAACCTCTGCTTCCCAGGTTCAAGCGATTCTCTTGCTTCGGCCTCCTGAGTAGCTGAGATTACAGGTGTGTGCCACCACACCCAGCTAATTTTTGTATTTTTAGCAGAGACAGGGTTTCACCATGTTGGCCAGGCTAGTCTCGAACTCCTGACCTCAGGTGATCTGCCCACCTCGGCCTCCCAAAGTGCTGGGATTACAGGTGTGAGCCACCACGCCCAGCCTCTCCTGCCTATTTTTAACTGACCATACAGCATTGCTTCTTTAGTTGATTTTAGAGTTTAGGTAAGACATAGAAGCTGTCTTATGTTGTAGTAAGAAATACGTTAAACCTGTCAGTGGCTTAACACAGCAAGAGCTGTTCTTCATGTTGCATGTCCATTGCACATTGGCAGTGGGGGCTGATGGAGCAGCCATCAAGCCAGAGCTTTGTTGGTCAGACTGATAGAGCAACACAGCATGAAGAATCAGAGATGAACTCTCGAGACTTCTACCCAGAACTCACGACTTCTTTTTTTTCTTATTTACTTATCTGTTTATTTATATTCATAAGATACAAGTGGAATTTTGTTGCATCCATAGATTGCATGATGGTGAAGTTAGGGCTTTTAGTGCATCCATCACCCAAGTAACATATATTGTACCCATTCAGTAATTTCTCATCATCCACTCCCCTCCTACCCTCTCACCCTTCCACACCCTCCACTGTCTATCATTCCACATGCCACGTTCACGTGTACGTCTTATTTAATACCCACTTATGAATGAGAACACGTGGTATTTGTCTTTGTGCCTGACTTGTTTCACTTAGAACAATGGCCTCCAGTTCTACCCATGCTGCTGAAAAAGACATGATTTCATTCTTATTTATGAATAAATAGTCTTCTATTGTGTCATAAATAATCATATACATTTTTCTTTATCCAATCATTCATTGATGGACACAAGTTGATTCCATATCTTTGCTATTGTGAATAGGGCTGCTATAAGCATAGAGCTGCTGTTATGTTTTCAGTATAATGATTTCTTTTCCTTTAGATACGTACCCATCAGTGGGATTGCTGGATCAAATAAAAATAGTAATTCTATTTTTAATTCTTTGAGAAATCTCCATACTATTTTCCGTAGAGATTGTACTAATCTACATTCCCACCAACAGTGTATAAGAGTTCCCTTTCCTCCACATCCTTACCAACATCTGTTATTTTTTGTCTTTTTAATAAAAGCCATTCTGAGTGGTATAAAATGATATTTCACTGTGGTTTTAATTTGCATTTCTCTGATGATTAATGGTGAGCTTATTTTCATGTGCTTATTGGCCATTCGTATGTCTTCTTTTGAAAAAACGTCTATTCATGTCCTTTAGCCATTTTTTAAAAAATAACTTTATTGAGATATAATTCACATACCATACAATTCACCCCTTTAAAGTATACAATTTAATGGCTTTAAAAATATTAAGAATTATGTATCCATCACCACAGGCAATTTTAGGCCATTTTTGTTACCCTCCCTTCCAATTCTTAATTGTTGTCCCCACCAATTCTCCCATCCTTTTATCCTTAGGCAACCAGTAATCTATTTTTTGTCTCTATAGATCTGCCTATTCCAAACATTTCATATAAAAAATTATACAATATGGTCCTTTGTGACTGGCTTCTTTCACTTAGCACAATGTTTTATTTAATTTATTTTTTTAATTTTTATATATTCGGGGGTATAAGTGCAGGTTTCTTACATGCATATATTATGTAGTGGTAAAGTCTATTTTGTCCACTTTTTAATGGGGTTACTTGTGGGTTTTTTTGTTGAGTATTTTAAGTTCCTATTTTATTGTTCTAAATAAATCATGTGATCACAGCAAACTTCAAAGGAGCATAGAAGTCCAGTGTTGAAATGTGGGCAAGGAGAAAACCTGAAACACTTGGTGGAGAGCACTGGTAGCCCCACCATAATTACTTCGTATGCCTAAAACGTTCTGTTACGGGGGAGAACCACAATAAAAGACAGAATATCAGAAGTTAAGAATCCAATCAGCAAACAAAGAAATGTTTTCAAAAGTCTGCCTCGAATGTGTAAGTTGAGTCATAAATTAAGAACAAGATCTGTTTACCAAGGAAAGAGAGAAAATTCCCCTTGAGAATGGATCATTGAAAACTCAAAATGAATTTTTTTCTTAGGAGCAAGATTACACATGGCGTTTGTGTTCTTGTATTGATCTACAAGGGTTTATTTAACCTATATATAAAAGAAAATTAGAACTACAGAGAGTGGTGGCCTTAACATTGAGTATCTAGGAGCAGAAAACATTACAGTTAAGTTAAAAAATAAAAAGAGGTAGAAATGAGAAAGCTTTCCTTCTTGCCTTTGAGTCACAGGCTTGATCCTAAGAAACATTTTTAATAGATAAAGTTGACCCTGTTACCTGAATTCTGTACCACCAGATACCATTGCCCTTACACAGTCATAAATAACACAGAACCCTCCACTCAGAACTGTTGGAATCTCTAATGTTGTGCCAAGATCCAAAATTATGTCCTCCTTTATCCAGTACCAATTTCCTCCATTTTAATGCATTGATCTTAGATAATCATTAAGTGAAAAAGTGTGGCTTAGTGGAAAGAGGACATAGATAAGCATCAGGGAATATGGATTCTAATCTCAGCTCCAGAATATACTTTTCAGGTTACAATTTTGTGAGGTACTTTATAAGTTTTAGTTTATTAATCTATAATATAGAAAGGAAAATATAGAACAAATGACTGGCATAGAATCAAATGAGATAATAGGAAAAAGTCTTCTTTCAGAATTCTGAAAGTAGCATAGAATTGTAAGGTGTGGGTGTGATGATGATGATGATCATGATCATGATGATGATAATATAGAAAGTAATGGGATTAAGACCATGTATAATATTTGAAAAACTGATTCTTCTATAACCCAAACATAGATACTTGCATCTTCAAGAGAAAGCTTATTATCCCAACAATGTTAGTTTCTTGAATGCAGAGACAGTTTCTTTCATCTCTGTCAGTCATGGTGCATAGCATATACTCAATAAATGTTGCATTGCTCCAAAGAATAAAGAAAAAGATAATGTGGGCTAAAGCACAGAACATACCCTATGAAATGGAAAGAAGAAACTATCCTGAAAGGGACAAAAGGAAGGTGGATCCAGGAATTGAGTGAAGATCCGGTTTCACAAGATTGAGGGCGGTTTCATTTCCATAGGGCCCTTGAAAGACAGGAATATGAAGACAGCCTTTGTAGAGCAGGCTGCAGCAGAGAAATGGTTCAATATCAAACAATAGCAATTATACACAAGCCACAGAAAGTGATGTTCCAAAGTAATGAACCTCTCAGGAGAGTGACTTTTTAACCACATTTTTAGGTATTCTTTAGTAAAAAATTAGCGGCCAGGCACAGTGGCTCATGTCTGTAATCCCAGCACTTTGGGAGGCCAAGGCAGGCAGATCACAAGGTCAGGAGATCAAGACCATCCTGGCCAACATGGTGAAACCCCATCTCTACAAAAAATACAAAAATTAACTAGGCATGGTGGCCTGTGCCTGTAGTGCCAGCTACTCAGGAGACTGAGGCAAGAGAATCACTTGAACCCGGGAGGCAGAGGTTGCAGTGAGCCAAGATTGCAGCACTGCACTCCAGCCTGGTGACAGAGCCAGATTCCGTCTCAAAAAAAAAGTAAGTTTCTAAATGGTTAAGTTTTCAATATTCCTGTATGAGGGGATCTTCCCTTTCATCCTCCCATTTGTTTCTCTTCCTGGTTATATTATATTATATTATATCATATTATATTATATTATATTATATTGTATATAAATATATACTATAATATATATACCAGGCTGAATGAAGACATGGTAATTCAAAGTCAAGAATTGTATCTTCCTACTTGGTTTTCTTACTTCCCTGACCTCATTTCTCAGGGAGATAATTAGAAGTTCAATGTTGAACTCATCATTCTTTATTACTCAGCTGGACTGGCCCAAAATTTACCTTCAAAAGTGATTTTTGCTGGATAAAGTGATGATTGGAAATGAATGATATGAGATCACATCATATTATTTTTTCCAAATTCTGATTTCTAAGTATTTGCAGAATAGTTCATTACAGAAATAATGTGTATATATATAATATGTTACATATAATATTAATATATATATAATATATATATTAACTTGCTACACACATTCCTGCTATAGCTTAAAACCCAAGTGGTTATTGGTAACTTGTTATGGGATGCTTTATACAAAAGTGAATTACTTATGCACAGAATAAATTACTGCGAGTTTTGAATGAAGTATCTGATGGGTAGCAAAAAATGTATAAAGAAGTGATAGTGCAGCTTTTGTCAATCAAGGACAGGATTAATTACTAGCAATATAGACAGCCTAATGAGACAGGTTGATTAATAGGACAGGGATATGGAGTCTTTCTAGTCCTTCACTTGCCTTGTCCTCTACATAAAAATCAAACCTCTTCTTCTAGAATTCTGCTTAATCAGGCACACTGAAAGCACAGAACCCCAATGATCCCAAGAGAGAGCTTTTCATTTCATGACAGAATTGATTAAAAGACACTTTGCATCTAGCTCTAAGTTGAGGGGAAAAGAGTAAGATTAGAGAGGGGCTATTTCTCTCAATAATTTTTTTTAAGTATCACATTTGTGATAGATTTATATGTAATATAATTATACATTATTTATATGTAATATAATTATACGTTATATTATATGTAATATATTATTTATAAACATCATTTCTGTAATGAACTTCTATTCTGCAAATACTTAGAAATCAGAATTTGGAAAAAATAATATGGTGTGATCTCATATCATTCATTTCCAATCATCACTTTATCCAGCAAAAATCACTTTTGAAGGTAAATTTTGGGCCAGTCCAGCTGAGTAATAAAGAATGAGGAGCTCAACATTGAACTTCTAATTATCTCCCTGAGAAATCAGGTCAGGGAAGTAAGAAAACCAAGTAGCAAGATACAATTCTTGACTTTGAATTACTATGTCTTCATCCAGCCTAATCAAATGGGAATGAATTCAAGAAAGATGGTAGCTAAAATGCAACTGGAAAAAAAGCCCAAACTGTTTACCTTTATGTCATAGAGGCTGATCAAAAGCTACATACTGGTCTTTACTCCACTCTGTCCCTTCTCTCTAGCTCCAGTCCTGGCCTAGATGAATCTCTAGAGATCTTATCTGGTCTGAGTACTCTATGATTTAGAAAATTCAGTGTAGCAGATAATAGTTTCTAAAAGTTTTGCAACAGCAATATTTTTATATTTCCACATTCTCTTCCAGAACCTTGCCACTCCTCATTAAAATTCAGACTGCCTTCTATCCCCTTGAACCAAAAGAATGTGATAGACGTGATGTTGTGCAGCTTGCAAGGATAGCTTGTAAAATACAACATGGCTCGTGTTTGGTGCTGTCACTCAGAATGCTTGGCCTTTCAACCCAGTTGCCATGCTGTGGAGAAGCCAAAGGAGCTCACACAGACAGGCCCATAAGGGGAGGAACTGAGGCCTCTGACCAATAGCCACATGAGTGAGCTTGGAGCAGACACTCCAGCCTCAGCCAACCCTTCGAACGACCGCAGACCCACTTGACATCTTGACTGCAACCTCATGAGAGAGCCTGAATCAGCACCACTCAACAAGGTTTATTATTTTAAGTCACTAAATATTGGAGTAATTTGTTATGCAGCAATAGATAACTAATGCATCTTCCCATTAGGGTTATATGACTGGAGACAATGACTTTTTAACCATACACATGACATATATGAAAACATGGTAAGGTACAAACTTTCAGTTACAAGATACCATAAGTTCTGGGGACCTAATGTACAGGATGATAAATATAGTTAGTAATGATGTATTGTCTACTTGAAATTAGCCAACAGAGTGGACCTGAAGTGTTCTCAACACTCTCCAAAATAGTAACTATGTGAAGTGATGAATATGTTAATTAGCTTGATTCTGGTTATCATCTCACAATGTATATGTATATCAAAACATCACATTGGACATCTTAAATATATGCAATTTTTATTTGTCAATCATACCTCAATAAAGGTGGGGAAAAGAAAAACATGGCAAGGTAACTACTTAGTGATAGCATTAACAACAACGGTAGCCCAGATGCAGTGGCTCAGGCCTGTAATCCCAGCACTTTGGGAGGCCAAGACAGGATTTCTTGAGCCCAGGAGTTCAAGACCAGCCTGGGCAACATAGTGAGACCCCATCTCTACAAAAATTTTAAAAAGTTAGCTGTGCATAGTAGCATGCCCCTGCAGTTTTAGCTATTAAGGACACTGAGGCAGAAGGATCGCTTGATCCCAGGAGTTTGAGGCTTCAGTGTGCTGTGATCATATCACCCAGTGCACTCCAGCCTGGGTGACAGAGCAAGACCCTGTCTTTAAAAAAAAAAAAAAAGACAGAAAGAAAGAAAGAAAAATTAAAATTAAAAAAAAAGGGTGGACAGCATGTGACACAGAAGGAGCCAGGGAGAAGGAAGTGTTCATATGAGTGGAATAAAGTATTTCCAAGGAGACCAGAAACAACACATATAAGAGAAAGACCCAGAGAAGGCGGTGAAGGAGAGAAAAACAGCAACTAGAGAAAAGAAAGGAAATTTGGTTTTCATGGCATGTTTTAAGGCAGCTGAAATTACACCAGTTGTCTGTGACTGCTGAAAGCAATGGAAGTGATACCCATGTTCAAGAATCCTGATTCGTAAGATTCCCCAGCAAAAGCCAGTACAGAAAGGAAACCAGGAAACACTCTGTCTTTTCAATTACCACGAGTGAAGCAAAGGACACTGAAAAATCAGAATTTTGGCAGCATGAACAAGTCACTTTTTGTACTCATGACAATTCTATCTTGTTCTGTTAAGGGATTTGTGTGAAAATCCTACGACATGAATGCCAGCAAAAATGTAGTGGGGGATCATTCTTACTTCAAATGCCCTCAGGGTCTCTGTGAGGGAAAACTGTGCCAGAGAAGAATATCTCATACAAGAATAGACCATGCGTAAACCACAGAAGGGTTTTTTTTGTTTTTTTTGTTTGTTTGTTTTGTTTTGTTTTGTTTTGTTTGCATCCTGGGCCATATTATGAATAATGAGCAACTTCTGAGTAAAATAAAAGAAATAACAGCATGGATGCCATATTTTAGGCTTTCTTAAGAAATCCTTGAGATCATGTGTATTTCAGAATTCAAAACTTTTTGGATTTTTGAAATGTAATCTGTGTATATGCCAAGCATATCAAGTCAACCAGAGAAATATTATTAGGTTAATATCTACCATTAATCAATACCTAGGTTTTAACCAGTCACTGTGTTAATCTTATTTGATTCTTCCATCTGCTCTGGAAAAATGATAAAACTGAGGACCATAGAGATTCCCAAGATCACAGGACTAGTAAGTAAGCATATTTAGGACTCCACCTTGAACCAGACTTCAAATCCTCTGCCTTTAATCACCCTACTGTATTGCAGAAAATTCAAGACGTGTCGAGTTGTGTGTGTGTGTGTGTGTGTGTGTGTGTGTGTGTGTGTGTTTTATGTTTTTGTTTCTGTTTCTTTTTATAGAAGTAATAACAATGTTAAGGAACTTAGGAAAGATTACCTATAATTTACCATCCTGACATCAGTTATCACCTTTGTTTATCTTGTTTTTGGTCTTATATCAGGATAGAACCCCCAGGAAGAGCTACAGAAAACAGTAACTTCACTTGGGATGGGGGTGCAGATAGGGAGAGTGGTGGTGACCATAATCTAAGATTGAGAAAAAGGAACAGCTAAAGAGAAATGGACATCATTTCCCCTACCTTTTTGGAATTGTGAGTACGTGCAGAAGAGTAAAGTCAATCTCCTAGAAGCAGAGTTTAGAATGGTAGTTACCAGAGTCTGGGAGACTGGGGAGATATTGGTCAAAGGATACAAAATGTCAGTTAGATAGCAGGAATAAATTCAAGAGATCTTTTACATATCATGATGACTGTAGTTAATAACAAAGTATTATATACTTAAAAATTGCTAACAGAGTAGATTTTAAGTGTTCTTACCACAAAAAAAAAACCATAAGTAGATGAGGTAATGCATATTCTAGTTAGCTTGATTTAACCATTCCACAACATATACATATATAAAAACATCATGTTCTACACAATAAATTTATACAATTTTGTTTGTCAATTAAAAAAAGAAGAGCAGACAGTGATAGAACTCCAAAGAGGGGTTTTCTTTGCAAACACTAAGGATGATTTCAGACAGAAATTTAGGTTCTCCAGGTAACAGGAACAGAATCAACTAAAAAATAACACCAAAGGATCAATTGGCAAAATAGTCTTACACCAGTAGATTTCTGGAAGTACTACACATATCAGAGCATAGAACCAAAGTGATCTACTGGGATATTCATTGTGGGAAGTTATGCACCATAAAATTGCAAGACATGACATATGTTGATAATTTTCAAGAAGGCTCTTTCTGAAATACTGTCTTAGGAGCATTGGCAAATGGAAAATCAAGGGGCTTCCCTGCATAGCTCATTGTCACTAGAGCTGGGTAAGTCCCCAAACAACATGAAATATGTTACTGCCTCCCAGTCTCAGTTCTGCAGCAAACCAGATCATAATAGCAACATCTTTGACACTAAGGTCATCCATTCATGAGACTTAAACCCTTCTTAAACATTTGCATTATATAATAACTCTACTAGAAAAAGATAAATTTATATCTTAAGCTAAAGCTTCCTAATGAAAAACCATCATGTGGGTAGTAATTTGATGTAAATATAAGGGTGCTAAAAATAATAAATGTGTTAGTTCAGGCACAGGAATTGGGATAACATTAACCAAGAAGATAAATTAACATCTTAAACACAAAAGCAATAGTCAAACTACCATAGTTTCCCCTGATCAGCACTCCCACATACAGGAGAAGCACCAAAATCAGCAGTCAGTTGTAAATATTAGAAAACAGTGCGTTAGCAATTCATGAGTCAGGGGTAGAGTCATAGAAAACTGTAGATAATAACTTTCTATTAAATAAGATTTTTAAGTCTGCATCAGCACTTAAGAGTAAGGATGGAGTCTGAGTTTCTCCACAAGATAAAGATGTCTGAAATTCATATCTGTTAGAGAAAATTAAATCTAGTTTAATTTGCTATGGCCATTAATGCCTTTAAACACGGCAGAGTATCTGACTTGAAACAAATTATTATTGAAATATAAAAAGTGCCTAACTCATGGATTTGATGATTATTTTTTACTTTCTGTAGACATTAGCTGCATTAAGTCTACAGCTCTGACACTGTAATTTCCTGGAGGTAATAAATGTGATGCTCTTGACATAATATTATCAAATACCTCATTCCCAGCAATGCTTGGAATAGAGTTCCATGCCTAAAAGTGTGTGATTTCAGGGCTAATAAGTGGATACTAAATCTCTCATTTGTCCTTTCACAAGGACAATCTGTTAAAAAATAATGCACAGGTTTTCATTCAAAAATTGAAATATGGAGTATGAAATCCTAGTATTTCTCTTCTGAATTTCAATCATTCAAATCCTTCCCATTTATCCCTTTATTTAGATGGCAAGCTCCTGCTTCTCCTCTAATATGCAGTCCCAATGTTCTCTCTTTCTTGAGCCCTTTCCAGACTCTGCCATGAAGTATGTGGTCCTCTTCTTGCTTTCTCCATAAGATTCTGCTTTAAAAAATAGTGTGTATTGTTACTATTATTTGTTTTTTTACATGCTGTTCTTCCATTATTAAAGTATAGGTTTGTCAAGGACAGAATATATGCTTTCCTTATTTCTACAACCAAAATGACACCTAGCATATACTAACTTCTCAATATAAGTCTGTAATGTGATGAATATATGATGGAGGACATAAGTAATCATCTGCTCTTTACCTAGCATGGTGCTCAGCATTTTTGTCACATTATATCCTTTACTTTTCCCTTCAACATTGAGAGTATTATTATACCCCTTTGATCAAAGAAAAAAATCAGGCCCAATTGGATTGTTAGTGGCTTGTCAGAGCCCTCATAAATAGTAATAGAAGGTGTATCAAACCAAGATTATTTGCTACAAAGCTTTTTCCACCACAGCAGTGGACAATAGGCATGTTTACAGAGAACCTTCAATGTGATTAAACAATACCTGAGTTATTTTACTTCCATGGAACTGAATAGAACAGTTTAGGAGACAAAGGAATGATGTGGATTGAGTGAAGTGAGTAGAATCTTTAAGAATTTGGTGCAAATACAAACTTCCTATGTGATACAACCATATACATCCAAGCAGCTATAAATTAAATGAATAAAAATTTATGCTGTCTCCTATATCAAAGAGAGTAAATATTTATTTCTAGGAATATTCCTCACCTCCCCTTTATTGACAAATTATATGTAACACTATTTTTGTGGCTAAATTTATTCTTTAATATCTCTTTCTACTCCAAAACTAGGCACCCACACTAGAGCAGGGAATGTTATCTTACACAAAATTGTATCCTACCAAACACACCGTGGTGACCAATGGTAAGTAATAGTTTAGGAAGTATTTGTAGGGAAAGATACACTGACCAGTAAATGCAAGTATAACAACAATGGATTTATCCATAGGTCATGTTTGGTCCACAGGACAACAGTCTATCAGGAGCTTGAACTAGATAATCTCAGCAACACTTTAGCCATGTTTTCACTCCTACCCTTTCTTGAGCACCTACATCTAGAAATGGCATTCCTTGTATATCATCCTTAATTCTCACAATAGCTCTATAAGATGTATTTTGTCTTTTTTGTGTTTTTTGTTTGTTTTTTGTTTTTGTTTTTAAGACAGAGTCTCACTCTATCACCCAGACCAGAGTGCAGTGGCACCATCTCGGCTCACTACAACCTCCGCCTCCCGGGTTCAAGTGATTCTCCTGCCTCAGCCTCCCGAGTAGCTGGAATCACAGGCATGTGCCACCACACCCGACTAAATTTTGTATTTTTAATAGAGATGGGGTTCTGTCATCTTGGCCAGGCTGGTCTCAAACTCCTGACTTCAAGTGATCCGCCCGTCTCGGCTTCCCAAAGTGCTGGGATTACAGGCGTGAGCCACTGTGCCCTGCCTATAAGATGTATTTCTATGGCCCTGTGTAAATGATGAAGCTAAGACTCAGAGGCATTAACTAACTTAGTTAAGGTTACCCAATGAGTAAACATTATAGCAAGCCCATATGACTCCAGAGCTCATACACTGTCCACTAACCACCCCCCAGAGCTCCTTGTAAACCTACATGAAAATAATTACACACTGATTAAAAAAAATAAGGTATAAGAACTCTGCGATTATACTGTTTGAAACTTGCCAAGAAAATAATTGTTAGTATGGTGAGTATTTGAGAGTTATTTTTTCCTGACAGAGAGTGATTGGGAGTGGAAAGGCTCAGACAATGAGGAGGAGGTGGCAAGAAAGCACATGTGGGATCCATGGCCTGTCATTTTGAATTGACAACGAAGACAACGAAGTTAATTGCTGCTCTTAACAACCCTAGCATTATTTAGGTTGTTTTTGGAATTTTTTTAAAAAAAAAGTCCTGCTAGTCACAAAATTTTCCTTAATTCCAACGATCCCAAGTCAACCTTGTTCATAGAGATCATTCAAAGGAAGTCAAATTTTGGCTATGGTCTATGAAACATTCATCTCAGATACAAATATGCATTTAAAGCTGTGAAGGAAAAAACACATTTCACAGTGAGGTGATCTGCTGAAAATAAGTCAAAAAGTTTAAAGTAACAAAACTGTAAGTAAAATGATTAGTCTACTTATATAAAAGTTTGTTGCTAAGCAACCACATCAATGGAATATTTCAATTATGATTTGAAGTTCTTGAGCTCCCCTTAGCAGTAACAAAAATAGACATTCCATAGCTAATGAAATCATCTCATAAAATATGGAAACCTGAGACTAATTTTCTGAAACAATGTGTCCCAAAAACATAGCAACATATTAATATTAAAACATAGAGTGAGGACCTGGTAACTATAATTTGTTCTTTTCCATTGTACATTGACATTTTCCCACCCCAAACAAGCTCTTTTGTAGTCTACTATGTTCTTTAACAGTCAGTGAAATAATTGGATATATATTTTCTTTTGGAAATCGTAACTATAGTCATTAAGCAGGTGAGTGATGAGGTAGTTATACAACCTCCAGAGCTTCATAATTCTCTTTAAAGCACAAATTTTTCATCTTCAGATTTTAAGATCTGAATTATTTTTTGTATAAAACAAGAATAAATTGGGATGCCTTACTATTAACTGCCTGTTATAAACTATGAAATCATTTTTATATTTGAATGTATATGTTTCTTTCTTTCACTGCCCCCACTTGGGAGGTGGCCGTCATTACAATGAAATAGTAGAGGCCAGGCTTAGCAATGCGGTGTGAAACCATCAGCACATCCCAGCTTCCCCCAGGCAGACTCTACCTGAAACAATCCCCAGCAAATGATTTTTGGTTCTGTGCTTAACGACTGCCCCTAAAAACATGGATGAAATATTATCTTATAACCAGTTTCAAAAACTAACTTTTTATTTAGATTAAAAAATGAAAAGTAACGTTTTATCTGTCTTAGCTTGGGGTCCCTAGGAGTAGGTTCTGAGCAAGGATTCTGCTACAGATGGTTAATGTTGGAAGTGACCCTACCAAGCAAAGGTAAAAGACAGGGAGTGAGAGACAAGAGAACAGGAATGGAGTCTATGAAGGCGTGTTATTCAAGCAAGTTGCCACTTCAGGGAACTTGAACTTAATTCTCCAGGAGAGTGCTGGGAAATGAAGTAGCACGCATGCCCTGGAGCTATCTCACATAGGGGTCAAGGAGCTGGGCTGCTTCTGGGAGGAGCGAAGGCTTTAATTCCCTGAAACTTCCTGCAAACCACTTGAGCAGAGGAACACCTCAGCTAAAGAGATGCTAGTGGTTGCAGTTGAATTTCATGACAATGTGCACCAAATTTGTGAGGCACCTTGGGCACTGAATGGAGTTAATACTTTGGGGAACATTTATCAGCCAATAACCAAGGGGAATTGGAGGTTAAACACATTAGCTTCCTTGCCATTCACATAGGATAACTCCAAGGCATGTGCTGTATTGATGTTCAGTGTTCCCAGAAGCATTGAGCTCTATATACCCACAGCAGTAACCTGTTTGATGTTATCTGTCTGGGCTTCACTCTTTTCTTTTGCTCACTTCCCCTGCTGGAATCACCTGCCAAATAAAGTACTTGCATTCACAACCTCGTCTTATGGTCTACTTCTGGGGAAAAATCAACCTGAAGAGTAGAAAATCATTTTAACTTGTTATCCGGATTTTTGCAAAATAACAACCGTTTTGCAGCAGAGACATCAAATAAGAGGCAAGATTGATTTCCATTACTAGCATAAAAGTAAAATATATTTCTTCCTCTATTTTCTTCTCCAAAATGCCCTATCCAAATTAATCATCTTACTTCTTCAGTGTTGTAACTCTTCTTATACAAAATACCCAAATTTGACAATTGGACAATAGCATATTAAAGCAATTTTCTTGGCATCTCCAAAAAGATCACTCTGCCTGCCTCAGTAATTATGTCATCTGGGATTTTCCAGGAGACTTACACAAAATCTAAGAGGATTTTCTCTCTCTTACTATAATTTGACCATACACATTGCTGCCAAATCAATATTTTAGCACATAGCTGT
This sequence comes from Pan paniscus, assembly GCF_029289425.2. Classification (NCBI taxonomy): domain Eukaryota; kingdom Metazoa; phylum Chordata; class Mammalia; order Primates; family Hominidae; genus Pan; species Pan paniscus. The sequence continues at coordinate 76,465,321 of NC_073257.2, read as the reverse complement.
AATGACATCACTCCCAAGTTTAAAAACATTTAGAGGCATCATGCACCATGGTTCCTACAGAATTAAATAGAATCTCCTTGACCTGATATTCAAAATCTTCCAAAATCAAATGCTACACTGTACAATCAGAACCAATTTTTCAATAGCAATTATCCTACTGTACTCAATAAAGGGTTTTTGGACATGTGTTGTGTGTGGGTATTAAGCTGACCAACGATGCAAGTTTGCCTGCAACTGACTGTCTCAGTTTTAACACTGAAAGTCCCATGTCCCAAGAAACCCCTCAGACTCTAGCAAACTAGGACAAGTGGTCACCCTACATATGACAGCACCCACTGCTGTAGTGTACTTATTTTTCACACTATCAAGGAAAAAGCTATGCTCAAATAAATTAGTGGTCTTATCTTTAATGGTGTATGTGGTTGAAAGAAGGAATCTCATATGCCAACAAACACGGTGAGAGGGGAGGAAATGTACGTAGAGTGTGAGTGGTAACAGCAGTATGTACCTCATTCATTATTCATTGAAATCAGAATCTTAGGACCTTTCCTATTTCCCCCAAACTTTTACCTGATATTCCATTAGAGCTAAAAACCCACCCCAATAACCTCCAAGGTCCCTACATATTTGGGGTTTCAACTGTTTGCTCATATTGTTCCCCCCACCACCTTGAATGCTCCCCTTCATACCATCCCTTCAACTCCTATCACATGGGATCCACTCTCTAAGACCCACTCAGATGCTGCTGTCTCCATAAAGATGTTGTTATTTCCTGTCCCCAGTTCCAGGTTTGGTTTCCTCTTCACTTTGAGCCCTCACTATATTTTGTTCCTTTTTCATGGCACTAAAGGAATTTCATTGTTTTAAATGCATGCAGAGCTTTATAATCATACTTTAGTACTATTCTTCACAATTCCTCTGTGAGACCCTTGCACACAGCATGAATTCTTGCTTTCCTCTGACACGTGAGGAAGCTGAGGCTGATGATGGTTAGATCAGCTGCTTCAGCTTAGAGCTCAGGGGTTGTTGAACCAGAATTCAAACCCAAAAATTCTAATCCGAGGTCTAGCATAGTGCTCCTTACTCATAATCATATGTAATCAACTCACTAGACTTCAAATTATTTGAGGTATTAAAAACCATATATTAATTGTGATTGTACCTTGGCAACAACATTTAAGCAGAGATTTTAATCCTGACATTCAAATTTCTCCCTCAGGTAAACCCTATTTGTTAGCACTTACAGCTGCAAATGTGTTTGTATAGGATAGTCCTCATTTGGATTTCTTGTAATTTGGTACCATACCTATTCCTTAAAATGTCCTTCAGACCAAGGATACAGATTTAAGAGGATCTGTGAGGCAAAGCTCATAATTATGAAGCCAATTTCTCCCCTCGTTTGGCACAACAATCTACCATTTCTTAATGCAGTGTTCCTTAAATTGTGAACTATAAACTATCTGCACCCATCTTCAATAGAACATTCCAGGGCCTTTTAAAAAAGCAGATCCCAGGCCAGTTATGGTGGCTCACACCTGTAATCTTAGCACTTTGAGAGGCCGAGGAAGGTGGATCACTTGGGCTCAGGAGTTCAAGACCAGCCCAGGCAACATGGTGAAACACTGTCTTCACAAAAACTATAAAAATTAGCCACGGCCAGTAGTGCCAACTGCTCGGGAGGCTGAGGTGGGAGAATCATTTGAACCTGAGAGGCAGAGGTTGCAGTGAACTGAGATCGTTCCACTGCACTCCAGCCTGGGTGACAGAAGTGAAACTCTGTCTCAAGAAAAAAAAAATGCAGATCCATATAGCCTACCTCAAATGTATGGATTCAGAAAACCAAGAGATGGGGTTCAGGAATGATGATCTTTATGGTTAAAGTTTAAACTGAACTTAAACATTAAAGTTTACCTCCTAAGCCTAGCATATAAAGTTGTCATAAATATAAGAATATTACCTTCTACTGGAAACTTCTACTACTGCCTTTCTTCTACTTTACAAATTCTAGCTTCAGTCTCCATCATGTCTGTGGCACCCTTTCTTTCCTTCTACATCATTCCAATCCTACCTGAATGTCTAATCCAAATTTCAGCTCCTCTAACATCACCTCTCTTTCCTCTGATCCACCATCATTGTTGCTGCTGTTGTTATTGTTATTGATTTGATTGGTACCATGCACTGAGCACTTACCATATGTCCATCATTCTACTAAGTGCTTCATACAAACTATCTCTCTAACTCCTCAAAAAAGTCTTGTGCAGTATCTTCTGTTATCATCCCCACTCTTAAGATATTAAAACTGAAGTCAAAGAAGTTTGGCAACTTGCCCAAGACCACACCACCTGTGAGGGGCAAATCAGGACTGAGTCTCTCTGACACCAAAGCCCACACCTTCAGTGACTTCACTGTGTGCTTCTTTGACAGTACAATGTTTCAACTGTGATAGGCACCTGTCATTGCGACTAGTCATGGTGGTCTCCTTGGGTAGTCTGATGAGCAATAAAGCACACTGAATCATTCTTACCAGGAATGATAAAATCTAAATGAGGTCAATTCCTCAACCTGTCATACTCGTTTGTCTTATTTTAATTTAGAAGGAGAAAAGTTCATGATCAGAGCCAAATGATTTATTTTACTTCCATTGACAGAATGGCCCCCTCTACAAACAAAAATGTTATAATAGCGCATTTTTGCAAGATGCAAAAATACTGAAAAAAAATGCAGCACTAAAGATACTGAATAGGCATTTGATAGCCAAGCAATAACAACAACGATAGCAACAATGATAATAATAATAGTAATACACAGCTAATATATATGGTGATCACTACACACCAGGTACTATGGTTAGTGTCTTTGTATCTAATTTAATTATTATAACAATCCTAACAAGTAGACATCCTTATCATCATCCCCATTTTACACATGGGAAAACCTGGGCTCAAAGAAGTGAAATAATTTGTACAAGTCCACATAGCTAGCTGTGGTATGGAAAGGAAGTAGTCTCAAATCCTGGTGTGCTTGACTCCCAGACTCAAGCTCATTGCTGTTCTGCTCCACTAAGGAAGGCTCTTATTAGGAATTTTGAACTGATGATTGGAAATTACTTTAAAAAAATTAAATAGTAGAGAAAGAAGCATATTTCACTCCATAAATAAAAACCAAACTGTAGGTTATCTGTGGATTTTCAAGGAAGACTGGAAAATAGTCTTCCCTGTCACATCAATGAATCCAAATAGCTGCCAGTATAGTTTGGCACCTGTCTCAGTCCATTCAGGCTGTTATAACAGAATACCATAGACTTGGGGGCTTATAACAAAAGAAATCTATTTCTCACAGTTCTGGAGGTTTGAAAGTCCAACACAAAGGGGCCAGCGGATTTAGCATCTGGTGAGGGCCTGGTCTCTGATTCACAAATGGCCGCCTTCTTGCTGGGTCCTCACATGGCAGAAGAGGCGAAGGAGCTCCCTGGGACTTATTTTATAAGGGAGCTATTCCCATCCATAAGGGCTTCACCTTTATGACCTAATCACCTCTAAATGGCTCCGCCTTCAAATACCATCACATCAGGGATTAGTTTTCAACATATAAATTTTGGGAGGAGGCAAATTCTCACTCTATAACAGCACCTAAACACAATGCATTTTATTAAAATTCAGCTTCGGCGGACTATAGTCTCAACTAAGGTTGGCATTGGTCCAGAAAAAGGGTCTAATTTTCAAGTTTTTCTCAAAATAGTTGATATTTGTCTGTCAAGGATTATTTCACCTAAAAACCATAAAGCAGCTGTGCATACAAAATTTCCCAGTGAAAGAAAAGTTTCTCAAAGATTAGCCAATGAAGTAGAAAACTTGTTCCGATCAGGCAAACATTCCATTAATATGGTTTTACCTTTAATATTTGTATCGGAATAGAAGGAGAGGGGTAGGTAGAAGACTGGAAAATATAAGACAGTAAGACAGTACTGATTTTAGTTGATATTTTCTGTGGAAGTTCTGTTCTCAGATTCCTCCTATACTGTTCCTTTCCACATTAGGAAGCAGGGAGAAGGAGACTACAGGGCTCACCCTCAATATCAAACCTAAGTGTTGGAGACTTGAAGACCTTTGGAATTTGCACACACACACACACACACACACACACACACACACACACACAAAACTTCCTAGATATACCTCCACAAAGTTAAGACACAATGCCATGACTAAGCTACATCTAGCCCATATTAAAATTCTCTCTTGGGAAAATATAGCGTCCTTCTCATCTAGAAATTTAGCAGAACTATGTCCATTTCTATGGGGAACCTATAAGAAAATGAGTCGTTAGTAAATGGCATGTAAAAGTTTTCCAATATTCTAAAGTGTTACATACACTGTACTCTTCTCATCCATCACAATGACAAAGCTTTTTATTACTAGATACACGAGGAAAATTGTTTTGTGTGACTGATTAAAAGTATATATTCCCTGGCTAAGGAACTTTATAGGCTGTCTCTGGGTGGGATAACAGATTGCATTTGATAATCCACTCATCGCAGGCAGAAGCTTCACATGGCACTTCCTAATTTTAATATACCTCATATATTTGCTCTACTCCCTAAACCCTGAGTGTGCCTGTTTCTTCTAGTGATTTTGCTTCTTCAGTATGCATCATCTGCCAGTTCTCCTTCTGAAAACCTTCCCACCACTTGTCAAAAAACCATCCCTATTGGAACACTCCCAAATAGTTCTTTCACTTGACTTGTCTTTTCACATTCTCTTTATTTTTGCCCTCATTTTCAATGAAAGTATCCTACTCTATCTCTTCTCTCTCTTTATTCTTCCTCTGTTTGGCATTAGTTAGTTCTATAAATGTGTTTATTATTTACACAAATTCAATAACGATATGTCTTCGGGACACATTTCATGAAGTATGCTAAACAATCAAATTTCACTTTTTTCTTTATCAGAAAAGTCAAGGGCTCAAGTATTATTCTGCACAGAAAAGCTGTTGAATTGTCAGGCAGTTTCTCCAGACTCCGACAGATATGGATATACATAAGAGTAAGAAAGGAAGGGGGTTGCGTCTTTATTGTAACCCTAGGGGAAAATAATATCCTCAGGGTTCAGTTTCTGTGGAACATTCAGGGACAGAAGTAGCTTTTTACACTTCCTACAGCTTGAAGGACCCTTCCCAAAATTTCAATATGGTGGTGTTTGCTTTGGGGCAAACAAGGAAAATTATATTCCAGCTCCTGGTTTCATTTCTCAAAGTTTTTAAAATGAGAGTTGGCCCTTTAACAACACAGGTTTGAACTGCATGGATCCATTCATATGCAGATTTTCTTCCCCTTTTGCCATTCCTCAGACAGCAAGACCAACTCCTCCTCTTCCTCCTCCTCAGGCAGTACTCAGAGTGAAGATGACTTCATAATAATCAACCTCCACTTAATGAATAGTAAATATATTTCTCTTCCTTATGATTTTCTTAATAACATTTTCTTTTCTCTAGCTTACTTTATTGTAAGAATTCAGTATTTAACACATACACAAATATGTATTAATCGACTGTTTATATTATCAGGAAGGCTTCTAGTCAGCAGTAGGGTATTAGTAATTAAGTTTTGGGGGAGTCAAGAGTTATCTGTGGATTTTTAGCCAGGACAGTGGCTCACGTCTGTAATCCCAGCACTTTGGGAGGCCAAGGTGGGTGGATTACTTGAGGTCTGGAGTTTGAGACCAGCCTGGCCAACATGGTGAAACCCTGTCTCTACTAAAAATACAAAAATTAGCTGGGCGTGGTGGCAGGTGCCTGTAATCCCAGCTACTTGGAAGGCTGAGACACAAGAGTCACTTGAACCCAGAAGGCAGAGGTTGCAGTGAGCCGAGATGGTGCCACTGCACTCCAGCCAGGGCTACAGAGTGAGACTCCATCTCAAAAAAAGAAAAAGTAAAAGAAAAATAGTTATCTGTGGATTTTCAACTTCACAGGCAGTCAGTGCCCCAACCCCTGCATTGTTGAAGGGTTATTTGTAAGTATCTAGACAAAGCCAAAAGGCTTTAGAAATACAACTAATGAATCCATTTTAAGCATGGCTCTTACTGTTTCCTATGCCAATACTGGTTTGGAATTAAAGTGGCATCATCAAGAATTTCACCTGTGCCTTATGGGCAAAATACAAGCATTCATCTTTTGAAAAAGTCTTACCTTATTTAAATTATTTAGAATTAATCAGTTGTTCTTGAATATCATCAAATGGGAAAGGCTAACAATAGCTTTTAAATCAACAACAAATTATTGAGTTTCTAATGTGATATTCCACATGTTATTTTGTTAATTATTCAAAACAATTGCACATTATAAATATGGTCTCATTTTATAGTTAAAAAACACCCCTGAAGATTAGAGAAGTTGAGTAAATTCCCACAAATCACATCTAGGTCTGTGTATCCTGAAAGAAAGTCCAATTTTTCATACTTTCCCTTCCTTGCAGACACTTTAACACATAAGCAGAGAAAGCACTAATAAAGGAGCTATTCTAGCCTTATTCCTGACTACAAAGAAAGAACTACTTGGACATGTGGAAACCCAGGACACCTGAGCCAAACTGACTATATTATTCTGGAATCTGTGACAGACAGGAAGAAAATACCAGGCAGAGTCAGGTATAAGCTGAAGACTTTAGGAAAGCAGATTAAAAAACATGAAAAAGAATTAGGACATCTTCACTCAAGGATGCACAAAGAGAATCGAATAACTCCTGAAGAAAGATTGGAAATAAAATCTGACTATATGCATTAAAAATCTCAATGCCACATAAAAGGTACCCCAAGAACTGACATTTTGAGAGCTCTTTCTGAGCACACATTAAACTAACAAAAAGGGGTGGGGATACTGGGAGAAGGAACATGAAGCCAATGTGAATAGAAGACAGTTGTGTGAATCTGCACTGACAGTGCCATAGTGTGATGGTTAATATTGAGTGCCAACTTGATTGGATTGAAGGATGCAAAGTATTGTTCCTTCGTGGCTCTGGGAGGGTGTTGCCAAAGGAGATTGACATTTGAGTCAGTTAACTGGGAAAGGTAGACCTACCCTCAATCTGGGTGGGCACAATCTAATCAGCTGCCAGCACGGCCAGAATAAAAAGCAGGCAGAAGAACAAGGAATGGCTAGACTGGCTGAGTCTTCTGGCCTCCATCTTTCTCCCGTGCTGGATGCTTCCTGCCTTCAAACATCGGACTCCAAGTTCTTCAGCTTTGGGACTCTTGGACCTTCAACCACAGACTGAAGGCTACACTGTTGGCTTCCCTACTTTTGAGGTTTGGGGATTTGAACTGGCTTCCTAGCTCTTCAGCTTATAGATGGCCTAATGTGGGACCTCACATTGTAATCCTATGAGTCAATACTCCTTAATAAACTCCCCTTTATATATACATCTATACTATTAGTTCTGTCCCTCTAGAGAACTATGACTAATACACATAGTGTCCATAAGATTCCATAATGATCAGCCATTCATTTAATAACTATGTCTTATAGACCATAACGTGGCAGATGTTGTGCTAGACACTGGAGTTAACAGTGCTCAACAAAACTCACACACATCATTTGCTCTGAGGGAGCTTATATCCTTCTCCTCTAAGTCATGACCTCCTTTTTCTCAGCCTGAAGCCAATCAACAGAAGTTGGCCTATAAAAAAACTATGTAATTATAAATTTTGATAAATGCTGTGAAGAAAATACACAAGAGGCTGAGAAAAAAGGAGACCATGACCTAGATGATAGGCCCTCAAGGGAGAATTTTCCTGAAGCAGAGTTAGCCAGAGTGTGTGTGTGTGTGTGTGTGTGTGTGTATGTGTGTTTAGAAAATTGTCCCCCAGACTGGGAACCACACGTTAAAAGGTTCTGAAGGGGAGAAGTCTACAGCCAATCCAAGAACCATAAGTGCCAGCTTTGGCAGGAAATGCAGGGCAGTGGGAGTCAGGCAGGGCCTGGGTCAGCGAGACCTAACAGGTCATGGGATAGATCTGGGTCTTTCTCCAACGAGGCGATTTAAGCAGGAATATCACATAACCAGATTTGCATTTCTAAAGCTTATTCAGGCTACAATATGGGAACCAGAGAGGGAAACAAGGCAGACAGAAGAAAACCAATTATAATACGATAACAGTCCAGGCAAGAGAGAATGGCAGCTCAGACCATGAGGGATGCAATGTTATTGGAGCAGAATGGACTGACTGAGAGACATTTAAGCAACAAAAACACCACAGTTTAGTGGCTGAGTGATGGATCTGAAGGGGGAGGCGTGGGGAACAGGTATGGTCAATTATGCTCTGAGTCAACTTATACTCTCACTCATGGCTTTTTGCAGAGGGTGGGTAGGAGGTAATGGGTAACAAGTTCTTACTATTTTAAGTATTTTTTACTCCATAATAACCTTTCCTCTTTTCTTTCTGCCACTTATATGTTGGTAGAACTGGGTCATTTAGCCTGTAAAGTATCTCAGATTCTGCATTTGACTGATTACTTCCTGTGTTATTATTTTAACTTATTCCTCTACCTGCTGGGTTTCCTGTAAAATATGGTAGATCTGAAGACTCGATTGATTCTGGTTCAAACTATTTTTTTTTCTTTTGGCTAGAATACTTCATAGGTTACCCATATACTTCTTGCTACATCCCATCAGAAGAAACAACATGTCAGAGGCAGCACTTTTAGTGATGCTGGAATTGATCTGGGGGCTTAAGCGCCCCATTCCTTATAAAGTTTCTCTTACACCTTTTGCTTAATGGTTTTAGCATCCACCAATGGTGGTTGCCTCAATCCACTAAAAAAAAAGCTACTTCAGTAAAATAGAATAAAAGTACACTGATTTTAGCAAAATGTGATACAGCCTCACATAATTTCTTCATAGAAATCAATTCCAAAGGCCTCACTCCAGCCTTGCCAGCTTGGACTCCATCTGTCAAGCTGTTCTGGTTGCCCTCCAGCAGCTCTGTGTACACCTTCTCAGTGGCTCCCTTAATTCTTCTGACTCAAAGTGTAACCATCAATGTCTTATCTTCTGTCCCTTTTCTTTTCTCTCTCTGCCATCTCTTTTTGGTAAATTACATTCATTCCTTCCAAACTGCCATCAGCAACATTTCACAAAATCGTAACTCCAGCCTCAATCTGAGTAGAAATTTTTGGTTGCCAACTAGTCCCTCACTCTGCTATAAATCATGCACGTCACCTTTAATCTCCAAACCACCTTCAGACCCCTCTCTCTGCCAAGGATATCATGATTCTCTCAATCACCATTGACTACTCCTCCTACTCCTTCTCCCTAACCATCCACATCAGTAAGTTGACAACTCTGTGCAATCTTCCTCCAACATATCCCTCTCATTTTTCTCTTCCCAAACCACTGCCAGCCCTCTAGTACAGGTCTTCATCTCTTGCCTAGACCACTGCAGATAGCTTCTTGATACATCTCCCACTTTATAGGCTCTGCCCTGTACAATCCACCCTAAACATAGGGCTGGAAAAAGCCCCTAAAAGCACAGCTAGAGTTCCCCTGTTCAAATAGTTTCACTTTCTACCCAAAGGAAATACTCAGCTAACAAAGGAAATACAAGCTGTTCATGCTACCTGCAATCTGTCCCTTTTACCTTCACAGACTTTGTCCCACCCATGCATTACTCAGGCCTGCACCTCTGCACCACTGCTAGTCTCTGAGTCTCTACCCAGGAATCATACCAATAGCCAGCTCCTCATTCCTGATGCCCAAACCATCTTCGATTACTAACAACCTACTCATTCTTTTTCCTCTTCACTAAATGACATATATATATATATATATATATATATATATAGCCATCAAATAATTGGCAATGAAATATGTAGATATGTATATAATATGCATAATATGCATAATAAAATATGCATAATACATACATATCTACATATTTCATTGCCAATTATTTGAATCCCTAAGATATTATATTCTTTTTATAACAGATTTTCTTTTCATTCTCTAGTTCTTTCAACCTAAGGGAATAATTTAGTATACTTCTTTCTATAATTGCTTTTTATCTTATATAAAAAATAGTTACACAAAGATAAATATTTGGTAAATAGTTTGGCTTTTAAACAGATCATGTGATACACATGATACATAATATATAAATACATATTCTGCAACTAGGTTTTCTTATATAATTTACATGCACATGCTTTCACTGCAATTTATAGAGATCCACTTCACACATATTAACAATTATCTCACATACTGTAATATAGATGATCCTTAGCTTATTCTACCATTCCCCTAGATCAGCATTCAGTTCACCCCCTTTTTTAACAATTAGAAACAATGCTGAAATAAACATCTTTGTATTTAAATTTTTATAACTTATTGAGTTTTTTTTTAATCAATTCCCAGAAGTGAATTCTGGTTCAAATAACATGCACATTTAAAATCTAATAAACTACAGACAGATTATGTCCCAAAAGTAATAATGTACTCTTAACAACAAGAGAATATGAAGGTAAGTATTTTTCCACACCTTTTCTAATGATAATGCATTTAATTTTTTTCACTTTCATCATGCAGTTATTTAAAAAATGTTATCTTGGAAGTTTAGCATTACATATACCTTACGAATTTCTTTCCTTATTCTTTCATGCTAGATATCTTCCTTTTCCTCTGAAACCTTTGTAACACATTTTTTGCCCTTTTGTGGAACTTTTCATTTTATACTTTATGCTGAATTGGTTTCTTATTTTATATCTCTACCATATTGTAGCTTAAAAGGATAGGTCTCCTATCTTCCCTGTTCATATAACTTCCATAATATTAGCACAGTAGCAATATCTAGGAGATGATCCAATTTTTGTTTAATAGAATCCAGTTGATCAGTTAGAGAAATGGGAGCTCAGGGCTAGGAATTAAGTGTGTATAACCCTGTGTCCTCTAGGAGGAAATTGCAAGTGGATTGCTGCAAAATTTTATCACTGGCAAAACAGTTGAACAAAGCAGATATAGGATGTTCACTTATCAAATCTACTGCTCAAACATCCAGGGTAGGTAAAGCCAATCAACAGAGTATGACAACATCAGGATGTTTATAAGCCAAAACCATGGGCAGAAGCACATCCACAGGGAAGCACAATATAGTAAGAAAAGTTTTTTTTCTTAATTTGTAGGAATCTCATTTTAAAATAAACTCAGATGAAATGTTTACCAGTGGATAAAAGATAAAGATTATAGCTCAGCATAAAAATGACATGATAACACCTAAAAGGCAGCAGAGCTCACATACCCTGAATAGGGCAATATTCAGGTTATTGAAAGTTGCCTTACGTACATTATCCAATTTCACACACATAAGCACACACATCCCTATGCAGTAGATACTATTATTATTATTATTATTATTATTATTATTATTATTATTATTTTGAGATGGAGTCTTGCTCTGTCGCCAGGTTGGAGTGCAGCGGTGTGATCTTGGCTCACTGCAACCTCTGCCTCCAGGGTTCAAGCAATCCTCCTGCCTCAGCCCCCTGAGTAGCTCGGACTACAGGCACGCGCCACCATGCCCAGCTAATTTTCATATTTTTAGTAGAGACAGCATTTCACCATGTTGGCATGGATGGTCTCAATCTGTTGACCTCGTGATCCACCTGCCTTGGCCTCCCAAAGTGCTGGGATTACAGACGTGAGCCACCGCACCCGGCCTATTATTTTTTATTCTTATTATTTTAATCCACATGTTGCATATGGGGAGTTGAATTTCCCAATCATAAATTGTACATGCAGGGGAACTGAGTTTGGAGCCCAGATATGTTTGAGTCTAGACTGCCTATAATTTCTCACCTAAAGAGATACAAAAACAGAGACCTGATAGGTTGGGCACCGTGGCTCATGCCTGTAATCCCAGCACTTTGGGAGGGTGAGGCAGGCAGATCACGAGGTCAGGAGTTCGAGACCAGCCTGGCCAATATGGTCAAACCCCATTTCTACTAAAAATACAAAAATTAGCCAGGCGTGGTGGCGCATGCCTGTAGTCCCAGCTACTCGGGAGGCTGAGGCAGGAGAATCGCTTGAACCCTCAAGGCTGAGGTTGCAGTGAGCCGAGATTGGGCCACTGCACTCCAGCCTGGGCGACAGAGAGAGACTCCAGCTCCAAAAAAAACACAGGGGCCTGATAAATCTTTGTCAGTGGTGCCAGAGACCATGATTTCCTTCAGCGGGAGAATGGAAAGATGACATTTGAACCAGTCCAGACTTAGCACTTACTATGCTAGCACAGAAGTTAGAATCGCCTAAGAGTCAAAAGCCCAGCAGACAAAATAAACCAAACAAGCAAGCAATGTTCTACCCTACACACTTACAATTAATTCCTAAGGATAAAAAAATTCCAAAGATGACGTAGATTTACTTTCAAAAAATATAACAAAGCAAATCTTTTTATATATATATATACTTTAAGTTTTAGGCTACATGTGCACAACGTGCAGGTTTGTTACATATGTATACATGTGCCATGTTGGTGTGCTGCACCCATTAACTGGTCATTTAACATTAGGTGTATCTCCTAATGCTATCCCTCCCCCCTCCCCCACCCCCTTCCTGTGTCCATGTGATAAACCAAGCAAATCTAATGGAATATGTAACAAAACAAATCTAACAAGTTCAAACAACACAATCATTTAAAACTGTGATTAAGTTTTGTTTCTAAACTTTTTCTTTTTTTCTTAGTGGACTACACCCTGTGTCTCCTGAACTTGAGCCACCTGTCATATAATACAAGTGTTAAATGCCACATCAGCAGGTCCGTGCTGTTTGCTCAGAACCTCAACCAGCTCCTTTTAATTCATCCTGTCTAATTCTTTTGTTTCCTAAAGTTACTAATGTTTGCTATGCTTTTAAATATTGGCTTTTTTGTTTTTTCTCACTTCCTCTTTGAGCCAATAAGGCACTGATAAAGATGGCATTTGAATTCATTCCCCTCCATTGGATTAAATCAGGGAATGTCTGTTTTCTCTGGGTGGATAATGCCCAGGAACTCTAAGGTCTAATCTTGACAGAGATAGAGATAGAGACAGAGATGATAGAAACAGAAAAGTAGAAGAAAGGAAGCTATGACTCAGAGAAATCTCAATTCAAATTTTCAAGCTCACTGTTGCGGGAGCCTGCAAAGCGTATTTAACCTATTTGATCCTCAGGTTTTTCATTAATATCAAGATAATAATAGTATCTACTTTATAAGATTTTTGTGAGAGTTAAATTAGATGGTGCACATACAACCTATAGTAAGTTTTCAATTAGTGGAAATTATAATTAAAACTATTAGCAGAGTCAGTCATGTTTAGACAAACTAAAAGGAAATAAATGTCAAAATAAACTTCTAAATGCCATGAATATAAATCTAAAAACTATTTTTTAAAAATTTCTTTTTATCTCTATTTCTGATTAAAGATAGGATTCAGCTCAATTTCCAAGGAAATGGGAATTACTGGGGCCTCACTCAGATTCCAAATGAACAGCAAAAGGGAAGCATCTCACCCTCTTAGAGGGATGCTGGGATATTTGAAAAGCAAAAAGTTTTTTGGATATATTTAAAAAGTTAATGTCTCTTCCAAGAAAGGAAAAGGACAGCAAGGACTTCAAGAGATGAAATCATACTGTGACTTGTATTATAGGTATTGGACGGAATTTCGTTGAAGGCATATTGATGGCAAAATGTGGAAGAAATCCCCAAGAGTGCAAAATAACAAATTCATCCCCCTTTCTTTTCCCCTCCATAGATTTTAACTATGTAGCAGTATATCCCCATCTCGTCTAGGTAATTGTAAGGCATGCATTTTTAATTTTGGTAAGTGTGCATATTTTACTAAGCGGCTCTCATTGAAAGAGTGATCATCCATAAGCTGTATCAAATCAAAGCATGAGTGTCAGCCACTTGCACAGGGAAAAATGTATTAAGTGAAGTGACTGAAGGATAGCAATAGACACTGCTCCTCAGAGAGCGGTTGGGCTCTAATGCTTAATCAATTAGAGGCCAAATAGTGTCAAAGTTTAAAAATTTTTTTAAATTTCTTCACTATTCTCAGTGGGGAGAAGAGATAGGATAGGAGATTAGGCAACCTTGTGTGGTTTTAGCAGAGTTAACACAACTGGATGAAGGCAGAGGATGAAAAATGAAAGTGATGGTGAGATGAATTATTAATTTCCTAAAGTCCAAATCTGCTTCAGTTGGAAGTGGAGCTATGATTCAGAGAGATTTGATAGAACCAAAATCATGTTTTTGGTTCCATTTGCTATAATTCTTTTAAAACAGACCTTGTACTACTGTATGGAAGGATCACAATACATTAAAACAGGTTAAATCTGTCTATCTCTTGCTCTATCGTTGCAATAACATATAATCATTTTCTCTACTTTAATTAAAATCTAATTTTTTGTAGTCTGATTTCTTCTGAGTCTGAGTTTTTGTTCCAGACTAACCCACTAAACCATTTTAAGGCAGTAATTTTAGAAGGATCTCTGAGTAAACGATAGGTTATTCTCATTTGGCATTTTATACTTTTAACACCATAGTGTTGGTATTTTCATGTCTTATGTTTTCCATAAAGTAATTAAATTAGTCCACTTCTAACAAAAACTCCATCATCAGTGAAAATCAAAAGTCAATAGTCAGAAGCATGTGTTAAGTCCAAACATCTTTTTATTTGTTAGTTCCATTAGTCAACCTTATAGAGCAGAAGGGAGGAATGGAGGACAAAAGCAACCCCATACAAGCACCGTGCCATTATGGTTTGAAGCAAAATCTTTTTACTCCTCGCAGGGATCCCAAGAGGTAGTTGTTATAAGAAAATGTCCATTTAGAGAATTTAATCATTTAAATTCACAAAGCAAATATGTGTCTGTTCCGGATCCAAACTAATGATTAAATCAGGAGAACACATGAAGAAGCTGTCTACAATGAAAAATACATATATCAGTAGAGGTTTCTTAAGCTTTAGCTTAGAAAATGTTCATGCAGGAAAACACTAACGCAAGTCAGAGCTCAAAAGAAAAAAAATCTAAAAACCACAGGAGGTAAGATCTCAAATGAGCAGGTAAGAAGAACAAACAAAACCTCAGTGAAAGAATAAAGGGCAATCTTCATTCTATGTGGCCAGAACTTGATACAGAGAGAAGGGAAAATGGAGAAGAGAGGAGAATGGACAGAGAGAGAGAGTGTGTGCGTGGTAAACTGAAAGCTGAAATCTAAGGACCAAGTAAAGAGAAAGAGCCAGAGAAAATGTTGGGTATCATCTCACAAGTGGAAGAAGACATTCATAACTCTCAAAGTCAATGGTCTGAAATTGTCACAGCCAAGAGGAACCTAAGGAAAATGACAACTAAATGTAACATGTTATCCTTGATGGAATCCGGAATTAAAAAAAAAAGACATTAAGGGAAAACTAAAGAATTCTTAATAAAGTACGGACTGCATTTAATAATAATATATTAATAGCATTCATTAATTGTGACAAACGTACTATGCTAATGTAAGATATTAATACTAGATGAAACCAAATACAAGGAAAATGAGAATTCTCTGTATAATTTTTTTGAACCTAAAAGTATTCTAAAATTAAATGTTTCTAAAAGAAGTCAATAGTCTAAACGCATATTTTTATGGTAATTTTGTCCCAAGGAAAATCCTGAGAGGATAAATGCAAGGCTTCCAACTCCACCCTCAAGAGGGGTAAGGAATAAGGACCCTTAAAAACAAAATATTGGTACAGGTCTTGATACCACCGAGATATACTCTTTATTTCACATTGCAATAAATCTACTGATTAAGAAATTAAGAGAACTGTGCCTTAAAACACACACACAACACACATTGTCTTAAAGTTTTCAAGAATTTAAAATTTAGCCTTAATTTTATAAAGGCAGGAAATCAAATAACCTTCTGTTTATTTAAACAAATTACCTGGAAAATGCAGTCTTAATCAAGTAATACCAATTAAGCATCTCCTTAAGCATACTAAACTTCTGTACCTAGAGACAGCCAAGAACATCAGACCAAATGTAATTAACTAGTGCTTCACACTAGATGGATGATCTTGCATCCAAAATGAAAAATTAAAAGGACTCAATGCCACTTCTATTAATACTATCATTAATACTGTAATACCATTAAGCAGAAAAAGGTATAGTGGTAAAAGAATCATTGCACACATAGCTCAGTAACCAGTCACTAACACAATAGCTATATAAAAAAGGACCCTAAAATAAGGTACAAAGAGAGACTATCCCCACATTACTCTGAGTATCTCCCTCAGCATGCTCTGTCCACACCTGGAAAGGTATTTGTGTCTCTGCAACAATCTTCCATCTCCCATCAGGCAGCTGAACCTGAAAAATTTGAAATGGACCTTAGGTTTACTGTGGCCATTTGAGTTCACATAAAATCAGGACACTTCCCAAGGGAATCTATTGAATGTCAGGTTTGAGTCAGGGTTTTAATTTCACAGTAGATTTAACCGAAGAGACTTAATTTTACCAAATTAAAAACGCATGTCTTACAACAACCCCCAAACCCTCCAGGAGTGAACTCAGACAGAGAAAGTTTGACCAGCGCCTCCACTAGAAAGAAAAAGACAAGATGCTAGATGCCCCAGTTTAAAACCTCAGAGGCTCGGGATGGAGGAAAATGGAGAATTAACACTCTGTAAAAAAGACACTGTTCTTGATGGCTGGAGACAATTTCTCCAATCAAAGGGCGCCTATCTGCCCTCAACACACTCCTCCACAGTCCACTTTTATATATGTGCAACACAAATTGTGTCCAAGCAACTCACAGAAATTGATAGGAGGAGAATGATGGCTAATATTAGTAGTCAATAATATGCTACTGTCTTCCATGCATGTGGGCATGGGTGAGATAGTGAGGGAATGAAAACCACCTGTGAAAACTTAATCATGGAAAAGAAAAAAGAGAGAGGCAGGGTGGTTGGAAGAAGAAGCAAAGCAACAGATATTAGCTGATGAGAAAAATGCCAAGTAGAGAATAAAATGAGTAACGGCTAATATTAATGCATCACTTAGCATGCGGCAGACACTGCAATAGGCCCTTATACACATTATCTCAATTTCACAATGAACTTGCAGTCTAGGTATTATTCAAATTGTATAGTAGAAAAACTGAGGGTAACTGACATTACTTGTCTTGCCCTAGGAACAGTTTAAAATGTTAGGCACAAGACAAAATCCCATGTCAGTTTAATCTTCTCAGCCTTTGCTTTTTTCATTACACTATCCTGGCTGTCCAAGAAAGAAAGTTAATACCTGGGTAATGTAATCAGTAAGATAAAATGAGTTCCAAAAGATTTACTTATGTCTATAAACCTTAATCCTCCATCCAGTTTGTAAACTCCTTAAAACAAGGACCAATCAGTTCATGTGCTTCTAGGTAAAACAATATTTTACAGTTATATAAAAGTGATGAAGCAAAAAATATGCTTCTGTAAAAAACTGAGTTTGCAGGAGCTAAACTGAGGCATTTCACCAGTAAAATAAAATAACAGTGCTCTGTTACAGAGTAAAAAGTTGATCTGTCAATCTGTGGATCTAAGATTATATATTTAATTGCATGTAAATTATATATCAATTAAAATCAATTCAACTAGATAGATTCTAAAGGAAAAAAGTGAGCACTGATTTCTTTTATTTCCTTTCCTTTTCTCTTTTCTTTTCTTTTTTTCCTTTTCTCTCTTTTTGAGATGACATCTCGCTTCTTCACCCAGGCTGGAGTGCAGTGGTGAGATCCTGGCTCACTGCAACCTCCACCTCCCGGGTTCAAGTGATTCTCATGCCTCAGCCTCCCACGTACCTGGGATTACAGGCGCCTACCACCATGCCTGGCTAATTTTTGTATTTTTACTGGAGATGAGGACTCGCCATGTTAGCCAGGCTGGTCTTGAACTCCTGATCTCAAGTGATCTGCCCACCTAAGCCTCCCAAATTGCTGGGATTTCAGGCATGAGCCACTGCACCTGACCTGATTTTCATTTTTGATTATGCTGGATGTAGCAGACCAACACTCCTTTTAAGAACAATATGAAAATTCAGCTAAAATATAAAAGTAAATTGTTTGAAGGAATTGGATTGCTGCTGAGAAAATGAAAATTTGATAAGTCAGAATTCAGGAGAGAAGAAATTCAATAAGATAAACCCAATGTTCTGAGTTCAGCTTCTCTTCTTGTGACATATGTATTTTCTTTGTTAAGAGAAGAGACTGAGAATCCAAGAAGAGAGTGGCTACTATGAAATCATCAGAGACTTCAGAAGTCTTTTAAAGTTGAAGGGACAAAAATTGCAGTTTAGGGTGCTGATTCAGGCAGAACTTAAGAAGCCAAGATCCCTAAAGAATAAAGGTTCAAAGAAGTAAGACCAACAAGCAATAGCGTTTCCCATAGTGCATTTGCTAAATACCTAAGCTGTGCAGGCCAAGAGGCTAAAAGGCCAATAAGAAATAGCTGAAAAACAGAGTAAAATCTTAGTAGTCTCATGATACATAAGACAAAGCCTAATGGTGCATAGAAGTAAAAAGTGGAGTTCAGTGCTGCCAACAAAGAAGGGCCCAGGAAATTCCTCAGGCTCACAGTCTGGACACTTGGAGGACTATATACCAAGAGTGAAAATGACCCGAAGGAAAGAACAAGCTGGATATAAACTATAACTTCAACTGCAGGCCTGATCAAGGTCTTCTCAGGCTGTAATTAGAATGAGGTGATCTGCTCTACCCTTCATGCCTGTCAAGAGATGGGGTGAACCCTTTCTTGATGTACATAACACCACCCAGGGCTTCTTTATTCAATTATATGTAGTGTGAAAGATTCAACCAAAAATTAGCTGATATTCCAACAAATAAGATCAAGGGAAAAATGATCTCTTGATCAACAGAAACAGATCCAGGTGATCCAAATTTTCAAGTTGTCAGACATAGACTTTAAAATAACTATGACTAATAGTCAAAAACATATATCATAAGATGAAGAATTTCACAGAAAATTAGAGGCTGAAGTAGTTGCAAATTTTAGATGTAGAAACTTCAATAACTGGAATTAAGAACTCAAGAAGAACTAGGTATGGTGACTCATGCCTATCATCCCAGCACTTTGAGAGGCTGAGGCAGGTCGATCATTTGAGGTCAGGAGTTCAAGACCAGCTTGGACAATGTGGTGAAACTTCGTCTCTACTAAAAATACAAAAATTAGCTGGGCATGATGGTACACACCTGTAATCCCAGCTACTCGGGAGGCTGAGGCAGGAGAATTGCTTAAACCCACGAGGCGGAGTTTGCAGTGAGCCGAGATAGGGCCACTGCACTCCAGCCTGGGCGATGGAGTGAGATTCTGTCTCAAAAAACAAACAAACTAACAAACAAACAGAAAAAGAACTCAAGAGGAGTGTAACCAAATTCAGCACAGATTATAGAAGATTAATGAAGTTAAAGATCATAAAAATTATACAAACTGAAGCAGAGAAAAAAATTGGTGGAAAATACATAAAAGAGTGAAGAAGACACATGAAATGCAGTGAAGGAAGGAAGAGAAAGAAGTGGACAAAAGCCAAGTTTGAAGAAACAACAGCTAAGAATATTTCAAAACTGAAAAAGTTTACCAAGCCACTTACTCAAGAAGTGCCACAAATCTTAAGTAGGAAAACACAAAGACCATACTAGAGTAAGGGTATATTATAGTAAAACTGCTATACACCAAAAGCAAAGAGAAAATCTCAAAAGCAAGACAAGAAAAGACAGATTAATTTCAAAGTAGCAACAGTATTAACGATTATTACAGAAATAATGAAAGCCAGAAAACTATGGAATGGCATTTTTTTAACATACTGAGAAAATATATCAGCAAAAGTAGAATTCTGGATTCAGGAAACATGTCTCTTAAAATGGAAGGTCCATAAAAATACAAAAGGACAGAATCTATTATCAGTAGACCCACGTTGAAGAAATACTCGACAAATTTCTTCAGGCAGAAGAAAGATAATAAAGAAAAGTAGAAATTCAGAGAAAATCAAAACAAATAATATTTTCAAGGGTTAAAATATGCATAGAAATAAAATTCGTGACAGTGATAACACAAAAGGAAGGAGGAAGTAAATTAAATTAAAATATTATACGGATTCAGCATTATCTGAAAAGTAATAAAAGTGCTGATTTTTTATTAGCCTCTGATAAGTCAAAGATTAATGTTGTAATCTCCAGAGTAATAACAAAAATGATAACAAAAAAGAAACTTACCAGCTAACAGAAGGGAATATTGAAATACTTTTTAAAAACACATGATTTTTCTAAAAGTAGGTAAGAAAATTTAGAAAAGGGTATTTATATGGTTTGGCAGTGCCCCACCCAAATCTTATCTTCAATTGTAGCTCCCATAATCCCCACATGTTGTGGGAGGGACCCAGTGGGAGGTAATTGAATCATCGGGGTGGGCTTTTTTCATGCTGTTCTCATGAGAGTAAATAAATCTCATGAGATTTGATGGTTTCATAAAGAGCAGTTCCCTTGCACATGCTCTCTTGCCTGCTCCTCCTTCGTGCCTTTGCTCCTCCTTCACCTTCCACGATTGTGAGGCCTCCCTAGCCATGTGGAACTGTGAGTCCATTAACCCTCTTTTTTAAATAAATTACTCAGTCCTAGGTATTTTTTCATAGCAATATGAAAATGGACTAATACCAATACCAATATCAATCTACTATTGGCACCAGTAGAGTGGGGTGCTGCTGTAAAGATACCCAAAAATGTGGAAGCAACTTTATAATTCAGTAACAGGCAAAGGTTGGAATGGTTTGCGGGGCTCAGAAGAAGATAGAAAAATGTGGGAAACTTTGGAACCTCCTAGAAACTTGTTGAATGGCTTTGACCAAAATGCTGATAGTGATATGGACAATAATGTCCAGGCTGAGGTGGTCTCAGATAGAGATGAGGAACTTTTTGGGAACTGGAGTGAAGATCACTCTTTCTATGCAAAGAGACTGGTGGAATTTTGCCCCTGCCCTAGAGATCTGTGGAACTTTGAACTTGAGAGAGATGATTTGATTTAGGGTGTATGGTGGAAGAAATTTCTAAGGGGCAAAGTTTCAAAAGAAGCAAAGAATAAAAGTTTGAAAAATTTGTAGCCTGACAATGCAATACAATAGAAAAACCCATTGTCTGGGGAGAAATTCAAGCCAGCTGCAGAAATTTGCATAAGTAACGAGGAGCCAAATGATAATCCCCAAGACGATGGGGAAAATGTCTCCAGGACATGTCAGAGACTTTCGCAGCAGCCCCTTCCATCACAAGCCCAGAGTCCTAAGAGGGAAAAATGGTTTCCTGGCTGAGTCCAGGGGTGGGGAAGGGGCTGCTGTGTGCAGCCTTGGGACTTGGTGCCCTGCATCCCCGCCTCTCTGGCCCATGGCTTCAGAAGGTGCAAGCCCCAAGTCTTGGCAGCTTCCACGTGGTGTTGAGCCTGTGGGTGCACAGAAGTCAAGAATTAAGGTTGGAGAACCTCCGCCTAGATTTCACAGGATGTATGTAAATGCCTGGATGTCCAGGCAGAGGTGTGCTACAGGAGCAGAGCCCCCATGGCAAACTTCTGCTATGGCAGTGCAGAAGGGAAATGTGGGGTTGGAGCCCTCACACAGAGTCCCCACTGGAGCACTGCCTACTGGAGCTGTAAGAAGAGGGCCACTACCCTCCAGACCCCAGAGTGGTAGATCCACCAATAGCTTGCACTGTGCACCTGGAAAAGCTGCAGACACTCAATGCCAGCCTGTGAAAGCAGCAAGAAGTGGAGTTGTATCCTGAAAAGCCACAGGAGTGGCTCTCCCAGAGAGGCTGGGAGCTGCCGAAGGACATGGGAGCCCACCTCTTGCATCAGCGTGACCTGGATGTGAGACATGGAGTCAAAAGAGATCATTTTCTAACTTTAAGGTTTAATGACTGCCCTATTGGATTTCAGGCTTGCATGGGGGCCTGTAGCCCCTTGGTTTTGGCCTATTTCTCCCACTTGGAATGGATGTATTTACCTAATTCCTGTACCTCCATTGCATCTAGGAAGGAAGTAACTTGCTTTTGATTTTACAGGCTCATAGGCAGAAGGAACTTGCCTTATCTCAGATGAGACTTTGGACTTAGACTTTTGAGTTAATGGTGGAATGAGTTAAGACTTTGGGGTACTGTTGGAAGGGCATGATTGTGTTTTGAATTGTGAAGACATGAGATTTGGGAGGGACTGGGGTGGAATGATATGGTTTGGCTGTGCCCTCACCCAAATCTCATCTTGAATTGTAGCTCCTATAATCCCCATGTGCTGTGGAAGGGACCCAGTGGGAGGTAATTGAATCACGGAGGTGGGTTTTTCCCAGGCTGTTCTTGTGATAGTGAATAAGTCTCAAGTCTCATGAGATCTGATGGTTTTATAAAGGGCAGTTCCCCTGCATGTGCTCTCTTGCCTGCTGCCATGTAAGATGTGCCTTTGCTCCTCCTTTGCCTTCCGCCGTGATTGTGAGGCCATGTGGAACTGTGAGTTCATTAACTCATTTTCTTTATAAATTACCCAGTCTTGAGTATTTCTTCATAGCAGTATGAAAATGGACTAATACAGGTACATAATATAGATTGTTGAAATAGAAGTCAAAACTAAGATAACGGATAGTAAACCAAATGTATAAATAATTTTATTAAAGTTAAATGGAATAAGTACATCAATTACAAGAAAAAGATTGTCAAACTGAATACATAAATGTGCCTCAATAATATTTGGCTTACATAGACATACCTTAAATATAAGAGAAAGTTTAAAAGTAAAAAATAAATGTAAAAGAATATAATGAATAAGCACTAACTGAAAGAAAACTAGTGTGGCTATATGCATATCAAAGAGACTATATTTTAAAGTAAGAAGCATCACTAGGGATAAAGACTGAGAGTTGTCATGTGATTTAATGATTATCTGCAAAATATAATTATTCTAAATTTGTATGCAGCAAATAATACAACTGCAAAACATATCAAGCAAAATGAGACATAACTAAAGGGAGAAGTAGACAAATATACAATTGCAAAATATTTTAGTATTTCTCCCACAGTAATTGGTAAAAAGAAGTAAATAAATAAAGGAAAAACGTAGATGTTCTGTGCATAAAGATTAACAAGCTTGACCTAATTTACATGTATTGATTATCATGTCAATAAAAAACAGAATAAACCCTCTCTTCAATACTCATAGAAATTTTACCAAAATTGGCCACATGGCAGACTATAAAATATAATTTCTAACAAATTTCAAAGGAATGAAATTATGTAGACTATATTATCTGACCTGGAAGAATTTAAGTATGAAACCTTTTTTTTAAGAAGGATGTCATGCAGTAATTTTTTTTCTGTGCCCAGATGATTTCACTTAGCATAATGTCCTCCAGGTTAATCTATGTTGTCACAAATGAGAGAATTTATGTCCTTTTTATGGCTGAATGGTATAACACATTTTCCATATGTACTCATTCTCTGATGGACACTCAGTTGAGTCCATATGTTGACCACTGTGAATAATGCTACAATGAACATGAGAGTGCAGATATCTCTTCAACATACTTTTTCTTTTTCTTTGAATATATATTCACAAGTGAGGTTGCTGGAATATATGGTAGTTCCATTTTTTTCCGGTTTTTGAGGAACCTCCATACTGTTTTCTATGATAGCTGTACTAATTTACATTCCCACTAGCAGTGTACAAGGATTTCCTTTGCTCCACATTCTTGCCAACAGTTTTTCCTTTGACTTTTTGATAATAGCAGTTCTAATAGGTGTGAGGTGATGTATTATTGTGATTTTAATTCGCATTTTTCTGATGATTAGTGTTCATGTGGAATTTTAAAATGTCAAACTTTTAGAAGCAAAGAGTAAAATGGTGGTTACCAGTGGCTGGGAGAGGTAGAGTGATGGATGGGAAGATGTTGGTCAAAAGGTACAAAGCTACAGTCAGACAGAAAGAACACTTTCTGCAGATCTATTGTACAGTATGATGGCTATAGTTAATAATAATATATTGTATACATACAAATTACTAAGAGATTCTATTTTAAATGTCCTCACCACAAAAAAGCGTTAGGTTATATATATGTTAATTAGCTTGATTTAATTATTCTATAATATATACATATACAAATAATTATATTTTGTACACCATAAATATGTATAACTTTTATTTTTCAATTAAAATAAATTAAATAAAAATAAGATAAGGATATTCTCAACATAAGCATCTAATTTAAAATAACTCATAATTTAATAATGCAGAAATCAAAATGGAAAATATTTCAAAGTCAAGGATAATGAATGTACAATATATCAAACATGTTGAATCCATCTAAAACAGTGCTTAGAGAGAAATATATAGCCTTAGATGTATTTACTAGAAAGAGAAAAGCTTAAAATCTATGAGCAAAATATCCATTTCAAGGAGCCAGGAAAATAACAGTAACTAAAATGAACCCAAAATGAAGTAAAATAAATTTTAAAAGCACAAAATAATGAAATGTAAAACAAACATACAACAGAGAAAAATTCACAAAGCCAAAAATTCGTTGTTAGAAAACACTAAGAAAATTGATTCACCTCTAGCAAAGCTGATCAAGAAAAAAACATAACAAAGAATGCCAAAATTAACAAAAATCAGGATTAAAAAAGAAACCACTATAAAACTACATATGTGAAAAAATCTATAGTTAATATTGTAAGCAACTTTGTCACAAATGTTAAAGTTTTGCTGAAATGGGAAAATATTATAAAAACACAATTTACGAAATCAGATATTCAATAGAAAATAAGAATAGTCCAACACCCATTACAGAAATTAAAACTGGTAATTTAATTTTTAAATCCACAAAGAAATATCACTAGTGAATTCAAAACATTTAAGAATTCTGCTTCTACTGAATATATAAATGGGACACATACCCCAACTGGTTTTATAAGGTCATTATATTATTGATATTAAAACTTGATGAGGACAAATAAAGAAAACTACAAATAGTCCAATCTCTTATAAACATAGATGTGAAATTTATAAACAAAATAATGGTAAATAAAATGTAGTGATATATAAAAAGGATAATATATCACTACAAATTTATTTCTGCATTTATTCCATAAAATCATTTTTTAACATGAAAAATGTAATTAATTTAAGTCACTATGTTAACAACATAATGCGAGAAAATCATATATCCTTATTAGTAGATGTAGGTAAAGCACTGAATAAATTCTCCTCTGCAAACTAGGAGGAAAAAAGGGAATGTCTCAAGCTGATTGTGTATATTTACCAAAAATATAAGAGTAATATCAACCTTATGGTAAAATACTGAATGCTTCCCAACTAAAATCAGGAACAACATGAAAGAAGTCCATTATATAGTAATGTTTAGAAAGTCAAGCAAGGCATGACAGCACATTCCTTGTAATCCCAGCTACGAAGGAGGCTGAAGCACTTGAGCCCAGGAGTTTGGACAACATAGTGAGACTCCCATCTCAAAAACAAACAGACAATAAAAAGAAAGTCATAGTCAGTACATAAAACAAGAAAAAGAAAGATGCACACATTTTCAAAAAGAAGAAAAGTAAGTTCCATTTTTCACAGAAGACATGGTTATATATGTAAAAATAAAAACCTTATTAATCAAAAGTAAACTACAAACTATTAGAATCAGTGATGCCATTAGATAAAAGGCCAATGTAAGGTGTAAGGTGAACCAAATAAAATTGCCTCTTTTTTTTTTTTTTTGTAGGTCAAAAAGATGTTGACTGTCATCAATTTCACATGGTTTAATCCAATAAAAAACAATTGTGTTTTTATATGTCATCAAAGCAATTAAAACATGAAATAGAAAAAGACTCCATTTGCAACAGCATCAAAAAATACCAAATTACCTAACAGTAAATCTAATGAAATTATGTACAAGACCTCTTCAGAGAAAATTACATTCACTGTTCAGAGAAATACTAAGTTTTAATAAATGGAAGAATAAGAAAGCCTATTATTATAAAATGCCAACTTTCTAAAAATTGTCCTACTTGCAATGGTAAAACCAATCAAAACCCCAACAAGTAATTTTTATAAAAATATATATGCCGATTCTAAAATCTATAAGAAAATGCAGGCCGGGCACCGTGGCTCATGCCTGTAATCCCAGCACTTTGGGAGGCCGAGGCAGGTGGATCACGAGGTAAGGAGATGGAGACCATCCTGGACAACATGGTGACACCCCGTCTCTACTAAAAATACAAAAATTAGATGGGCGTGGTGGCACGTGCCTGTAATCCCAGCTACGTGGAAGGCTGAGGCAGGAGAATCACTTGAACCAGGGAGTCGGAAATTGCAGTGAGCCGAGATGGCGCCACTGCACTCCAGCCTGGCGACAGAACGACACTCCGTCTCAAAAAAAAAAAAAAAGAAAAGAAAAGAAAAAGAAAATGCAAAAGAATAGCCAATTCAAGCTTGAAGAATAAGAGCAAAATTATAGGCCTTGCATTACCAAAGGCTTCTTTTGAAATTACAAGTGGCCGTGTGCGGTGGCTCATGCCTGTAATCCCAGCACTTTGGGAGGCCGAGGCGGGTGGATCATGAGATCAGGAGCTCCAGACCAGCCTGGCCAATATGGTGAAACCCCATCTCTATTAAAAATACAAAAATTAGCCAAGCGTGGTGGCGCATGCCTGTAATCCCAGCTACTCGGGAGGCTGAGGCACGAGAATCCCTTGAACCTGGGAGGTGGGGGTTGCAGTGAGCCGAGATTGCACCACTGCTCTACGGCCTGGGCAACAGAGCAAGACTTCCTCTCAAAAAATAAAAAGAAAGGAAAAGAAACTGCAAGTATAGCAAGTATAGCCTGAAATGTAAATGTTTTTCAGTGTTGCATTGGCTCAAGGAAATACAAATAAACCAATGTAACAAATTAGAGGTAAGAAATAGGCCAACAGTATACGTGGTCCCTTTAAGCTGATACTAAAGAGCAGTGAAATATAATACTTGGTCAACTGGATATCTAAGTGGACAAAATGAAATTTGGCCCTCTAATCACACTATTATAAAAATCAACTAGATTTATATGTGTATAGATACAAATGTAAAACTTATAAAAGAATATCTTCATAATTTGAGTTAAGTTACTGTCTCTTGAACAGAACACAAAGAGCACGAACCACAAATGTATACATTAATAAACTTAGACACATTAAAATAAGAACTTTATTCATCAAAAAGACCAAAAAGACTGAAAATACAAACTGCATAGTGGTAGATAATGTTTTCAATACACATATTCTAATAGTGTTATATTTAGAATATATGAATAAATTTACAAATCAAAAAAATCCAATAAAATGGTTAAAATACGTGAATAAGCACCCATGAAAAAATGATTATGCACATGAACAATATATATATTTTATCTGGAAAATATATTAGTCATCAGGGAAATGAAAATAAGAATCACAACAAAATACAACTAACTACACACACATCCATACCATTATGGCTAACATTATGAATACTAAAAAGACCTAGTGTTATAATAGAAAGGCTGTGAAGCAAATACAGCTCTCATACCTAGCTTATGAGATTGTATATTTGGAAAATAGCCTATTGCTTAGCAATTCCACTCCTAATATGTAAGTGCATATGTCCAACAAAAGACATGAACAAGAATGTTCACAACAATACTACTTACAAAACCCCTTAACCAGAGTCAATCCGACTGTACATCAATAGGAGAATGAGTAAATATGTTGTGGGAGACTCACACAAAGTAATACAGTGACCCTTGAACATGTAGGGGATTGGGACACCGACCTCTCATGTAGTCAAATCCACATACAACTTTTAACCCAAAACTTAACTACTAACACCCTACTAGTCACCAGAAGTCTTACCAATAGCATGAACAAGTATTTTGTACATTACATGTACTTGTTATTCTTATAGTATACACTATATTCTTACAGTAAAGTAAGCTAGAAAAAAGAAAATGTTATTAAGAAAATCATAAAAAAGAGAAAATTCATTAAGTGGAAATGAATTATTATAAAGGTCTTCATCCTCATCCTCTTCACCCTGATTAGGCTGAGGAGAAGGAAGGAAAGGAGGAGTTGGCCTTGCTGTTTTAGGGGTAGCAGAAGCATAAGAAGGGTAAGAGGTGGAAGAGGAGGCAGGAGAAGCAGGCACACTTGGTGTAACTTTACAGAAATAAATGATAATTTCTGTCTGACTTTTTTGCTTTTTCATTTACCTAAAAATGTTTCTATATGGTACCAATCCTTCTTCTACCATTCGCTTTAGTTTCAGTGCCTGTATCATAGAAAAGACCATGTCATGAAAGAAATCAGAAGCAGTCTTGAATAATCAGAACTCTTTTGCCAAACTGTCTAATGTCAATTTGTTTTCTAGCACTGCTTCTTTTATGTCTTCTTCCTCATCATCTAGCACTGATTTGGAAGCAATCATTTTCATCATTATCCTCTGTTAACTCCTCTGGCATGATGTCTATTAGCTCTTGAATTTCTTCAAGATCTACATCTTGGTGCACTTCACAACCTATCTTTTTGCCCATATTCACAACCTTTTCCATTATTCCCTTGATTAACTCTGTCATAAATCCTGTGAATTCATGCACATTTGGACACAGTTTTCTCCAGTATGAATTTATCGTTCCAGGCTTAATGGCTTTCATGGCTTTTTCTATAACAACAATGGTATTTTCAATGGTGTAATCCTTCCAGACTTTCAGGAGGTTCTCTCTTTCAGGGTTCTCTTCCATAGTGTTGACAATCCTTTTCATAGAAAACCTGTGTAAGTAGCCTTAAAGATCCTTATGACCCCCAATCTAGAGGCTGAATTAGAGATTGAAGCTGAAAGCTAATAAAATTGAATGGGAAAATAACAACTTTAAAAAAACTTCAAAAAATCTAATTTGCATTTTTATTCAATAACATCAGAGTTTTGTGATAACACTACCCTAAATCTCAGGTTTCCACAGATGTTAATTTTATTATTAAATACTCTAAGACTAGGCCAAAGTTGTACAATAAAAATAACCTCACCTTTAAACCAGGAATTCTACTGGGGGAACCCGCCCCCAATATTTCAATGTAGGTTCTTTCTATTTTCCCTAAGTGTCAGCCAGCTGAGAAAGAGAAAGAGTACAAAGAGAGGAATTTTACAGCTGGGCCTCCAGGGGTGACATCACATATCAGCAGGACTGTGATGCCTACCTGAGCCACAAAACCAGCAGGTTTTTATTAAGGACTTCAAAAGGGGAGGGGGTGTACGAACAGGGAGTAGGTCACAAAGATCACATGCTTCAAAGGGCAAAAAGGAGAACAAAGATCACATGCTTCTGAGGCCAATAACGATCACAAGGCAAAGGGCAAAGCAAAGATCACAAGGCAAAGGGCGAAATCAAAAACTCCTGATAAGGGTCTATGTTCAGCTGTGCATGTATTGTCTTGATAAACATCTTAAACAACAGAAAACAGGGTTTGAGAGCAGAGAACCGGTCTGACCTCAAATTCACCAGCGGCCATTTATAGACCTCCCCCCAGGAATGCATTCCTTCACCAGGGTATTAATTATTAATATTTCTTGACAGGAAAAGAATTTAGTGGTATCTTCCCTACTTGCACGTCCATTTATAAGCTCTCTAAAAGAAGAAAAATGTGGCTCTATTCTGCCCAACCCCCAGGCAGTCAGACCCTATGATTGTCTTCCCTTGTTCCCTGAAAATCGCTGTTATTCTGTTCTTTTTCAAGGTGCACTGATTTCACATTGTTCAAACACACGTTTTATAATCAATTTGTATAGTTAACACAATTATAGTGGTCATGAGGTGACGTACATCCTCAGCTTAAGAAGATAAGAGGATTAAGAGATTAAAGTAAGAGAGGCGTAAGAAATTGTAAGAGTATTATGTGGGAACTGATAAATGTCCATGAAGTCTTCACAATTTATGTTCAGAGATTGCAGTAAAGACAGGCATAAGAAATTATAAAAGTATTAATTTTGGGAACTGATATGTGTCCATATTAAAATGAAATCTTTACAATTTATGTTCCTCTGCTGTGGCTCCAGCCAGTCCCTCCATTCAGTGTCCCTGACTTCCAGCAACAGCATTCCAATTTGAAGTTTTTAAGGCTAGCTTTTAAAGGTAGTTAGTTTTGTCTTTCAAAGAAATGTTTTGTATTTGATCCAAAATGATGGCCTTACCTTACCTAAATTATTATTTTTTTCTCAAAAAAATTGAGGGAAAATGCAAGTCCTAGAGATAATGAGATTCAATTATCCAAGATGCAGAAAGAAACAACAAAAAGACAATGTTAAGCACAGGAGGTAACAAGGAGCAAATGAGACAGGGAATGGTGATTTAAAAAACAAAAGATAAAAATCTGCTAGTAAAACTAGTATATGTCAAAAAATTCAAATACTTTCTAAAAAGTGGCAAGGTCTAAAAAAGTAAAATCCACAGTGAAAAGTGAGAAAACTGACAATACTGTCAGTTGTGATTCACTTGAAAAGAAGCTCAAACAGAAAAAGTTGAATTTATTTTTTTGCTTGAAAATATGATCAATTATATAAAATATCTCAAGACACCCAGCTCAAGAGGCAAACACTGAAGAAATATTCCATGTCATTTTTTGAAGTTCCCTACAGTTTCAAAACTATAAGAGAAGGGTATTATCAGTCTGAAACTAGGCGTCTACATAGCAATGATTAATCTTTTCTTAAACTAATTGTGGGTCTGCAGATCAAATCATGAACCAATAAACCAGGCTGAAGATGAGTGAAATCATTCATCAAATAGCAGCCTCCATCCCTGCATTCCTTTGACAAGAGACTTTGCAACTGACAGCAGACTTACAAATACTAACTCACCTGATACACTGGCCAAATAGACATACAAGGTTGATCGAGAGTGGCTTGAAACATATGAAAATGGCTAATAGGAAACTAAAAGGGAATTCTGAAGCCTCCTTAGGTATTCTGTTACTTGCTCATTCATGCCTTTTGCAATACTTTTGATTTTCTCAGTCCTGCTCATCCATACTGACAGTTCAGCCTTTTAAAGCATGAGTACAATCAAGAAACCCCCAAACTCCTACCCAGCTCCAAATATTTTTTTTCTGATCCTTGCCTATACAGGATAATTCTCAAGTTATTTATTCTCTATTTCCCTCCCACATCAGAGTGTTTAAAGGTCTCTATGCCAAACAGAACCATTACTGTGGGAAGAGGGAAGAGAGTGGTCTGATATTGTCTCAAAGAAATAATGGGGGAAAAAGGTATGTCAGACCCTTGCCTAATATATTTTGCTGAGCTGAGGACCCTTAACCCACTCACACAATTCAATGATGGTTCAATGGGCCTAAATGAGAGATATCCATGTGGGAGGACTCAGAACTTGCAGGAGCTTGGAAGATCAAGTTTTACCACAAAAAATCCAGTGTATAAGGAGCAATATAAAAGGAACAAGCAAAAAAACGAAGAGGATCTTTGACTTTTGAGACAGGACCACCTATGTTAATGGAGTCTCCGGGATTTTATGAAAAGGAAGTTTTCACTATGAGTCTTTGAGAAAAAATGTATTGTCCAACTTCCTGGGGAAATAAGACTTCTAAGAGCACAGGACAAGCGATGATTGTTTCTGATTAATAGCAATTATGTCAGGAGGAAGTCTACCTGATCTAGGTGTTAAAATAACCACCTCCTCTCTTTCAATGCGTAAAACTTTAGAGGGAGTCGAGGCTTCCAACATAGCCTGTCCTTGAGCTGACTTTTTAACCGTGACCTCAGATTCTCTCATATCCTTACTCAATATCTATTCTCCTACAAATTGTGTACAAAATTACCAGTCTACACAAACCTTTGCTTGTTTCTGGTATACTATAATGCTGGTTTTCACTCAGGTTCTGAGGTCACTGGCTTCAGAAAAAAGAATTACTATGAGTGAATTTTGGGGTGGAAGTAGCCCATGGACTATAAACTCAGAAGTTACAGACCCTAGCTAGACTGGATCTCACATTAGCCAGGCAGGATGAAAGGACTGGGAGAGAGGGATAGGAATTTGTTAATAAGCATATATATTTCAGATGAAGCAAGGAAGTCTACAGACTCAAAAGGTCAATGAGCCTATGAGTGGGCATTGCCTGAGGATGTGAGGCCTTTCCTCAAGACAGATTTTCTTTCTCATTCCTTCCCAGCCACAGTGGAGGTTAGAAAGATATCTACTAACACAAAACACTTTCTCTGCTCCATCTGCCTCAATGGTGTTGTGATAATTAAAAATGCCATGTGCCAGTAACCCTACTCCCAATAGAAAACTCTTATTTGCCAAGCAAGAGCTCAGAGACTATATATCCTTTCCATTCCCTCTCACTTGTCCTCACTTCTTAGTCTTCTGTGATGCCTCATTACTGTCCTTCCACTTAAAGAATGTCCCTCCAATGCCAGCTAAGAAGTCAGAACAAATACATGTTGATTTTTACATCTACAGTCCAATGGTATTCTCTCTGTGATTAAATCAATCATTATGTATTTTTCTGAGATTCTGCAATGTGTTTAATCAATCTCTAAGAACTTTAGAATTATCATGCATCTGTTCCAAGTTAGACTGTGTGCAACTTGAAGGAAGGAGCCAAGACCTACACACAAATAAAATAACTAATAGAAGACTTTATACAGAATCTTAAAGGTATACAGTACAAGTTCAATAGGATTTTAGAAGAAGTCCGTCAAAAAGGATTATAGTTCTCAAGGAAATATTTGTGAAGAAAATACAATTTTTGAGTTATTTTTTAACAAGCATTTATTTTGATCACAAAAGTAATAGATACAACTTAAAGATTCAAGAAATACATAAATACAAGGAAAGGTAAACTTTGTCCTTAAGATCACATGCTTCAGAAATAACTACTGTTAAAAATATGGTTTCTACTCTTCTGCCTTTTTTCCTTACAATGTATACATACCATATTTTACCTCTACTACAATTCTCTTTTTATTCATGGTATGCCTTTATCATGTTTCCTCACCAGGACGCATAGCTGCATCCCATTTTTAAATCTTTCCATAAGATATGCCATAGTATAGATATATGTAGGAGGAAATGTTGGGTTCAAGCAGATCAGGGGGAAGGTGACAGAATTTTGGGGGAAAGAGACAGAGGGAAAAGGACTGATCTTAGCATATTCCTAAGATAGTTAGAAAATGACCATCAAACTAGAGGAAATAGTCGACATGAGGGTGGACAAGGAGCCAGATAATAGAAGGTATTGAAATCAAGCAAAGAATTTTAGATTTGGCAGAAAATAGAGATTCAATGAGGCCTTTTAACTCTGGGAAACTACCCTACTTTAATGCACCATGTTTGCATGGTAAACTCACAGGTGAGCTGTTACCAGCATTAGGTAACTAAACTTTGTTCACATATCAAAATATAAAATACATGTTTAAAGAGTAAATGATTTTAGGGCCCATTGCATTTACATTGTGGTAGTGCACTAGAAGGAAGTGAACTTAGCAGGTATAATTTGTTAAAACCCATAGCTAGGTATCAGATGGTGCATCCTTCTGTGGGCCCAAGAAAGTAGATTTAAAGTGTGCGACTGGCACTGGTAAAACTGCTGGTCATAGCCCTTGTCTTGAGTTCCCTCCCTAAATCTGCATCTGGCAGATCTCACCTTTTCTTTTTTCTTTCAACAAATAACTGAAGTGATTCCCTGGCATGTTCCATTTAAAGCCAACTGACTCTGATTGGCTGGGTTGGTGACTGTGCTTTGGAAGATGAGAAATGGAAGCATAAGTCTCCCAGTTCCTGCTGTGACTCAGTCCATACACTGAGCATCGTCCTCAGCTCAACAAAAATAAGAATGGCCTAGAAGTATAAAAACTCACACTTTCTTTGGTATATATCTGTATAATTGGAATCTTTAAATTGCTAATTATTCTCATACTATATGTGCAGTTTAAAGCACTTTTTAAAAATAAAAGATAAATTTAAAAAATCAAAGTATTCATTCTTTGCCTCACAGTAGACTTTTTCTCTGAGTGTAAATCCTGTCTCTTTCCCCCATATTGGCAACCTCTGCTATATGAACTCTAGTTTAATGATTTGGACTGACTTGCTGGGGGGCGAATGATGAACATTTTTTTTCTATTTCTAATTATAAGTGCTAGAGTCAGAGGCCATGGGTTTGCTGTAATGAAGTTATCAATTTAACTGGATCAGAAAATGAGAACAATAAAAATTAGCAAATACATTTTCTTTCTATTACCAAATCTTTTGTCAGGCCTCTTTGACTAGTTTCTGACCCATGTTCCTGTCTGGCTCTATTGATGTGCCCACTCTTGAGTGATGTCTACTCAAGGTCACTGTGACTGCTTTGAAATTCAGTCTGGGGAACTACATGACTCCAACAGAGGAGTTGGGCCTAGTATCTGGTTCAAACACTTGTAAATGCTAGGCAACTGTAAATGATGTGGCAGATTTGTTCAAATTTATACAACCAATATTTGCTGTGAACACTGGAAATACAACAGTGAACAAATAGAAAATCCTCTTTCCTCCATGAAGTTTGTATTCTAATTGAAGATGAAAATTTTAATTTCAAAGGGGTTTCCTTCTTAAACTGAGATTTTTTGCTCTTAGATCTTACTCAGTGAGGAACCTAGGATATATATCTCCATTAAACATCAGATATTTCTCCAAAGGATAGACTCCAAAGGCTTCTGGGTAGATGAAAAGCACACCTTTCCCCTTGAAGTCTTCCTAGGTAAGAGGCTTAGATAAGATTTTTACTGCAGTTCCAAAAGCATCCAACCTTGAGGTGCCCATGATAAAAGGATTCACTGATTAGAGCAGCCACTGCCAAAGCAACAACAGCCCCCTTGAGATTGCTCTTGGTACCATAACCAATGCAGCTTGACTTTTTCTGCTTGTCTTAAATCTTATGTACATGATACAAATATTGATAATTATCTGCCCTTAGGTATAGAATAAACCTTCTTCATCACTCTTTTCTATAGTGGCCAAAACCACCTTCCTAATACTGAATTTATAGTAATCTTAGCTAGCTGAGAGAGCAGAGAGGGCTTGAGAAGACTATCAGCCCTGATACCTTTTGCACTCTTTGTATCTCCAGAGTAGCGGTATATAAACCTGTCAGTGTTGTTCCTCAGGATTGATATGTTTTTAAAGCATGTGTTGATAAATGGTTCTCCTGACCTAGGATGCCACGGTGAGGGCTTTCTTTATTACAGACCTAAGGAAAGTAAAGAAATAATGTTAGAGCCAGGCATGGTGGCAAGTGCCTGTAGTCCTGGCTACTCAGGAGACTGAGGCAGGAGGATTGCTTGAGTCCAGGAGTTTGAGGCTACA
The DNA here is from genome assembly GCF_029289425.2 of Pan paniscus. Lineage (NCBI taxonomy): Eukaryota > Metazoa > Chordata > Mammalia > Primates > Hominidae > Pan > Pan paniscus. The sequence continues at coordinate 76,429,866 of NC_073257.2, read as the reverse complement.
GTGAGAAATGATCACTCCACTGCACTCCAGCCTGGGTGATAAAGTGAGACTTGTCTCTAAATAAATAAGTAAACAAATGAATAAATAAATGTTTAAAAAAGAAATAGTGTTGGGTCTCAGAAAATTATCCAAATGGAATGGAAATAATACCAAAACATAAAGCTCTTTGGTGATCAGGACTTAATATTAGCCACTGAAACACACACACACACACACACACTCACACACACATCACACCTCACTGGTCTTTTTCTCCTAAGGCTGTTAAATAAAAAATATGAAGCAATATTTTTTATTGGCATTCTCCTAAGACCCATATGAAAGTTTAAGCACCTGCATACCATTGGCTAAACTACATTATCTTGATTAAGAAAACAAATTGAATACATTAGAACATTCCTTTGACAAAATCACATAAGCTAATACAAAATTATTTTTGATCAGTTATGTGCATTATAAGCAAAACATCCTTACTATCTGAAACTTGAACATTAATAAGCTTCTACCTCCTATTTTTTCTAAAGGGACAAAAAAACAAATTAAATTTAGAGATAAATTATCTGAGATTACTAAGAGAATTTAGAAAGACAATTAGATTCAAAATTAATATTCAAAACCCAATGCAAGTCTCAATTCCAGTATGAAGAAAAGAGGGCCTAACAAATTGATCATCCTGCAAATAACAGCTATAAACTTAGGGCAAAATATAAAAACCAACTACAGGAAGCCTCTAGAGATTAAAAAAGAGGCAGTTTGGAAAGAATCAAAAATTGGAGCAAGTGATTAGCATAAATTGGTTCCAATTTTTCATGTGGTTTTTCCTTTAGGGTAGCTAAAACCCCAATGGAAAGCTCACCATGTTCCTAACCAGAGTAACCAGGAAAAGAAACCTAGGGGACCCAGGGCCACCAGAGAGTGAGGGACATACCCTAGAAGAGAGAAATTCACAGAAATATAACCCAAAATTTTATGTTTAAACTGTTAAGATGCCTGGCTGACCTCTCAAACACTTGTTCATGCACATAACCTGAAAGCCTCTTAACAACTCAGGTTTAAAGAATTGAATTGAGATCTGAGCTACTACCCACCAAAGGCATGATCATTTGCATTTTGAATCTAGCCAAGTTAATTATATGCTGTATGATTTGTTAAGGCTACCATAACAAAGTTTCACAGACTGGGTGGCTCAAATAATAGAAATTTACTTTCTCACAATTCTGGAAGCCAGAAGTCTGAGATCAAGATGTTAAAAGGATGACTATCTTCTGAGGCCTCTCTCCACGGTTTGTAAATAGCCATCTTCTCCCTGTATCTTCACCTGGTCTTTCCTGTTTATGTCTGTGTCTAAATTTTCTATTCTTATAAAGGCATAAATTATAATGGATAATGGCACACCATGAAGACCTCATTTTGACTGAATTCCCTCTTTAAAGACTCCATCTCCAAATAGAATCACATTGTGATGTGGGGACAGTTGGGACTTCAACATATAAATTGGGAGTGGAGGAGCAGTTCAGTCTATAATGTCTGCTAAAACATTTAAGTTTTCACAGCAATGTAACAAAATCCAGAATCTCCACAACAACATTCACAATGTCAATTGTATACAACAAAATCACTTGAAGAGCGAATAAAATGTAACATAATCTCAAGAGAAAATCAATCAGCAGATGCCGGCCTCAAAGTAACCCAGGTGTTAAAAATTATCAGATAAAGACTATAAAACAGCTATTATAACTGTGCTGAGTGAGAACAACAAAATATTCTTATAATAAATAACAAAGGATATCTCCACAGAGAAATATATATCAAACCAAATGAATATAAAACAATTGCATTTATTTCTATCAACAATTAGAACATGAAAATTTTAAAGAGTGAATTAGTCTCAAAATATATATATAGTAGGAGTAGTTTAACAAAATATGTATAAAAACTTAAGGTGAAAGACTCATAAAACTTTGGAGAGATACAGTCAAAGACCAAGAAAAATGAAATATCATGTTCATGAATTTGAAGTTTCACTATTGTAAAACTGACAACTGTTCCAGAATTTTTTTCCCTTTATTTTTAGTTATATAATAATTGTAAACTAAAGATGACAACAGTAAGATACACAGTAATATTGCCATATATGTATATAATATGTAAAGATCAAATCAGGGTAATTAGCATATCCATCACCTCAAAAATTTATCATTTCTTTGTGTTGAGAATATTCAAAATCCTCTCTTCTTCTTTTTTGAAAATAAGCAATAAATTACTGTTAATCATATTCATTCTACAGTGCTGCAGAACACAGAAACTCATTTCACCTATTTAGCTGTAATTTCGTATCCCATACCAACCATCCCTCCCAACTACCCTTCCCAGTTTCTAATAGCCACTTTTCTACTCTCTGGTTCCATTACCTCCAATTTTTTTTTAACTTCCACATATGAGTGAGAACGTGGAATTTATCTTTCTATGCCGGACTTATTTTGCTTAACATAAATATCCTCTAGTCTTATTCAGGTTGCCACGAATGGCAGGATTTCAACTTTTTATGACTGAATAGTATTCCATTATGTATATATACCATATTTTCTTTATTCATTTGTCTGTGGATGAACACTTAGGTTGATTCAATATCTTAGCTATTGTGAATAGTGCTACAATAAACATGAGGGAACAAGTATCCCTTTGATATACTGATTTATATTCTTTTGGGTAAATATCCAGTTGTGAAATTGTTGGATCATATGATAGTTCAATTTTTAGCTTTGAGAACTCTCCATAGTGATTTCCATAATAGCTGTACTAATTTACATTCCCACCAATAGTGTATAAGAGTGGCGGGTGCCTCTAGTCCCAGCTACTCAAGAGGCTGAGGCAGGAAAATCAGTTGAACCCAGGAGGTGGAGGTTGCAGTGAGCACCACTGCACTCCAGCCCGGGCGACAGAGTGAGACTCTATCTCAAAAACAAAAAACAACGACAAAAAAAAGAGTTTCCTTTTTCTGCACCTTCGCCAGCATTTATTTTTTGTCTCATAATAATAGTCATTCTAACTAGGGTAAGATGATATTTCACTGTGGTTTTGATTCACATTTCACTGATGATTAGTAACATTGACCATTTTTTCATATATTTTTGCCCGCTTGTATATTTTCTTTTGAGAAATGCTATTCAGACTCTTTGCCCAATTTTTAATTGGATTGTTTGTGTTTTGCTGGTCAGTTATTTAAATTCTCTGTATATACCCTGGATATCACTCCCTTTTCAAATAAATAGCTTGGAAATATTTTCTCCTGTTCTCCAGGTTGTCTCTTCACTCTCTCGATTGTGTACTTTGCAGTGCAGAAGCTTTTTAGTTTAATACAGTCCCATTTGTCTATTTTTGTTTGTATTGCCATTGCTTTTGAAATCTTAGCCATGAAATCTTTGCCTAGGCCAATGTCCTAAATCAATTCTCCTGTTTTCTTCTAATAATTTTATAGTCTTAGGTCTTACGTTTAAGTCTTTAATCCAACTTGAGTTTATTTTTGCATATGGTAAGAGATAGGAGTCTAGTTTTCTTCTTCTGCATATTGATTTCTACGATCAGAACACTACTGATTTCTGTATGCTGATATTTTATTGTCCGACTTTACCAAATTTTGTTATCAGTTCTAAGAGTTTTTTGGTGGGGTCTTTAGGATTTTCTAGACTAAATTTATGTCATCTGAAAAAAACGGACAATTTAACTTCCTCTTTACTCATTTGGATGTCTTGTCTTTCTTCTGCCTGATTGCTCTGGCTAGGACTTCCAGTACTATGTTGAATAGGAGTGATGAAAACAGGCATTCTTAATTCCAGTTCGGAGAAGAAAGGCTTTCAGTTTTTCCTCATTCAATATGACGTTAGCTGTGGGTTTGTAATATGCGAACTTTATTATTTTGAGATATGTGCCTTCTATGAGGTTTGTAATATATGAGCTTTATTGTGTTGCGATATGTGCCTTCTATGGAGTTTGTAATATATGAGCTTTATTATGTTGAGATATGTGCCTTCTATGCCTAATTTCTGATAGTTTTTATAAAGGGATGAGGAATTTCAACAAATGCTTTTTCTGCAACTATTGAGATAACGATACGGTTTGTGTACTTCGTTCTGTTGATGTGTTGTATCACATTTATTGATTTGTACATGTTAAATTATCCTTGCTCCCCTGGGATAAATCCCACTTGATTATGATGTGTTATCTTTTTGACATGTTGTTGGATTTGGTTTACTAGAATTTTTGTTGAGACTGTTTGGTTCTACATCAATCACGGACTTAGCCCGTAGTTTGTTGTTACTGTTGTGTCCTTGTCTAATTTGCTATCAGGGATATTCTGGCCTCATAGAATGACTTAGGAAGAATTCCCTCCTCTTAAAATTTTTGAAATAGTCTGACAAAAATTGGTATTAGTTCTTCATTAAAAGTTTCAGCAATAAAGTCATCCAGTCCTGGGCTTTGTTTTACTTGGGTCTCTTTATTACTGATTCAATCATGTTACTCATTATTAATCTGTTCAAGTTTTCTATTTCTTTCTGGTTCAATCTTAGGAGGGACTATGTGTCCAGAAATTTATTCATTTCAACTAGTTTTCCAATTTGTTATTGTATAGTTGTTCACAATAGTTTCTGATGATTCTTTGTATTTCTATGGTTTCAATTTTAATGTCTCTTTAATTCCTGGTTTTATTTATTGGAGTCTTCCCTTTTTTCCCCTTGGGTAGTCTAGCTAGCAGACTATTAATTTTGTTACCTTTTTTAAAAAAGGTAACTTTTCATTTCATAGATCCCTTGCACTTTTTAATCTCTGTTTCGTTTAGTTTTTCTCTGATCTTTATTATTTCTTTTCTTCTACTACTTTGGGCTGGTTTGATCTTGCTTTTCTAGGCCTTTGAGGTGCACCATTAGGTTGTTGATTTGAAATCTTTCTACTCAGGGGATTACCGGGCAAAATTACTGAATAGGAACAGCTCTGGTCTTTAGCTCTCGGTGAGACCAATGCAGAAGGCGGGTGATTTCTGGATTTCTAACTGAGGTACCCAGTTCAACTCATTGGAACTGATTCAACAGTGGGTGCAGCCCACAGAGGATGAGGATGGGTCGCCTCACCCAAGAAATGCAAGGGATCGGGTAACTCCCTTCCCTAGCCAAGGGAAGCCATGAGGGACTGTGCTGTGAGGGACAGTGCTAACCGTCCCACATACTACTCTTTTCCCACAGTCTTCACAACCTGGAGACCAGGAGATTGCCTCGGGTGCCTACAGACCAAGGCCCTGGGTTTCAAACACAAAACTGGGCAGCTGTCTGAGCAGACACAGAGCTAGCAGCAGGAGTTTTTTTGTTTGTTTTTTTTTTTTTGTACCCCAGTGGCACCTGGAATGCCAGCAAGACAGAACCATTCACTCTGCTGGAAAGGGGGCTGAACCAGGGAGCCAAGTGTTCTTCCTCTGTGGCTCCCACCCCCACAGAGCCCAACAAGCTAAGATCCACTGGCTTGAAATTCTCGCTGCCAGCACAACAGGCTGAGGTCGACCTGGGATGCTCAAGCTTGCTGTGGGGAGGGGTGTCTGCCATTACTAAGGCTTGAGTAGGTGGTTTTCCCCTCACAGTGTAAACAAAGCTGCTGGGAAGTTTGGACTGGGTGGAGCCCACCACAGCTCAGCAAAGCCACTGTAGCCAGACTGCCTCTCTAGATTCTTCCTCTCTGGGCAGGGCATCTCTGAAAGAAAGGCAGCAGCTCCAGTCAGGGGCTCATAGATAAAACTCGCATCTCCCTGGGACACAGCACCTGGGGGAAGGGGTGGCTGTGGGCGCAGCTTCAGCAGACTTAATGTTCCTGCCTGCCGGCTCTGAAGAGAGCAGCAGATCTCCAAGCACAGCGCTTGAGCTCTGCTAAGAGACAGACTGCCTCCTCAAATGGGTCCCCGAGCCCCATGCCTCCTGATGGGAGACACCTCCCAGCAGAGGTCGACAGACAACTCATACAGGAGAGCTCTGGTTGGCATCTGGTAGGTGCCCCTCTGGGACAAAGTTTCCAGAGGAAGGAGCAGGCAGCAATCTTTGCTGTTCTGCAGCCTCCACTGGTGATACCCAGGCAAACAGGATCTGGAGTGGACCTCCACCAAATTCCAGCAGAACTGCAAAAGAGGGGCCTGACTGTTAGAAGGAAAACTAATAAACAGAAAGCAATAGCATCAACATCAACAACATCGAAGACCAAAGGTAGATAAATCCAAGAAGATGAGGAGAAAACAGCACAAAAAGGCTGAAAATTCCAAAAACCAGAATGCCTCTTATCCTCCAAAGGATCACAACTCCTTACTAGCAAGGGAACAAAACTGGATGGAGAATGAGTTTGAAGAATTGACAGAAGTAGGCTTCAGAAGGTGGGTAATAACAAACTCCTCTGAGCTAACGGAGCATGGTCTAACCCAATGCAAGGAAGCTAAGAACATTGATCAAAGGTTATAAGAACTGCTAACTAGAATAACCAGTTTAGAGAAGAGCATAAATGACCTGATGGAGCTGAAAAACACAGCACAAGAACTTTGTGAAGCATACACAAGTATCAATAGCTGAATCTATCAAGTGGAAGAAAGGATATCAGAGATTGAAGATCACCTTAATGAAATAAAGCGTGAAGACAAGATTAGAGAAAAAAGAATGAAAAGGAATGAACAAAGCCTCCAAAAAATATGGGACTATGTGAAAAGACCAAACCTACATTTGATTGGTGTACCTGAAAGTGACGGGGAGAATGGAACCAAGTTGGAAATATCCTTCGGGATATTATCCAGAAGAACTTCCCCAGCCTAGCAAGACAGGCCAACATTCAAATTCAGGAAATATAGAGAACACCACGAAGATACTCCTCAAGAAGAGCAACTCCAAGACACATAATCATCAGATTCACCAAGGTTGAAATGAAGGAAAAATGTTAAGGGCATCCAGAGAGAAAGGTTGGTTTACCCACAAAGGGAAGCCCATCAAACTAACAGCAGATCTCTCTGCAGAAACCCTACAAGCCAGAAGACAGTGGGGGCCAATATTCAACATTCTTAAAAGAATTTTCAACCCAGAATTTCATATCCAACCAAACTAAGCTCTGTAAATGAAGGAGAAATAAAATATTTTACAGATAAGCAAATGCTGGGAGATTTTGTCACCACCAGGCCTACCTTACAAGAGCTCCTGAAAGAAGCACTAAATATTGAAAGAAAAAACTGGCACCAGCCACTGCAAAAATATACCAAAATGTAAAGACCATTGACACTATGAAGAAACTGCATAAACTAATGACAAAATAACCAGCTAGCATCATAATGACAGGATCAAATTCACACATAACAATATTAACCTTAAATGTAAATGGGTTAAATGCCCCAATTAAAAGACATAGACTGGCAAACTGGATAAAGAGTCAAGACCCATCAGTGTGCTGTATTCAGGTGACCCATCTCAGGTGCAAAGATACACATATGCTCAAAATAAAGGGCTGGAGGAATATTTGCCTTGCAAATGGAAAGCAAAAAAAAGCACAGGTTGCAATCCTAGTCTCTGATAAAACAGACTTTAAACCAACAAAGATCAAAAAATACAAAGAAAGGCATTACATAATGGTAAAGGGATCAATGCAACAAGAAGAGCTAAGTATCCTAAATATATATGCACCCAGTACAGGAGTGGCCAGATTCATAAAGCAAGTTCTTAGAGATGTAAGACTCCCACAGAATAATAGTGGGAGACTTTGACACCCCACTGTCAATATTAGACAGATCAATGAGACAGAAAATTAACAAGGATATATAGGACCTGAACACAGCTCTGGACCAAGCTGGGAAAACTGGCTAGCCATATGCAGAAAACTGAAACTGGACCACTTCCATATACCTTATACAAAAATTAACTCAAGATAGATTAAAGACTTAGATGTAAGATCTAAAACCATGAAAACTCTAGAAGAAAACCTAGGCAATACCATTCAGGACATAGGCATGGGCAAAGACTTCATGACTAAAACACCAAAAGCAATTGCAACAAAAGACAAAATAGACAAATGGGATCTAACTAAACTAAAGAGCTTCTGCACAGCCAAAGAAACTATCATCAGAGTGAACAGGGAACCTACAGAATAGGAAAAAATTGTTGCAATCTATCCATATGACAAAGGTCTAATATCCAGAATCTACAAGGAACTTAAGCAAATTACAAGAAAAAAACAACCCCATCAGAAAGTGGGTGAAGGATACGAAAAAAACACTTTTCAAAAGAAGACATTTATGCGGCCAACAAACATATGAAAAACATCTCATCATCACTGGTCGTTGGAGAAATGCAAATAAAAACCACAATGAGATACCATCTCATGCCAGTTAGAATGGCGATCATTAAAAAGTCAGGAAACAACAGATGCTGGAGACGATGTGGAGAAATAGGAATGCTTTCACACTACTGGTGGGAGTGTAAATTAGTTCAACCATTGTGGAAGACAGTGTGGTGACTTCTCAAGGATCTAGAACTAGAAATACCATTTGACCCAGCAATCCCATTACTGGGTATATCTCCAAAGGACTAAAAATCATTCTACTATAAAGACACATGCACACATATGTTTATTGCAGCACTATTCACAATAGCAAAGACTTGTAACCAACCCAAATGTCCATCGATGATAGACTGAATAAAGAAAATGTGGCACATATACACCATGGAATACTATGCAGCCATAAAAAAGAATGAGTTTATGTCATTTGCAGCGATGTAGATGAAGCTGGAAACCATCATTCTCAGCAAACTAACACAGAAACAGAAAACCAAACACTGCATGTTCTCACTCATAAGTGGGAGTTGAACAGTGAGAACACATGGACACAGGGAGGGGAACATCACACACTGGGGCCTACTGGGGAGTAGGGGGAAAGGGAAGGGATAGCATTAGGAGAAATACCTAATGTAGATGACAGGTTGATGAGTGCAGCAAACCACCACGGCACATGTATACCTATGAAATAAACCTGCATGTTTTGCACATGTATCCCAGAACTTAAAGTATAGTATTAAAAAAAGAAATATTTGTACTGTTTTGATGTAGGAATTTTTTACTATAAACTTCTCTCTTAGCACTGCTTTTGCTTTATCCCATAGGTTTTGAAATGCTGTGTTTTGATTTTCATTTGTTTCAAAAAATTCTTTGTTTTCTTTTTAGTTTATTCATTGACTCAGTGGTTGTTCAGGAACATGCTGTTTAATTTCTACGTATTTGTATAGTTTCCAGATTTTCTCGTTATTGATTTCTAGTTTTATTTCATTGTGATCTGAGAAGGTACTTAATTTTGATTTTTTTTAATAAGTTGAGATTTGTTTTTTGGTCTAACATGTTCTATGTGCTGATGAGAAAAATGTGTATTCCAGAGCTGTTGAATGGAATTTTCTATAAATATCTGTTAAATCCATTTGGCTCACACTAAAGGTTAATTTCAATGTTTATTTATTGGTTTTCTTTTTATATGATCTGTACAGTGCTGAAAGTGTGGTGTTGAAGTCTTTGATTATTATATTAGGGCCCTATCTTTCTCTTTAGCTGCAATAATATTTGCTTTATATACCTTGGTACTCCAAAGTTTGGTGAATATATATTTACCATTGTTATATCCCCTTGCTCATTTGATCCATTTGTCATTATAATGACCCTCTTTTTCTTTTTTCATGTATTTTGACTTAAAGTCTATTTTGCCTGATATAAGTATAGCTACTTCTGCTAGCTTTTGGTTTCTATTGCTGCAGATTTTTTGTTTTTATCCTTTCCATTTCAGTCTATGGTTGTCTTTATAGATGAAGGGAGTTTTTTGTAGATAGCATACATTTGTTTTTTTTTTAAAAATCCATTCAGCCAGTCTATAAATATTAGAGAATTTAAAGTGTTTACATTCCAGGTTGTTATAAAAAGGTGAAGACTTACTCTTATTATTTTGTTGTTTTCTGATTGTTTTGTTTATCCTTTGTCTTTCTCATTCTCTTTCATTGTTTACCTTTATGAATTGCTTGTTCTACTGTAATGATAATGCTTGATTACTTTCTCTTTCTCACTTTTATATCTGCTCTACCAGTGAGTTTTGTATATTTTCATGATGGTAAACATTATCCTTTTGCTTCCAAAAGTAGAACTCCCTTAAGCATTTCTTGTATAGCCAGACTAGTGGTGATAAATTTTCTCTGTTTTTTTCTTGTCTTGGCAAGACTTTATTTCCTCTTCATTTCTAAAGGATAGGCATGCTGGATATAGTATTCTTGCTTGACAGTTTTTTGTTTTTTTTTTTTCAGCACTTAGACGATATCATTCTACTCTCTTCTGGCCTATAAGACTTCTACTGAGAAATCTGCTATTAGTCTGATGGAGATTCCCTTATATATGACTTGATATTTTTTCTTTTGTTGTTTTTAGAAGTCTCTCTTTTTCTTTGGCTTTTGTGAGTTTAACTATAACATGCCTTAAGGGAGGCCTTTTTGGATTGAATTAATTTAAACATCTTTGAGCTTTCTGTATCTAGATGTCTATATCTCTCACACATACTGGGAAATTTTCAGCTACTGTATTATTAAGTGGTTTTTCTATGCCCTTTCCTATCTCTTCTTCTTCTGAAACTCCAAAAATTTGAATATTTGTTCGATTCATGGTATCCTGTATGTCACATACATTTTCTTTATTATTTTTTATTCTTTTTTTTTCTTTTTTTGTCTGACTGGGTTATTTCAGAAAATCTGTCTTCAGGTTCGGAAATTCTTTCTTCTGTTTGATCTAGTCCATTGTTGAAGCTCTTGATTGTATTTTTCATTTCATTAATTGAAATCTTCAGTTTTAGATTTCTGTTTGGTTCTTTTCTATAATATCTCTGTTGAAATTTTCATCTAGGAGGTTGTCCTGATTTCTTCATATTATCTGTCTGTGTTCTCTTATATCTTGCTGAATTTCCTTAAGACCATTATTTTGAATTCCTCTTCAGCCATTCCATAGAAATTTTTTTCCTTTGGCATCTGTTACTGAAGAATTATTGTGTTCTTTTGGAAGTGTCATGTTTACTTTCTTTCTTGTGTTTCTTTTATCCTTATGTTGCTATCTGTCCATCTGGTGTAATAGTCATTTCTTCCAATTATATGGATTGAATTTTTGGGGGGAAGGGTTTTTTTCTTTATCTATAGTGTTGGTTGAATAGGGTGCTTTGGCTTTGATTCTAGATGGGAGTGAAGGCTGCAGTGAGGCTTTGCTATATGGGAGCATCAGGCAGACTGATCCTTGGGTACCCGGGTGGCACATGCAGATACCAGTGGTGTCAGCAGGTGGTCAGATATTCCAGTTCTCAGGCCTCAAGGTGGTGTACACAGGCACCAGCAGTGGTGGCAGTAGAGCTTATCCAGGCTGGCCCTTAGGCTCCCAGATGGCATGCACAGGCACCAGTGTTGGTGGCGACAGGCTGGGCAGAATGGTTCCCAGGGCCTCAGACAGCATGCAATGGCACCAGTAATGGGACATGGGGTAGACCAATCCTCAGGCCTCTGGACAGTTCCCATGGCCACTAGCTGCAGTGAAGGCAGTGGGTTGTGGCAGGTGGGGTGAACCAATTATCTGGCCCCTGGATGGTGTGCATGAATGTTGGCAGCAGTGGACAGGGAAGGCTGGTCTTTAGGTTCTCTGATGGCATGCACGTGCTAGCCAGTTCTCAGGCCCCCTGAAGGTACACACAGGTGTGTGGAGGCCCCATTGCTGGAGGGGGCAGGATTGTTGTGAACGTTTGCAGTGCCAGGAAGATGGCTCTCAAGCTTTGGGGAGTACATGCTTTCACTTCCTTTGCCCTTGGGGTAGCCTCTCTCATGTTCTGGATTGCCTTTTCTCTGGGGTGTGTGGGCTGGAGTGCTGGAGACATGGCTGCACCACTGGGTCCAGTTGGTGTTGTAATGCTGCAGTCCTTGGGGTAGATGTGGGGGGATGTTAGTGCAGCTCCAGGGAAATGGAAATGCAGGGGCTATTGATCTTCAGTGCAGGATGTAGTCTGGTGGGGGCTGGGCTCTCAATATGGCATTGCAGGCTGCAGCAGCTTGGCTCTTGTGGGTGAGTAGGACCCAGTGTGAATTTCCTCTAGAATAATATAGTTGCATGGACTCCAGATAGCTCTTTATACTAGGCTCAGGTCCTGCAAGGGCTGAGTGGATTGCAGGCATCCATGGTGGGAATGTGGATTATTGAGGATTTCTTGCTTACCTTTTCCCTGCAATCGGGATATCCTCTTGGCTCTGAGCCAATCTGGGATGGGCTGGTTGCTTCATTTTCCTTTCCTTCTGTGCCTCAGAGAATTCCTGTTACTTCTCTGTTGAAATCCAGTAATCTCTCTTAGGTACTCTATTCAATGTATCCCAATTTTTCATTTATAGATTCAATACAGCACAAACAGAATCTTAGCAGGTTAAATTATAAAACTTGATAAGCAAATTCTATAATTTGTGCGGAAATAAAATGAACAAAAAATAGCTTAGACATACCTGAAAAGGAACAAAATGGGTTGGCTATATCTACCAGATTTTAATCATAGTATAATGTTATAGTAATTAAGACAATGATGCAGACGCTGTTATTGGGAACCTAAACTAGTATAGCCATTATGGAAAACAGTACAGAAGTTCCTTGAAAAATTGAAAACATAAACACCTTGTAATCCAGAAATTCCACTTCTGGGAATATATACAAAGGAAATAAAATAATTATGTTAAAGAGATATCAGTATCCCCATGTTCATTGCAACATTATTCACAATAGCCAAGATACGGAACCAACCTACAAGTTTATGTATTCAGCCTTAAAAAAAAAAACAAGGAAATTCTGTCATTTGTGACAACAAAAAGAACCTGAAGGACATTGTATTATTGAAATAAGCCCAGCAGATAAAGGAGAATATCACATTTTCTTACTCATTTGTGGAATCTGAAAAAAGTTGAACATATGGAAGCAAAGAATAAAATGGTGGTTATCAGAAGCTGCAGCATAGGTGAGGGAGTAGGGAAGATGTTGGTCAAAGGATATAAAATTTCAGTTGGATACAATAAGTTTAAGAGATCTATTGTACAACATGGTGTCTATTATTAATAATAAACAATGTATTTTATTCTTGAAAATTGCTGAGTGTAGATACAAAATATTCTCACCACGAAAAAAGATAAGTGTGCTTAATAATGCATATGTTGATTAATTATATTTAATTATTCCACAATGTTTACAAAATGTTTCAAAATGCTATGTTATACATGATAAATATATATAATATTTATATATCAATTTAAAACAATGAGGCCATGCATGGTGGCTCATGTGTGTAATCCCATTACTTTAGGATGCCAAGATGGGAGGATTGCCTGAGGCCAGGAGTTCAAGACCAGCCTGGGCAACATAGAAAGGCCCTCATCTCTACAAGAAATAATTTTGTTTTAAATAGCTGGGTGTGGTGGTGTAAGCATGTAGCCCTAGCTACTTGGGAGGCTGAGGCAGGAGGATCACTTGAAACCACTTTAGCCTAGGATGTCAAGGCTGCAGTAAGCTCAGTGAGTCACTGCACTTAAGCCTGGGCAACAAAGCAAGACCTTGCCTCTAAAAAAATTAAAAATAGAAATAAAAAATTATTAGTTTAAAAAGAAATAATGGTGTAGAAAAGCAGTATAAAAATCCGAGATACAGATCTTGATCAGACAGTTGATTTATAGCCATTGTCATTGTAGAGTACTTAGAAAAGGATAGTCTTCAATGAATGATGCTAAGACAATAAAATATCCATATTGTTAAAAAATAACTTTAGAGATTATTCTCACACTACCTACAAAAAATAAATTCCATGTTCATTACCCATACAAATGAAAAAGTGAAAATTATAATTATTTTAATTATAATATTGTAGAAGAATATTTTAAGGCCTCATAGTAAGAAAGCTTTTATAAACAACACCAAAAAAAAAATCATCATAAAGAAACAGGGAAATAAATTTGACTATATTTAAAATTAAGAATATCATTCTTTATCAAATACAACGTAAAGAGAATTAATGATAGGGCAAAAAATATGGGCAGAGAAGAGACGTGTAACATATAAAACTTGAAAAGAGCTAGTATTTAGAATACATAAAGATTTCCAACATATCAATAAGAAAAACCTAAGTCCAGTAGAAATACAGACAAAAAACTTTAATAAGCATTGCACAAAGTATAAATTACCATTAAATAAATAAAAAGGCAATCAATTTTATTAGTAATCAAATAAATGCACAATGCAAACACAATGAGAAAATGGTATACACCCAACACATTGGAAGTATTTAAAAGTCTGACAATGCCAAATGTCTGCAAGAATCTAGAGCAATAGATCTCATATACCACTGGTAGAAATGCAAATTAATACCGCCACTTTGCAAAGCAGTTTGACATTTTGCAAAGATATGCACAAGCATATTTAAGCATTTCCACTCCTAGAAACATTCCCTATAGAAACATTTGTGCATGTGCACCAAGAGACATGTATAAAAATTAGTAAATAAAATTGTGGTGTATTCTTTTGACAGAATACCACATAGCAAATAAAGTAAAATGAACTATAGTACAGTTACATGTGACCAACTTGGCTAAATCACACAAATGAGCAATGGAAGAAAGACACAAACATTGGCTTATTTCACATAAAGTTTATAAACAGGCAAAGTTAAAATAAAAAATTAACGATTATATAACTAAATATTAAAATTATTTTGAAAAGCAAGTTAATATCACAACAAAAGTCTTAGTATCAGTTACACTAGAGAGAACGGTGTGGGTGATTACCAAGAAGAAAGACCCAAAGGGGATCTCAGGTGCCGAAAATATTTGTACACAAATATTTATTTTACAATTCTTCAAGTTATATAATACATGTATGTCTTATGTGCTCTTCTGTAGGCATATTTCAAAATTTTTAAGATTTATTATGATAAAAGAAAAAATGTCTATAAAACAAGGCTTTTCATACATGGGATGAAACTTACTTAACCTTTTACTTCCTCACCAAGGTTAGATAATCATGAATAGAACTTTTAAAAAGTTGGCTAACACTCATTCATAAGTGCTATGAAAATTAAGTGAAATTATGTGTATTGTCCATAAATTCCCTGACATTCCTTCCATAAAAGGTGGAGTCTAATCTCCTTCCTTCTAAATATAGACTGGCCTTAATGGCTTGCTTATTTAAAAAATTGAAGGGGGCTGAAATGACACTGCATGACTTCCAAGGTTAAGTTAGAAAAGATAAAACAGCTTTCATCTAATTCTCTCTCTTGAGGCATGTGCCTTGAAATGAAGCCATCCCAAAGCTACAATGATGGGGAGAACATGTGGGGAGATTATGTAAAGAGAGAGAGCTATACCTGAGAAATTTCAGCTGCTTAAGTCTAGGCACCACGACAGTAAGGGTGAAGAAACCTGGAAGGCGACAGTAGCCTCAGGCACAGACTGCAACTTCATGTGAGAACCTAAACCATAGTTGCTCAGCGCAGGCACTTCCAACTACTCGAACCACAGAAACCTGAGAGATAACAAATGATGTCTGTTGTTTTAAACATTCTGTTTTGAAGTTATTTGTCATGCCACTGTAGATAATCAAATCACCTAACTACCTCACTGGGTTTTGGGAAAGGTTATATTAGAGGATGCAAGTAAAGAGTTTAGCATAATGCCCAAATCATAGGAGACACTATGTTTAGCTGCCAATATTGGAAGAGGTTTTGAGCAAAACTGAGACGGAAACAGAGATGAAGATCTGGTAAACCTGAAAGCAAGGAGGAGTCTACAAGTTGTTAGTGGTCTGGCTGAATTCCAATGGAGCCCACAAAGTGGCCTTTTACTTATGCAGAGTAGGTAAGTGAGGAGGAGTAACATCCACTTAAAAGAGCCTGGATAGATATTTCAGGGTTCCAATAGGTCAGTAACTACAAAGGATCAATCCTTGTTCAGTAGAACAGTGAATGAAACTGTTTTTAAAGGAAAAAATGTTTTGCCATTTTCACTTTTTTTTTATTTCCTGCATATGGCAGACATGATTCACACTGGTTTAAAAGGTGTTTGTATGTGTGGAGCAGCAGATTAGGTTGTAACTAAGCTATCTGCTTAGAGAACAGTCACTCTTACCTCTGGCTCTGATATTGTCCAATCGAACATGTTTTTATAAAGAGCTTGGGAGTTGGTAAATCTGGTGAAAATTGATGAAGAAGAAAATCACTGTATTGATTTTAAATGAAAAGTAAAATACAAGACTAAAATTTTAATAAGGTCAATAGCTTAATACTAATTTTATTTCAGATTCCTCTAGCAAGAAAGGAAGTGAAAAAGGAAAAAAAGATCTACTAGCAATTACAGGAAGTCAAAATGGAGTAAAATTGCATTCATGCAAAGAACTCAAAGAAGACAACTAATCTTTGTTCTAAATACAACATGGGATCCTCACATTAGAAAAGACCACTGACCAAGGACCAATCACTGCAGCAAGTATGTGAGTTCCATAGGTATATCTGAATTTCAAAAATAAAAAGATGCTCTCAATAATTCAAAGTTATTTTTGAAGTTTTCATACTTGAAGATAATAGCCCACTGTGATTGATAAGATAAAACGATGCTTTGAAACACACACTCTTCTCTTCTTTGAAACACACTTTGATAGTGTATTGCTGGAAAAGATGCAACTGAAAATCATGGAATTGGTGAAGAGACGAGTCACCATTTGATGTCATTTTGTTAGCCTGTAAGACAGGTCACATTAAGCTCTATAAGGATCAACCTTTTTCCTCCCGTATCTGTCTTGCCTTTGAGCCTATTTCTTCTAAGTGCACTAGGCAGTGGCTTTCAAACATCTTTTTTTTACATCATTTACAGTTATAATTACATTTTACCTTGTGACCCAGAATGTATACATATTCTCACACATACACACACATTTCTGAGACAGACGATAGATATACACACACATATGTATGTATCAGAGACTTAAGTTTTATGAAATAATGCCAACCCTAACCATGTACAATGTCCTCTGATTTTTTTATTCTGTTCTCTTTTAGTCTATTATTCTGTTCTATTCTATTTCTTTTCTTCATGCTGGTTATTCTGTTCTATTTCTCTTCTTTATAAATGCTAATATGATACAATAAAGGGATTTTATAACCCACTAGTGGATAGTTGACCAACACTTTACAAAATACTGCACTAGGGGTATTGTAAGGTCCTTTCACAGTTAATTTTGTTATTTTCCCCATAAATTGCTGCATTTTCAACCAGTAAATTCACCTCATTTGAGGTGTTAGCTGTCTAGAGATCTGTTTGAATTTCTGTTCACTCATTCAACAATCTTTATTATGTCAAATATAACTTTCATAATATCAAATGTGCCACACATATAGGCATGAAGGATATAATAGAAAACAAAAACAAACATAGTGCTACTTTCAAGGAGTTTAAGGAGAAAAAGGAAGACAATAATTTTTGAAACTTTTATAAAATGTATAACTTCACTAATATAAAGTCAAAAAATGATAACTACTATAAAGAAAATAAGCAAGATTCAGTGACAAAAAATATATGTAACTAATATAAGAGATTTATTCAGATGGGGTAGTCAAAGAAGGCGTTTCTCCAAAGATGACATCTAAGCCAAGCCCCCATTAGTTGCCTTGTAGTCATTAATCACCTTCTTTTTTATTTTAATGTGGTCTTAACTAGGGCCATGGCTCCCAAGCTAAATATTCTATTTCTCAGTTTCCCTGGCAGCTAGGTATAGCCAAGTGACTAAACTGTAGTCAATGGGATATAAGCAGAAGTGACTGGTGCTATTTCTAGGTATTGTTCTTAATGCAATTGGACATGCATTCTCTTGATCTTTTCCACTTGCCAACTAGTTGCGACATAGCGTACACTGGGAATCGGACCTAGATATAGAAGCTGTGTGTGAGAATCACTGAGCTGCCTACCAAACCTGGATCACCACCCTTTCGGCTCTCACTTAAAAAAAAATAGAAGCTTTCATATTGTTAAGCCATGATATTACAGAAGCTCTTTGTTCTGTTTCCAAAATAAAATATTGCAAGAACTTAAAAATGGAAGACACTAGCCATTGAAGCATGGAGTTATTGGTAGTGGTTGAGGGGTTAGGGGTGTTAAAGGCAGAGGGAATGATAGGTACAATGCCCCTAAGGAAGAGAGGATTTTCTAGTGTTCCAGGGAACAAAAGGAGGCTGATATACCTGGAGTGTAGAAGGTGAATGAAGAATGGAACAAGATGAGATTGGATGGTAAGGGTAAAAGCAAGGCTTATAACAATAGTGTTTTGAATAGGGGTGATAATAATTTTGCCAAGATGGATTGGGAGAACTCCATTATATTATGTATTAAACATATTGAGCAGTGTCTGGTATATATTAAGCACTTGATTCTTAGTAGTTAATTCTCTTCCCTTTCTTTGGTTCATTCTGAATCTCCAAACAATCTGCTGTTTCCTCCTGTTTAAAAAGAAGAGAATCTCTACAGCAGTTCAAACTTTGTCTAGGAATCTTTTTATCTCCTGAATTGATTAAATGATTGACTTCTAAACCCACATGGGACAGATACTTCTCAGTCTTTGTCCTGAATGATGGTTAATATTTTCCTCAATTCTGCATGAAGGACAGACCCACAGAGATGTTGTGAATTTTATTTGCATTAATTTTAGTAAGTGGTCACATCTTTCCTTTACTGAGTATTTAGGACAATTAATATCAACATTTACTTTTGTTTTATTGTTATGAAGTAAAAATATTTTTACCTCATTCAGCTCAAACCACAAACAATATAACCCAATTTACATTCATTCTCATAGCTTATTTCAGCTGTCTTTTGTGCTAAACCTGCCAGTAAATCAACTTTAATATTTAATACTTTAATATCTGCAAGCAAAAGGTTCTGCTTTTATTTTAATGTCAATATGTCCAGCTTGTATAGGTCTTTAAAATGATTTGCAGCACATCCTACTGGCATGCAGAGATAAAAAAGAAATTACAAATACTAAAACAAAATCTGTTTTCATTGACAGAAATTTCCAGCTGTTTTCTCAAAAACCATCAAATGTAATGAAAGAGGTTTGAAAGATTTAAACACAAAGGTTGCCTAATTAGCTGGATACGTTTGAAATTATACCACCAGGTTTGTAGATATACAGCAAAATAGGCTGCTGTTTTCCACTAGGATGAAATTCTAGGAGCACTATAATTTACTTTCTATTATTTTTAGTAGGGATTCAATGAGAACTAACTGCAGGGCTCTAATTTATCAGCATCCTAGAAAGATGTTTTCACATTTTCTTTTAATGTACTAATGAAAATCTATACCAAACACATTTAGATGCACCAATAAATTCTTTGGAGGGATGGCAAAATAAAAATTATTTAGGCAATTTGGATAGAACTTGATCCTTAGCTTTAAATAACAACCATTATTCCACTAAACTTAAAGAAAAAACAACACAACACCCACTTCTCTCTGACAAACTGCTCACTGAGCCAACCACTCTAAAGGTCTAACACAGCTCATAAACTGTGAATAGGTACAGGAAGAAAAAGCAGGATGTAGCATTTTGGATGACTGGACCATTGATTAAGCCTCAAATATAACCTTGTCACCTGCAAATAAATAAATAAAGAAATAAAGAAGCACAGTCCATTAAATTCCTCTCCAAACTAACAGCAGGAATATTTTTATGGAAATAACTTTTAGTTTTTCTGAATAAAAATACTTTAGTAGTATTCTGACCCAGAACATTCTGGTAATGAGTCATTCAATATAATTGTGCTTTTCTGATAAGCTGTACATTTAAAACATTTGATTTGGAACTTTATGATCTTTCTTAAATAGAATATACAGAATGGAATTTACTCTTTACTGATGATTCAAGGCCATCATTTTGGAAAACAATCATCCCATCCTGCTATGATAAAGAGATGTTCTCAAAGGCTATTGAGTTTGAGCAAGCACTAAATAACACTGGATGACTCTGACTTTTGTGATTTTTGAGTCATTGTATACCGTGATTTCTTTGTGATTTTTATTTGCCAACTGGGCCTGTTTTTTGCTCACACAAACATATGTGGCTTTGGAGTCCTGCAAAAACATTTTGAATTCTTGCTCTGTGCCTTAGTAGCAATAGGACTTCAAACAACTTCCTTACCTTTCAGGGACTCAGTTTTCTCAGTTACAAAATAGTGTATTATACCATTAGTATGAAGATAAATTAAGATGAGTTCTTAGAATCATCCTTTCTCTATAATTTATTTTTTGGATATGAATTCTAATCAGAACTTTCTAGTAGTATGAGGTTGCCAAGGTTATCTTTCTGAATATTGCTATAACTTCAACCAAAGGCAAAGAAACTGTGTTTTAGTCATCAAAGTAGTCTTACTGCATATAAAATTTAATTTTAACTCAATCTCTGAAATATAAGAATATGAAAGACCAGAGAAATTTTAAAGCTTTCTCAAAGTCATACTGCTAATGGAAGAATCTACATGTACCAGGTCTTTTTCATGATTTAATTTCAGTATTTTTCATCTACATCTTGCTTAATTCATAGTCTCAACATATTCCAGGTGGTATGGGAAAGCCTGTGTATAGGGCTTGCATCTTTGCTGCACTTTTGATGAACTAAGATAAAGGAATTGATTAGATTCAGTATTAAATCCTGAGGGAAAGCTTGTACCTTCAGAGTCAGAGTCTTCTATCCTTCCAATTGAGGCAGATTTCTTTAAACTGAATCCATTGATATGAGTTCTAGTCTTGATTTTGCCACTTACTTCCTGAGAGTTTTAAGGCAGGTTGATTAATTTCTCTGCACTTTAATTTTTCATCAATCATAAGTGGCAGCAGAATTAAACATAAGGGTCTTTTACAGCTCTAACATTATTTAATTCTGCTGTAATGATCCACATGCTAGGGTTACCTAAATGTCCATACCGATCTCCTTAACGCCTAGCCTCTGACAGCATCACCCAGTGAATTTTAACAACTGCACATAAGTATGGCATTCCACACTTGTCTATTGTCATCAGGTTACAGTTTGAAAGAAAATATAGGAGATAGCATCATATTATTGGTCTGGTTACTTAGGCTGAAAAAGTTGTGGGTATGTTCATATGTTGCAAAGTGTCTACTTCTAGATGTACCAAGAAGCTTAATATCCAAAATTATCAAAGTTAGTACTATTCCCACTTTTCAAACAATAGTTACCTCCTAATTTAGCCCCTGATAGAAGTCTATAATGTTCATATACTGTGATTAATGAGAGAAGTGATTGGTATGCTTTGTTAGATGATCATCAGCTATGTTTGCCAGTGTAAAAGTTCCTAAATTTCATTTTTTAAAGATAGAAGTATTGGCGTAGCAGTATTTATTATCTTTGGAAATGAATACACACACAGCTATAATTTGCTAGGCTCGTATATATCAGGGACACGATCGCTGTTTTATACAGGTTGTCCTCAACAGAAATGTAAATCATCACAAAAAATGCCAATATACTTGATATTTAGCTCTAATCAACTGGGAAAGTAACAGACTATGTAGAAACAATCAAGATATGAAAAAAAATTAAAGAAATTCCAGTAAGTATGAACTTGTAAGTTTATCTCCCTGAAAAACACATCTATGGGTTGTAAATCATTTGTCACTATGTACTATATTTATTCCTCCTTTTTGAAGTTTTGGGGGTTACTGGAAAAGGGAATGATGAGGAAGACAGTGACCCAGTTGGTCTTTCTTGAACAACTAATTTGATTTTATTTATATAGTTTTTTGTATTTAGCCATTGTACTTGATGTTAGAGGATTTCTAATTTACGGAAGAAAAATTTTAGAGGTTGCTTTGGATTAGATGTGGCCAATATAAAGAAAATTCTTTTTTATTGAATTTAAGAATCCAGTAATTGATGTCCATTTTTCAAAATATTGCTTCAGCATCAACAAATATAAATTAAGAGACTTCGGTTTGAATGACTAGCCTCACCTGGGTTTGAACCCCAGCCATATTACTTACATGCTGACTGACATGAGGCCAGTGACTTATATTTTATGTGCCTCAGTTTCTCCATCTGTAAAATGGGGATAATATTACCTACCTCATAGGATTATTGAGGGGATTAAATACAAAAATGTGTATAACGTGAGCAGATTAGCAACTTGCCTGTAATTCTTTGCAACTTCCCTGTAAATCTAAAACTATTCCTAAATAAAATGTCTATTTAAGAATAGTTTTTTTTTTAAAAAGTACAGTATCTTGCACACTATAGTGCTAAATAAATGTTTATTATAATGATTATTATTCAGAGTTCTGTTTTCATGTCCTGGTTCTCCAGTAAATACAGGCAATCTAGCATAATGGTTAAGAGCATATTTTCTCCGTCTAAACTTCTTAGGTTAAAATTCTAACTTGGCCACTGACTAGCTGTGTGAACTTGGTAAAGATTCTTAACCCCTCAGTATTTCAGTTTCCCCATCTGCCAAATGTGGATGATAATAATAGGATCTATTTCCTAGTATTACTGTAAGGAACAAATGGATTTATATTTGGTGTACAGTAAATTTTCAGTAGTGTTATAAATTATGATTATTATTATTGTTGGTGATGCTATAGGCAAGGTAGATCAATATTTGTCTCTGAACATTAACGAATATAATGACAACACATTGTGGATTTTACAAGACAGTCTTGATATTTAACAAAAATTGCCCCATTACCCCTTCAAATACCTTGCCAGCTGTCACTATTTCCTAGTCAAAAGATATGGATGCTATATTTCTATTTATTGTTCACTGGGAAACAGAGACTTCTTTATAGTCATGCTGTAATTGGACTGGGCAGTAAAGCTCATGTTAGACCCCTGTAAGAAAGAATCCACTGGCAAGCCTGCTAGACCTCCTTGGCAGATAAAAAGCAAATCTGACACTGAAATGCCAAGAGGAAGACATTCAATTCTCTCAACCTGAGTTTGTAATGTTCTCTACTTAATTCCTCAGAGCTGCCAACACCAACTTTTTAAAATTCCCTTGGAACAGGAAATTTACCAAAGTGCTGATGGAAAAAAATGACTTAAAGGTTAATTTTGTATCTTTAAGAGAAGAAGGCTGTCTTTTCACTAGGCCGATGAGAAAATGTAACTCAAGTTCTTTGATTACTGCTTCATCTAACACAGGGCATATCATGTCCATAGCAGGCCACCATGTGACATGTTTTTAGAGCCAGAAAGAGAGAGATTAGTGGATAGAATTTGATCCAGATTTTTTGACAAACATCAGAGCTACTGATGAATCCCAAGTTTTCATGTGAGTTTTGATAGTGAGTTTATTGTGAAAGTAAAAATGTACTTGCCTCTGAGATGACAATAAATAAACTAACTGACTTTACCTCTAATTCTGCCTGAAGGCACATTTTACTAGCACAATTAGATTGCTTGGGTTCAAAAATTTCTTAGAGGATTGTTTGTCCTGAGATATTTCTTACAGCCAAGAACAATGTTTATTGTGTCCTCTTGTCCACACTTGAAGCTGTGGAAGTTTACTAATACTTGAAGGTATTTGGCCTTTCTCTTGGCCATATGGCACTCTTCATCTACTCTGCTGATCCACATTTAGAAATGTCCCGACCTTCTCATTTGCTGAGATTAACAATTGGCAGCAGGTTTTCTACACTCTCCTCCCTGGGTCTAGAAACAAAGTTAGTGGATCTAACTCCATCTAGTTCATGCACGCATTTTGCTTTTGTGTGCCATATTTTTCTAAGCACACAATTGGAATAAGTGTTAAAACTAGATTTAAAAAGTAAATTCATTCTGCCAACATGCATTAAGTTCCTTCTATGTGCAAAGAACTTTACATAATGGAAAATAAAACACAATTCTTGCTATCTAGTGAATAAACACTATGATAAAAATCTCTTATAGAAAGGCTATAATTATTTGCACCCCTAACATGGGTTATTAAGAAATGGTGGCCTAAGGATGGCAGGGACTCAGAGAACTTGAACAAGCTGTTGAACTTCAAATCCTGTTTGTACCACTTATTAGTTGTAAGGCCATGCAGGAGTTACTTAACCTCTCTCATCCTCAGCTTCACTGCCTTAAATCTATAGTGTCATCTCCAGATTTATTTATTCATAATGTTATTTATGAATCTAGCTCATAGGATTACTGCAAGAATTGATTAAAATAATTCACAAAAAGCACTTAGCCTACATTATTAGTATTGGTGTTGTTTTTATTTGACCAAAAGCAAAGCAGATCCAATTTTTTCTAACCCAATAACAAGCATAGGCCAACCACATAACCTCACTGCTTTTAGCGGTCTCTTCAGTCTGATGGGCTAAGGATATTCACTAACTCTCTGTCTCTCAATTTGTGTTTCTCACCCTTACAATAACGTTGGGATTTTGAAAAACCTGACACGTATTTGAAATGAAAAGCATTGTTTGCATAGTTTCCCTAGGAAAGAAATACACCAAATTAAGTAAATTCATATCACTGAATAGCCTAAGCCACGTGATTGTCACACCATCCCTGGTGACTTAAGAGATAGAGGCAAGATCAATACTTAGGTGAACTTGGAACGTGTTTTTCATTAATCTGCTCATCACATTTGATTAGCAAACAAGCATTGTGTTTCCTCATTATTAATGGTTGGCTAAGAAAATGTGGTACCTGTGAAAGCTGTCTTTTATTATATATTCTTAACTTCTTGCAGAGACTGATGAGAAGGAAAGCAAGCAATAACACACAGTAATAGTCTACCCAGGCTATGAACTTAAACACATATGAGTTCTCATTTAGCTTTCACTAAATTCGAATTAAGTCAAGACTTTGTATGTACAGAAAGCACATCTCAGATTATCCAAAATATTCTTGATTTCAAATATTTTGACTCATTATCCCCATGAGGTTATTCATATTTGTCAGGCAACGGAACTGATTTTTGATTCATAAAATATGAGAACTCTATTTCCAGATACCCTAATACATAACAGAGAAAAAGCCTGTTCTGTTTCATCTGCAGCCTTGAACACCAGTAATTTTCATTCACTCCTGTTCCAGTTGATGTCAAAAAAAACCCCACAAAGATTGAAGTTTTAAAGCCTGACCAAGCATGGACATAGGAATGGAGCAGAGAACTTTGTTGCTGTGACCTTTGAAATAGATTAAATGTATTTTCCAAAAGCTTTCTAAAGTATCTAGTAAGAGAGAAAATAAAAAAGATGCAAGCTCTATGTAAGGGCTCCTGTGAAATGCCCATTTTTTCAGTTCTTTTCTTATGAACTGACTGGGGGTGAGAAGGTGACTCTTTGATTTTGTGTCAGGGTTTCAAAGCCTCTATCTTCTCTGGACTCAAGGCCACTGATGACACCAAAGAACCCAATCGGATGAAGCACTTATTAGAGTTGTTAACCTCCGGCTGAGTCATCAGAGAGCTGTTTCTTTAAGCCACCTCAAAAGACAGCTGGTCATTTTCTGAGACAGTGGGGAACCTGGCCAAAAACCCCAGCCATAACTGCATTCTGTGTGCACTGACTCCAAAGGCCTTGGTTCATCAAACACCAAACCAATGAAAACCATTACTTACAGCTGAGAAGATGTATTTGTTCTTAAAGGACAGCGAGTTGCTGTCATTTGAACAGACATGGTATGCCAAGTTACACACTATTTGGATCCAGAAGGGCAGAAAAATGTCATTATATTCTGAAAAAAAGTGATTTTTACAACTCCAATTAGGCCTCTGACCCCTTAGCCCTTGACTTCAGATAATCTCTAATGCTCCTATCTTTTCCAAACTGCTCTACTCATTCACAGAAAAATCAAGCTATTCAATTTCATCAACTTTTCTTTTCCCATTTTTGGGAAACAGTAAGGAAAAAGGCCAGATTTGGAATAACAAGACATATGTTTCTGAACATGTTAGAGCATATTTTAATATCTTCAAAAGTGGGACATCATTGCCTAAGAAATTTTCTAAAAATGGAATAAAAAGCTTAGTGTTCAGGAAAGTTCTGCCTGATAAAATAAGGAATTGATGACATTTTTGATAAAATATTTTTACTGTGTATTAAAGCATTTTTTAAATCATTCACACACTAAGGAAATTTAAAAGGGAATTGGTAAAAATTATTAAGGTTTAATCAAGCTATTTTCCCATTTTTTTCATAATCTAGGATGAGACTAATTTTCTTATATTTGGGGTTGGAGCAAAAAAGAAAGTAAGAATTCCTGTTACTTGCAGAAAGTTATTTGTGGAATACACAAAGGAGGAAACTCGAAGAGCTGGTTAGAATTTCTGTGCATGCCACTGACTAAACTGTGAGCAAATTAACTTGTGTTTTTCTGTTTGTTTGTTTGTTTTAAGATTCTGTCTGTTTTGTTTTACAGAGTCTATATATAGCTCCCAGATTACTGCGCTTAGTAGTTATTGTTATTGTGGCCCAAATACCATCCCTGCTGTTGCAGCTGGTGAATTTACCAATATCCCAGGCTATTTAACAGTCTGTTTTTAATCTATTGGAATAGAAAGAGCCTTACTCAACAGTAACTAAGCTTTCATTCCATGTACTACTGATCCTGGTCCTATTCTAACCTTGATTTTGAGTTCCTGAAATTAGACTCCTGTTTTCTTTTTCTATACCTGAGCTATGACTTGCTGCCTTAAATAGATCACTTGTTTTTCTAACCTAGGACTTAGTTCTGCTTTTACCAAAATAATGGGTTAAATAACATGCCAAAACAGATATGCCTATGTCCTAACCACCTCATACCTGTGAATGTGACCTTATTTGAAATTAGCGTCCTTGTAGATGTAATTAAGGATCCTGAGATGAGATCATCCTGAATTTAGACTGGGCCCTAATCTAATAACTGGTGTCCTTAAAAGAAAAGGGAGAGAAAGATTTGAAACACTCAGAGATACAGAAGAAAAAGGTGATGTGAAGACGGAGACAAAAATTGAAGGGATATATCTATACACCAAGGCATGCCAAGAATTGCCAGCAGCCACCAGAAGCTAGGAGAGAGTCATAGAGCAGAGGAATAGAACCTCCAGAAGGAACCAGCCCTGTTGGCACCTTGACTTCAGACATCTGGCCTCCATGACTCTAAGAAAATAAATTTCTGTTATTTTAAACCACCAAGTTTGTTGTAATTTGTTATGGTAGCCCTAGGAAACTAATATAACCAATAACCCTGAGGACTGAAGTCCTCCCATGAACTCTTCACTGAACGTGGTGCCTTATGGCAAGAACTACCTAGTATCAATCACAATGTACATGTATCTTTTTATATTGTCTGCTCATACACTTGGCCTGCCTGTCTCCACTATACCCAGCTACCAACCCATTCTGGGCCTTATTGGCATCAACAACTCATCTATCTGGGCATGGCGTTCTGCCAGACAGCCCAGATTTCTACTGAGCCTGATGCTCAATGGCTCAGTACCACTGAAAGGATAGTTCTGCTTCAAGGAAAAAAACAAAACAAAAAAAAAAAACCAACCTAACTAGTATCTCTAAAATAAAGAATATAATTGACTTACCTTATGTCACTTGTCCATCCCCAGTCTGGCCAGTCATGGCCAGGAGGATGGAATCAGATGAAATCACTGCTTATTCTACAGTATCTGTGAAAACAGACATTTTGGAAGTGTGTGGGAGGAAAAGGAATTATTAGCAGAGGAAATAAATGGCTTCTCTACTATCTCCATCCTTGTAGGTGGAAGCTGAGAGACTCATCTTTTCATTGACCAAGTCCTCAAAAGGAAAATTATCTCTGCATAGTCCTGAAATATGTCTCATTTGTTTGGTGTGAAATGACAGCTGCCCATTCATAATGTCTCCTGCTGTCATGGAGTTTACAGTCTAGTAAGAATGACAGTCATTAAATATGTAATTACACATTTAATTTCAGAAAGGGAAGTTTAAGGTATGATAGAGGTACATAACAACAGAAAGCTAACTTAGAGTCAGAGAGATCAAAATATGACAGAGACAGCGGTGGGGAAGCATATAAGAATATGCTTGAAGAACAGAAATAGAACCAGTATTTCTGGTCCACCTTAGTAGTTGGGCTAAACTAGCCCTAGATAACAGTTACTCTAGATCTCTCCTAATAAAGCTTCAAATAAACCTGAAAAGAATCAAATGGGACCACAAATAGACTGCCTAACAGAACAAAACAAAGTTGAAAATTCCATAAAGGAAGGCAACAAAATCCAGACACTCAACAACATAACATTTACAATGTACAGCATCCAATCAAAAAGTACAAAGATGTTGGAACATATGACACACAACCAGGAGAAAAAGCAGTCCATAGAAACAGACTAGAAAATAATAAAGATAATGGAATTGGAAGATGAGGGTGTTAAAACAGCTATTAGAAATATGTTCAAGGATTAAAAAAATATGAACAGAGTGAGAAAGGAAATGGAGAATATTTTTAGAAGAACCAAATAGAATATCTAGAGAAATAAAAACTTTAGTGGATAAAAGAAGACTTGTTTGGCAGAACCACAGAGCGCACAGGAAAAACTGGAATAGGATGTGGCTGGAGAGTTATGTAGACAACTTCCAGAAAAATTTGGAAGCCATGGTATAATTTGGAACTTTTACCCTAAGGGATTGGGAAAGTCATGCATATGAAGCAAAAAAGGGACCGTTATTGTGGTGAGCTGAAAATACAGCTCTTCCTAATTTAGCTTTTCACTAGACTAGACAGAAAAGAAAGTGGAGCTCTTTCTGCTTCATATTAGTAAATCAATGAACTGGTTCTATGTGGGAAACTGGAGCTCTTAAATAGTTCATTGACAACGCACACTTATACATCATCCTGGAGTAGGGAAGTAGGAGGCACTCTCATAGCTCTCATCTAATGGTTATTGAGTATCTGATATATGCCAAGCTTTCTTCTTGAAATGGAACAGAGCTTTGAACAAAAATGTCTGAGGACCTATCCTCATGGGACTTTACAGTCATAACAGAGAAGAGGGTGTTCACAGCCATTTTCTTGGTAAGAACTGGCTCAAAAGAGGATAGAAGTTTTAGTCTGGGATACAACAGATTTTAGAGCATGTGAAGTGACGTAGCACCATTTACTTTCTTGAATATTTAGAAAACTGGTTGTATTTAAGTGAAATTTTAAACTTTTAAAATTGTGTTCTCTTCTGAACCTGATAAGACATGTCTAAGTCACCAATGAAATGGTTCAATTTTTTAAATGAACAAAAGATCAGATGAATTTTACTTTTATTCAACCAATTAAATTTAACCCAAACAAATGAAGTGTCACTCTCAATGGATCGTTCCTTTGCATTAGGCTTTTAGCTAACAGTCTCTTTTGTTTGAAGGTATTGATTTTGATAATATTAAATGACGGCTATTACACTGTCAATAGCTCATGGTGATGGAAGGGAATAGAAGTTAGAAATCTATTTCACTTGTAGATTTCTTGAATAAGATAAATTAACATTAGGTACAAGTTTATCTATGATATTTTGTTTTCCAAGAAAAAAAACTGTTTGCCTGTGAATCTTCTGTTCTTAAAAACATCTTTGTTTAGAGTCTGATCTAGTTAATCTCAATAAAGAGTTTATGCAGTTATCCAAATTACTTAAATTCTCTCCAAACTGTTAAAGTTCGTGACAGAATCTTGGAAGGGTAAGACTTAACCAACTCTTAATTATTCAAGCTAATGGTGGCCTGCAGTGTGTGAAATGTGATGAGCCTCTCAGGCCAAGATCAATGACATCAGGCTGAGTGTCGAGAGCCAGATGTCGTGACTGAGGACATCCCTGGGATAAAGACAGGAGCTGAGGCTCCATTAATCATCATGAATGAATCCATTTCTTATTCCTCAGGCAGACATTGGGTACTGCCGTGTTGGTAAAGAAACAATAATCTTTAAAATAAAAGCTCATGGTTTAAGTCTTCTTTTCTTGGAAAACACCAAAGTTCCTATATTTTTGCTATAGACTTTTGTCTACCAGGTATTAGATATGAGTTCTAAATTTCTTTTTTTTTTTCCACTGGTCTAATTTTCTTTTTTTTTTGTATTATACTTTAAGTTTTAGGGTACAAGTGCACACACAACGTGCAGGTTTGTTACATATACATACATGTGCCATGTTGGTGTGCTGCACCCATTAACTCGTCATTTAACATTAGGTATATTTCCTAATGCTATCCCTCCCCACTTCCCCCACCCCACAACAGGCCCCAGTGTTCCCCTTCCTGTGTCCATGTGATGTTCCCCTTCCTGTGTCCATGTGTTCTCATTGTTCAATTCCCACCTATGAGTGAGAACATGCGGTGTTTGGTTTTTTGTCCTTGCAATAGTTTGCCAAGAATGATGGTTTCTCTTCAAAGAATCAATATGTCAGCATGTTCAATTCTTTACCTTCTACTTTTAAACTTAACTTCCTCATAAAGCAACCTTTTTCGATTACCTGCTCCCCCCTGACTCATTTCAATCACCTGCTCCACCCTGACTGATTCTGATTACCTTATCCACCCTGACTCATTCGAATTACCTGCTCCACCCTGACTCATTCGGATTACCTACTCCACCCTGACTCATTCCAATTACCTACTCCACCCTGACTCATTCAGATTACCTGCTCTGTCATAACCACTTTTCCCGCCAAACCACTCACCCCATCACTCTCTTTAAATTAGCCAGTCGGAATTAGTTTAGCCTGTGCAGTCTAACCCTAGCCAATAGGGTCAGCAGCAGCAGCAGGGGCCACACATGTCAGGGATAAGAACCCCTTTCCCTCTCTTGTCCAAGTGTGTGCTCACCATTGTTCCATCTTTAAGGGTGCAACCTTCTATAGAAGTACCTTGCCTTGCTGAAAATTAACAAGAAAATTTTATATTCAAGTGCTATTTATTTTTTGGCACTGAAACTTTATATATAACACAAGGAACCTCAAAATATTTAAGAATTTAAACAGACCAGGAAACAAGCTCATCAACTCTTGAGTTGATGACCTATGAACCATCAAGGCATAGACCAATATAAATGATTGAAATTATATTGCTGTATTCATGTTTAATGCTCATTTACTCCAATGTTGCTGCCTAATCTGACTGGAGTATGGCAGGATAAATATCTAGAGATGCATCAAGCTCTAGAGCTTGATTAATAAATATGTAAATTAATTTATCATATTAAATTTCAATCAATAGCTGCAATTTATTCCACAGAAAGTATTGAATCTCTCAATGTGCCAGGCATCATGTTAGGCACTAAAGTTCTAGGGTACTCTCTTCAGGAGCTTCACAGTTAATTAAGAGATAAGCAAGTAAACTGAAAACTACAAAGCAATAGTAAGTGTCTTTGATAGAAATAATAAAGGGCATTATGGGAGCACATGAATAATATGTGACTCAAAATAAAATGATATCTGAGCTGCAATATGAAAGATAAGTCGTATGTAAAGGAAAATATTCCAGGCAAAGGAAAAGCATGTATAAAAGCACAGAGCCCTGTGAGTTGATGATACATATATTGATGTATAAATGGTCCAGCTTCAAAGGGAGAATGGCTCAAAGGACAAGAGGTATGAGTTTAGGCTGGAGATGGAAAGACAAGACCTAAATGATTATTCTATGTACAGAATGATGGTACTTTAAGCAGCTCTTGAAATCCCATAGCCAAAGTCCCTGGTACATTTTAAATTCAGAATGAGAGATTAAAATATGCTGTTCAGAAAAGAGAAAGGCTTAGATAATACCTAATTCACCAAAAAGGTGCACTGCTAAAAGCACGGGTGAAATAATCCACATCCTCTTTGAAATCCTCCAGATATTCCATCAAACAAACCCTAAGAGAGGACAGGTAAACCGATGATATTATCACGGAATCACCTAAAGTCTTAATAGTCAAAGTTTTTCCACAAACCAACAGCATCTGTCATCATCTGGGAGCTTATTAGAAATGCAGAACCTCAGGCCACAACCCAGACCTGCCTCGTCAGAATTTGCACTTTACCAAGATCCCCAGGTAATTCTTGTGCACATCAAAATTGGTGACGCACTAATCTACAGAGAGCTTTCAACTCTGGATATACATTAGAAACACCTGGAAAGATTTCAAAACTACCAAGGCCAAGGATCCCCCTTTAGAGAGCACAGTTTACCATTAAATCAAGTACATTACCAGGTTTTTTTAATTTGTGTAACTCAGCAGAGAACATTTCCAGGCATCAGATAGAAAACGAAGAATAAATAGATGCTATTGCAGGGGCAAAATGAGGGGTTTGGTTTTAATGTTAATGTATCCTTGTGGGACATACAAAAAGCTACGGTAAATGAATGAGCAGATTGACATAAGGATGAGTGAATGGGATATTTATGTGAAGTTTTTCAGTAATCAACTAGTTATATGAATCTATGATCTAAGAGAGAAGTCTAGGATAAAGACATAAAACTATGTAGAAACTTTGGAGTCATCAAGTACAGAGGGGTAAACACTGAAAGCACTAGAATAGATAAGAATGTGAATAAAGTGAGAAAAGTAAAGGTCAGAATAGACTCTCTTGTGTCATAAACTTTTAAAGGGTATGCTCAAAAATGAGATTACACTACAGCATCCAGACAAGAAGATGAGAAATCAAGAGAGAAAAGCACTATATATACCAAAGAAAAAGACAGTTTCAAACTGACATATAAGTAGTGTCAACAACTGCAGCAACATCAGAAGTACAAGACCTCAACAGTATCCTTTTGGCATTGCCATCTAAGAGTTCACATATAACTTTGGCAAGAAGATGGATGGAATAACAGCCAGATGGTAATTCACTGAGGAGTTAATGGAAAATGAGGCAGTATAAATACTTAGTTTCTATTTCTCTTTCAAAAAGCTTGACAATAAAGATAAAATGAAAAATATGGTGATAGCTAGAAGAAGGCATAGAATTTAAAACCCTAAGCTGCACTCAGGAAGTCCACAAACTTGTCAGAAGCTTGAGTGCTGGATCCACTAATTGCAATGTTTCTAGTGTAAACACACATTTCTCATAAGCATATGTATTTTTCCATTATAAATGTTTACGCTTCTAGTATATTGTTGGGGAATAAAATTGCCTATTCAAACATGTTAGACATAGGTTCTGTGTAGACACAGCTATCATAAAGTTCCACATAAGAGACTGTTGCCATAATGTGGTCCCAAGGTTTTAAGTTTCTTTTAAATTGGTTGGCCAGTTAAATATTTAGATGAAGAGAAACATGACATTCAGATGGTACTTTATCACTCCACATAAATACTGTGGTTTGGTCATAATGTTTTATGACTTACAACTATAGGACTTGGAAAACTATTATTTTGGTGCAACCTACTTTATCATTGTGGGAAAAACAGAGACAAAGAAAGTGAAGAGCGATAGGAAACTGAATTGAAATTAAGGATTCTAAATTCTTAGTTCTGATTAATGAGTTAGATTTGCATATTTTGATTTTTATCAATTAGTTTTAAATCAGTCTCCTGATTTTAAATGGTGAAGGAATCCAACACAGTGGAGAGAAAAGGCATTATCATTAAACTTTTATGAATTTGGAAACTGAAGGGAAGGATGACAAGACCCAGAACACAGGTGACAATTAAAAAACACTGAAAAGTCACTCCTTTCCTAATTTTAAAATAGAACCAAACATGCATGCCCTTTCAAATTCTCACAATTGGTTTAATGAGATAATGTACATCAATGCGCCATAAACTATTATCTGAATTTAATTCCCAGCATTATTGAGTCATATTTTCATCACCAAGACCAGCACCTAACACCAAAAATAAAAAAGTACCCTGGAAATTAAACAGAAAGGCTATATCTCTGAAGTAAGCACTCTGTGATGTTTTGTAATGGTGCCCATTGCAAGGGATCATAGATATCTCATAATCATTCGCCAGCTTTCCCTCAGTAGTCTAGTATATACACAGTTTGTATACATTTCTATGTACATAAACTCAAGATAATTGCTTGGTCTTCAGTTGCCTAGGTAAAGTATTTTCCTAGATTAGGTTAGTTGGAACAATCTTGCCTGAAATAAGACCTTTTAGTTTCTGAATAGACCAAATCTCTACCTGCATACAGGATAGTGACAATTTTTGGATAGTTGTTTTGAAGTAATGGAGCTTTAATAAATTGTGTCCAGATCCAAGTTTAGACCTTACCCTTCAATATTAAACCACATTCTCCCTTTCTGTGAAGGAGGAGATATTCACACACACCCACAAAAAAAAACAGTTATTGAAATACTACTGTGTCACCCCTTTGTCTGAGAGCCAGAAGGCTGAGGCCACTTATATTCCATCAGCCTCCTGGAGCCCAGAGCACTGAACTGGTTCTAGAAGATTTGGCTCCTTGGGTGTAAGAACTGCAAGCCACTAACAAAAGTTATCATATAGTCTCCCCTGCCTCAGGCCATATCCTCGCTGACCACCTTAAAAATGACACTTGAGTTTAATTTAGAATCTTAAAGTGAACTACGTCTACCAGGTCTCACCTCTCATCAAAAGTTACTTCCCTCTATGCTCTGCTTCCTCTTCCTGTTCTACTACTCCACTTCTTCCGAAACTTACCAAAAAGTGCCAGACAGAAACCTCAAGCCAAGTAAATTTCACATACGTGTGTGTGTTTGTGTGTGTGTGTGTGTGTGTGTGTAACAGTGTCTAAGGACTCGAGCTTTAAAGTCAGAATTAGATTTAAATCCAGGCTTTTTGACTTACTAATGCTGTGACCTTGGGCTTGTTATTTAACTTCTCTGAATCTCAGTTTTTCCATCTGAAAAAGATAGTGGTGTTTACTTCTTGCTTTTTGATTTTGGGGGATGGTTAAATGATGCAGTGCATATAAATCGTATAGCACTGTGCCCAGCACATACGTTATTTTTACCATTCTACCTCCTTTTTAGAAAAACCCTATGCATGTCAAAATGATCTCCTTGAAGTGATAGGATAGGCCTTCTTCCATGCCTTCTTACCATAAATGAGGGAGTACAGTGGTGGGTTAAGTGACCCTTCTCTGTCGTCTCATAGATCCCAGTACAAACCTCTTAGTGCTTAGCACTTAGAGTGAAATAATTGGTTTACCTATCTGTCTTTTTAGTAAGCAATAAATCTCATAAACAAGCTGGATCAACCAAAGCCCCTAGAACAGTGTCAAGCACATAGTCGATACTCAGTAAGTACTAAACTGGATTGAATTGAACACACTTTAAAGGTGGGAGACTTCAGATGTGCTTAAGAAATAATGAATGCCCAATCTGGCTAAAATTGAGGAGTGCTCGAAGGCTGTAAAGGTGACTAGGGTCAAATCTGTGGCCTCCTTGGAAATACTCAGACCACAAACATACAAACATTCTTTGTCCATATTCAATATCATGTCACTCAGACAACAAAACCTTCTTAGAATTCCATCCTCTTCATAACAAGAGAACGTTCTAGTAGATGTAAAGACTCACTCTTTCTATAATCCTTCTCAATGCTCCCTTGTCTATCCTTCAGAGATGGTCAAATTTCCTGTCCTTGCTAGTTTGAGAGACCAATTCTCCAGCCAGCTTACTTTACCCAAGAAAATCACAGGCTCAGGGCAGTGGGCACACAAGGTGACTTTGCTGGCCTCGGCTCCTCAGCAATGCCTTCTGTCAGTTTCTTACCACAGTCCCTCTTCCTGCTTACCTGTTGCGAACTTCCCTGTGTGCTAGGTGGTCTGCTCATCACTCACCACTCTGAAATAAACTCTTGCTGTATTCAGACTTCAGAAAACTGAAGAAACTTGCACCTGTGATAAGCAGCAAGGTCTCCAACAAACACTGCCATTTGGAACACTGGTTTCTACTAGGTCTCACTTATCAAAAACAACAAGTTTCTATGCCTTGCTTCCTTTTCCTCTCTTACTATTCCATTTCTTCCTAAACTGGAACCTTTTACCAAATAAATTCCACCTACATTTATGCGTGCGTGTGTATGTGTGTGTGTGTGTGTGTGTGTGTGTGTAATGGTATTAAAAGCTTGAACTTTAAAGTCAAATTGAACTACGATTGAATCCAAGCTATATTACTTACTAACTCTGTGACCTTGGGCAAGTTATTTAATCTCTCTGAGCCCAAATTTCCCCATTTAAAAAGAAAGGTAATGGCATTGACTTCTTGATTTTTTGATGATGATTAAATGACACAAGCACATAGATCAGTTAGCTTTGTGGCCAGAATGTAATGGCCTCAAAGTCACTTCATACATGCCATGTGAGTGTGTATCAGCAGCCTCAAAGACTATCATTGCACCTCAATTTTAGCTGCTCTGGAGGCTGACTACCTATTATCTATTTTTGATGTGCCACCCCAGAGCTACCAAAATGATTTTGTGATTGACGCATAGGTTATGTTTTAAATTGAACCATGTCTGACATCTACATGTTTTTACAAGAGAAAGTGATAGACAGCCAGAAACTTATTTTCATTTGTATGGAGTCTCATAAACTTCCTGTCTTTGACTACTACAGGAGTCCCCTTCAGACCAATTCATCATTGCTGTAACATCAAATTCTGTTATCTGTATATCATGGCAGTGATTAAAACACAGATACTTTAGCCTAGGCTGAAATCCCACATCTGCCTATAACTGTGCAATCTTGAACAAGTTATGCGACCTCTCTCTGCCTCAGTTTCTTTGACTGTAACGAGATCATAGTAATAGTGCCTACTTTGCAGTATTTTTGTGAAATTAAAATAAACATTATGTCTGCATGTTCACTTTTACTACTTGTAGAGTATAAATAATTAATACTACAAACATTTGCTAATTGGTGATTATGTGCCACCACTCTATTTAATGCTAAAATAGTCAAAGATGACACAGAACCTGACCACAAAGAGCTTGCAGAAAAAGCCTGATCCATATGAACACACACATATAATCACACATTTTAGGCTATAAGAATGCCTAACATTTTGAAATCTGAGATGGCCAATCTGTTCACTTTGGCTTCTAATTGTTGTTTGCCTCTTTAATCAATAATAAGTGTGGATTGATATCTGGACCCACCACTTGGACCAGCCTTCCGTAGGATAGATTCCTAGAAGAATGTGGA
The DNA here is from genome assembly GCF_029289425.2 of Pan paniscus. Taxonomy (NCBI): domain Eukaryota; kingdom Metazoa; phylum Chordata; class Mammalia; order Primates; family Hominidae; genus Pan; species Pan paniscus. Next base: position 76,392,665 of record NC_073257.2, on the reverse strand, counting down.
CTATAACCACCTCCCATTACTTATTACTGAGGTCCCTGCATTAAATCACATTCTTTACTAATCAAATCATTGCGTGAAGTCCAAAAGTTATCAAAGCTCAAGAACTTCAATCAATTCTTAATTTTATAAATGGAGACATGGAGAAGGATCCTCAATTTGAGTAAACAAAGAATAAAATAATGTGTGACTTCCCCTGAATTGCTTGAATCATTTCTAGTTTACAGACTATGATGGAAGTGGCATTCTAACCTGGATATAATTTCTGGAAACTGAATAACAAGTTCATGGACAAAGTCGGTGTTCCACCATTTGTGAAAAGGGAGGGGATTCTCTTTACAAAACACCTGCTACTGCTCTTAGCACCTGGCTGGGCCCCCTGCCCTTTGCAGGCAGCAGTGCCTTGCACTTTCTCTCCATAATAAATCCTGACTTCAGTTAGCTGGCCTCGAGGTTTAGGTTGTTCTGTGCTACAAAGACGAGATCTTTTAAAGACCAAGAGCACCTGCTGCCTCTTAGGTCATTGCCTAGGAAGTAGCTGGTCCTCAACAGGCCAACCAACTCCAGGCCACAGGAACTAGTGCCTTAACTTACCTGGTTCCTCCTTTGCATCTACACTGCCCTCTGCTGCTTGTAATCCCAGGATGCCCTGGCCGTTCTCTGGAGTTTTCTCTGCTTCGGCATATTGAGGGAGGTGGATTCTGCCCTCCCAGTTATAGTCCTGATGCCTCCTGATTCAAAGGCTGCTTCTGTCAACCCCTGGTGCTCCTCTCGCCTATGATTCTGTTCTTTGTTATCAAGAAGTGTTACCACAGTGGCCAGGCTCTGAACTGTGTCCCAGTGAGAGGTGACAGCGTGCTGGCTGCCCTCCCTCGCTCTCGGCGCCTCCTCGGCCTCGGTGCCCACTCTGGCCATGCCTGACGAGCCCTTCGGCCCGCCGCTGCACTATGGGAGCCTCTCTCTGGGCTGGCTGAGGTCGGAGCCGGCTCCCTCTGCTTGCAGGGAGGTGTGGAGGGAGAGGCGCGGGCGGAACCGGGGCTGCTCGCGGCGCTCGCGGGCCAGCGTGAGTTCCGGGTGGGCGTGGGCTCCGCGGCCCTGCATTCGGAGCGGCTGGCGGGCGCCACCGGCCCGGGCAGTGAGGGGCTCAGCACCCTGGCCAGCAGCTGCGGAGGGTGCGCAGGGTCCCGCAGCAGTGCCGGCCCGCCGGCGCTCCGTTCGAATTTTCGCTGGGCCCCAGCTGCCTCCCCGCGGGGCAGGGCTCGGGACCTGCAGCCTGCCATGCCTGAGCTTCCCCTCTTCCGGCCGTGGGCTCCTGCGCGGCCGGAACCTCCCAGACAAGCACCGCCCCCTGCTCCGCTGTGCGTGGTCCCATCTACCGCCCAAGGGCTGAGGAGTGCCGGCGCAGGGCACAGGACTGGCGGGCAGCTCCACCTGCGGCCCGGTGTGGGATCCACTAGGTGAAGCCAGCTGGGCTCTTGAGTCTGGTGATGACTTGGAGAACCTTTATGTCTAGCTAAGGGATTATAAATACACCAATCAGTACTCTGTGTCTAGCTCAAGGTTTGTAAACGCAGCAAACAGCACCTTGTGTCTAGCTCAAGGTTTGTAAATGCACCAATCAGTGCTCTGTGTCTAGCTAATCTAGTGGGGACTTGGAGAACCTCTATGTCTAGCTAAGGAATTGTAAATATACCAATCAGCTCTCTGTAAAACAGACCAGTCAGCTCTCTGCAAAATGGACCAATCAGCAGGATGTGGGTGGAGCCAGATAAGGGAATAAACGCAGGCTGCCCCAGCCGGCAGTGGCAACCAGGGTCCCCTTCCAGGCTGTGGAGGCTTTGTTCTTTGCTCTTTGCAATAAATCTTGCTGCTGCTCACTCTTTGGGTCTGCACTGCCTTTATGAGCTGTAACACTCACCGCGAAAGTCTGCAGCTTCACTTCTGAGCCAGCGAGACCAGAAACCCACCAGAAGGAAGAAACTCCAAACACATCGTAACATCAGAAGGAACAAACTCCAGACACGCTGCCTTTAAGAACTGTAACACCCACCGTGAGGGTACGCGGCTTCTTTCTTGAAGTCAGTGAGACCAAGAACCCACCAATTCCGGACACACCAGGACAGTGATGTCACCCTTGGGTTCTACTCTCTGCTGGTGAGTTGAAAGGACTATATAAATGAATTCACATAAAGTAGTCAAAGACTGATGCTCAAGGCTCAATGTGAAACACTTCCCCAGAGGCATTTTGGTCCTTTCTAGGACTGGCCATGGGTTAGTAGGGATGATAATTATTTGGATATAACCATTAGTCTTTATTGATCACCACTTTATATAAAGCACTCATTTGATTTATTTTATTGTCAAATGACCCTAAAATTAGGAATCTTTACCCCCATTTAAAAGATGAGGAAAATGAGGTTCAAAGGGTTTTTCTGTTTTTGTGTTGTTGTTGTTGTTTTTAACAGCACAATGTCACACAAAGACCATGTTCTTGCTGCCTCCCTGGATGAGGGAGCTTTCTTTTTGCTCTTTAATCACACTGTCAGTGGCTTCCAGCTTGCCCCATGGATAAGGCTGACCCTATAAGCAAATATAATGAGCTGAGCACAGATATATTTTCACTCCTAAGTAGAAATTTCTGATCTATGAAGCCAGCCTACAAAGGAGTCAGCAGCCTGAGTCGTCCCAAATTTCATACAATTTATAAAGGGAAAGAAGAAAAGCCAATTACAGCGCTAAATATAAAATGACCCACGGAGCTGCACCACGGAAGTCACTCTTGCTCTGCTGTCTAGGGTCACCTTCAAATCGGCAAACAGGTCATTCCCCAACAATGGAATATTTTCAACTTAGTTGACTTGACAAAATAGCAACAAATTAACCACTCAGTTGTGTGTGTGGTTTTTAATCTTTTTTTTGTTCCAACAAATGACCAAGGAAGGATATGTGCTCTTCTGCCATACTGATTTAACTTAGGCAGCAGGAATTAAAGTCACCGAAGACAACAAGTGACATCAACTTTATGTAACTAATTTCAGTGCTAATGAAAACTTTTAGTGTACTTGTCTGCTTTATACCATGCTGTATTCTGGTAAATGATGCCGCTTTTTGTTTTGGAATCACAAATATAAAGTTCTCTGCTGAGAAAACATTTTCCATCTCTGTGGACGTGTTCCAGGTAGCTTCTCTGAAGTAAACTATTCCCAAATAACTGTTTAAGGCACTTCATCCTTAGCTGAGAACTGAAGTTAAATTTAAAATAATGAGTGACTTGCGAAACTAAATTGAAACTCCCATTAATTATAAAAAATGAGTTAATATTTTAATTTTTCTCTCAAACAGGTTTTTGTAACATGATTATTATGCATGATGAGGGCACAGTTATAAACAGACATCCATAAAATGTCAACGCAGATATTGTGCTTTAGTTTGGTGTTAGCATTATGTATGTCTACATTTTTTGTTGTTGCTGTTGTTGTTGTTGTTTTTGTTGTTTGTTTTTGAGACGGAGTCTCGCTCTGCGCCCAGGCTGGAGTGCAGTGGCGCGATCTCAGCTCACTGCAAGCTCCGCCTCTCGGGTTCAAGCCATTCTCGTGCCTCAGCCTCCCAAGTAGCTGGGACTACAGGCGCCCACCACCACGCCCAGCTAATTTTTTGTATTTTTAGTAGAGACGGGGTTTCACCATGTTAGCCAGGATAGTCTCGATCTCCTGACCTCATGACCCACCCGCCTCGGCCTCCCAAAGTGCTGGGATTACAGGCATGAGCCACCGTGCCCGGCCCCTGTATGTCTACATTTTAAAATTCAGGGGAGGAGAAGAATTCATGGACATCTGATCTACATTTAGTCGTGCTGTATGTAATATCACATTTTTTGTTTGTTTTATTATACTTTAAGTTCTGGGATACATGTGCAGAACATGCAGATTTGTTACATAGGTATACACGTGCCATGGTGGTTTGCTGCACCCATCAACCTGTCATCTACATTAGGTATTTCTCCTAATGCTATCCCTCCCCCTGCCCTTCACCCCCCGACAGGCCCCGGTGTGTGATGTTCCCCTCCCTCTGTCCATGTGTTCTCATTGTTCAACTCCCACTTATGAGCGAGAACATGTGGTGTTTCGTTTTCTGTTCCTGTGTTAGTTTGCTGAGAATGATGGTTTCCAGCTTTATCCATGTCCCTGCAAAGGACATGAACTCATCCTTTTTTATGGCTGCGTAGTATTCCATGGTGTATATGTGCTACATTTTCTTTATCCAGTCTAACATTGATGGGCATTTGGGTTGGTTCCAAATCTTTGCTATCGTGAACAGTGCCACAATAAACATATGTGTGCATGTGTCTTTATAGTAGAATGATTTATATCACATATAAAGACATACATCTTTCAGGAGACCTTCCCAGCTTAATTCTTTCCAGCTCTGATAATAATGTAATTTATTATTCTCAGATATTCTTTATCTGTTCATTAAGTGTGTTGCCTATCTTTTGTCCCATTAATATAACTAGTACTAAGCAATGGACATCACTGCTAGGTGTTACTATTGGGTTCCATGGGTGCTATATGGCTATATTTTGGCTATTACATGGTAAGGCAGTTACACATGCCATGCAATTTTTTGATGCCAAATAACAGTGCATCTGCTCTATTCAGTAACACTTGAGGGCCTAAAGAATGTACCCATCTGGACTATAGGGTAGAGTCAGAAAAACAGCGTCTGAAAAGAATGTAAGCCATTTTTGAGGCTTCCTCTGGCTTCCTGGGAAAAGTGATGGGTCATGGGGGGTGGAAAAAAAGGCTTCTTTTCACCTGTTCTGTACCAAGCTCTGAAGTCTGATGATACCTACACTCCTGGAACTTCCCAGGAAACACGATCTCAAGCTCAGGGCCACTTAGTATTAATCAAAACGTTACCAAGAGGAAAAACATTTAGCACAATTGCTTGAAGAGCAAGAATGTTTCATTTCTCTAAATAGTATAAGATATGCCCCTGAATCGAGGCCAGGTTAATGCCCATAAAAACTGAGAAGACAACAGTGCTTTCTTCTGATATATGCAAATTGAAATAAGCCATTCTTCAAAATTACAGAAAACATAAACAAATGGTGAAAATATAAACCTGCTTTTTCTTGATTTTTGATTGAATAATTTCACTAGAAATTACCCAATTTTTATTCAACAGACACATAATTTGTTGGTGCCTTACACTCTCAATTAGTTTGCCCATGGGATAACCTACCATTATCCAGGCATTCAGCCATACTGGCAAAGGAAGAGGTACCCAGACTGAATTATATTCCCCAGCCTCCTAAACTACCACTCTTTCCAGTAGAGCTGATTTGCACGAATTATTTCTTGGGAAGAGAATATCTATCTCTATTAAGGAATCATTTTTAAAGAAAATTTTGTCAGCACATGTATCATAAGAATGTCGTCCAGGACACTATCATAGAACCCATATATATATATTTTATGGACTTTATATATTATAGATTTTGTGAATCATGCAAACACCCAGTTTTCTCTTTTCAACTTGGCTTGAACTCTTAGACCCAAATATGTGGCTACCCATGGCCAGCCAGCACATAGGTGTGTGTGTGACAGATGTTCTCTGTCTCTTCTACTTAATGATCCCATCCTTATTTTTTTCTATCCACTTGCTGTCTTTTTGAAAATTATTTTAAACTTATATTTATTGGGTTTTTTAGGGACAGGATCTGACTCTGTTGCATAGGGGCTGAAGTGCAGTGATGCATTCATAGCTTACTGTAACCTCGAACTCCTGGCTTCAAGCAATTCTCCCATCTCAGCCTCCTGAGTAGCTGAGATTACAGGTGTGAGCCACCAGCCCCTGCCACATGTTATCTTCTTATCTTTTTTATAAGACTCCCCATTTTTATAAGCATGTTTTGAGTCTCCTAGATGCTGTTTTATGGATATTCTTGATAAACCTTATCAAAAACCAATAGTCTCAGAGGGCCACAATGCTTTGAGTGCCACTCAGGGGGGCACCTTTGATTCTTAGAGACGAGATGAACAAAATAACTGTCCTCAGCCCCCACTGAGTCCCATGATCAGCCTGGGAAATGTCACAGCACTTAGTAAATAGAAAAATGTAAAATAAGAATCTTCAGAAATTCCAAAGGCTACGATTTGAACGTATTTGAGACAGAAAAATCACATCTTATTATAAATATCAGCCTTCTGTCTCCACCATAGGAAATGTTTAAAATCTAGTCCACAAAGTGAATGCCTTGGTTAGGGGTGCAACCCCACGAATTTACAGTCAGACGACTGACATGGGAAGGATTTGGGTTCACCATCACCCTTAACATTATGAATGCCAGACTGATGTCAGTAACAAATTAGGTTCTGAATTCCAACTGTGAATCTGCCTTAAGAGGCAATTGGTCATCCTGAGAAGCAACCTGAAGAAGCACAAAGAACACTAGGAAAAAGAGAGGAGACCAAGCTGCATGTCTTGTCCAAGTAATTTAAACACTCAAAACCTGGGCTTTCTTTTCTATACTATTAAGAGGTTAAATTACATGATCTCTAAGGACCCTTGCACAGCTGTAGTTCAAAGAATTTCTGAATTGAAATAGTGTTTCCAACCTCTGCCAGGCCTTATCCAGTAGCCATCAAATGGTCATTAACTCTGGTTACCAGCCATTGTGTTTGTACACAGAAAACTGACCTCATTGGTGTCCCCTTGGATTTAAAATTGCTGGTGATAAACTCCCCAGAAGTAAATATTTCTGCTACACTGGTGTGCAGCTCCAATTTATGGCAATTACATACGATTAGTCACAGCTTCCTTATCCCTTTACTCTTTAGGTTTTAGCATTCAGAAAGGACGGTCATTCCAGAAAGTATGTGCACATCAGAATAAATATATCTAGGCTTCCATTAAAGAGTATCTCTCAATTTTCCCTGGTAATTGTGGAGAAAGGAAGAGCTCTTGTTTTCTGTATCACTTATAAAATTGCCCACAACTCAGACTGGCAAATTTCTGACAGAAAGAGAAATAAATGGAAAGAAAATCCTAGAGGACCTTGAAATTAATTTTATGTATCTTATTTTTAAATTACCACTGATAAATATTTCTGTTCTTTAAGGTTTCAGCTGTTATCCTATGGCTTGACTTTCTGTTTTCATTTCAGTAGATAATTGCCTGCCTCAGGATATTGTTCTTTTTTATAGAGAGAAATTTCTCATATCAGATTTTAAGTGCTTTCTGAAATTAACTCTTGGGTTTCCATATTGGCACAGTCGGGAATCATTCTCTAGTGAACGCCTATATGGAGAATGCTACAGATCTCTCCTCTTTGCTTTTTTCACCAAATATGAATATTTGTATTTGATTCTTGATGATAGTGCAGAGCTTGTTGGGAAAAAAGAAACTGCATGCACAAAATTGAAACAAGCTATTTAGTTGTACAATGAACAAGTTATTTTCCTTCCATGTGACTAGCAATCCTGTAAAAAACATTAAACCAACACAGTTAAAGTGGTAAAGAATAGATGCTAAATAAACATGTGTTGATGAAATGAATGAATGAATATATGAGTTATTTTCATTGACATCTTTTAATTGATGGAACAAAACAGTCTCACCACACATGAGGCTATAACAAAAGCTATTCAGTTGCTCAAAGAAATGAACGAATTTTTTAACTTTCATTCTCTTTACTAGAATTTATAAATAAATGTAGAAGCTTTCTGGATCTTTTCAGATTGGGTATCTATAAGCTTAGAGAGTCTCCATAGGGAAAAATACTAAAGAGTATTTCAGCTAGCAGAAAGAAGTGATTCTGTAGCTGAAATAGATCTTAGGGATCATTTTAGTCCAGGCAACAAATTTAGTCCAAGGGCAAATCAATAAATGTGATACATCACATCAACAGAACAAAGGACAAAAACCATATGATCATCTCAGTAGACACAGAAAAAGTTTTGATAAAATTCAACATCACTTCATAATAAAGTCTCAACAAATTAGTCATAGAAGGAAAATACCTCAACATAATAAAGGCCATAAATGACAAACCACAGCTAACATTATACTGAATGAGGAAAAGATGAAAGCCTTTCCTCTAAGAACTGGCATAAGCCAAAGAGGTTACTTTCACCACTTCTATTGAACACCATACTGGAAGTCCTAGCCAGAGCAATGAGACAACAGGAAGAAATAAATGGCATCCAAATTGGAAAAGAAGTCAAATAATCCCTTTTTGCATACAACACAATCTCATATATAGAAAAACCAAAAGACTCCACCAAAAATTTTTTAGAACTGATAAAAGAATTTAATAAAGTTGCAGGATACAAAATTAATATGCAAAAATCAGTAGCATTTCTATACACCACATTTCCACTGTCCACAGGCCATATTTGGCTCAGATATACCTTTGTGTTTTAAAGGTGTGATTCAAAAGCCTCTAGCCAGGGCCTGTACTTTGGTTCTCTGTTGACGTCAGTATTTCCTGATGTGTTACACAAGCTGATTTTACATTTCTTACCTGCCTAGCCCTGTCATCATTGTATTTGTGACTTCTGATTTAGGACAGTGCTCTTAAGGCTGCAACAACTGAGGCTCAAAGCAGGGCCCTGAGGTAGAGCAGGGATTACAGCTAAGCCTTGCTATTGAACTCTAGTCCCAGGACATTTCCAATAAGCAAAGAGAGTTTACTTTTCAAACAATTGGAGAGGAGGAACTAAAACTTTAGAATGGCCCTTTCATTTTAGTCCACATTACAAATGCATATAATATTCAGAAAATATAGGTCATTTAATTGCAAAGGAAATTAGGTCCAGTGGCTGTGACTAGGGTAGGATCACACAGCCACCAAGGGTACAGCCACTTAGCTGCCAAAAGTGTTGAGTACTCCAAAAAGTACAGCCAGCAATGCCTCAGGGCAGTGTCTCAGTGGGGTTGATTTTTCCCTCTAGGAACTTTTGGCAATATCAGAAGACATTTTTGGTTGTCACAACTGCAGGGTGGATGCCACTGGCATCTAGTGGGTAGAAGCCGGAGATGCTGCTGAACATCTTATAATGCACAAGACAGCTCTCCACAACAAGGAATTATCTGGCCAGAATGTCAATAGTGCAAGATTGAGAAACCCTGCTCTAGACAATAAAGATATAAATAAAGTGATGTATCAGAGTTCAAGTTCAAGGGACAGGGCCATATTAAGACTTCTTGAGGCCCATTTATCACATCCTACTGTCCTCTCTACCCCTCCAAAAATTAGTTTCGGTGTCCAGCAAGGACACCAAAAAACTGGTGTCCCAATAAATGGGCCTCAAGAAGTCTTAATATGGCCCTGTCTCTTGAACTCTGATACATGCCTGTCTACTATTCTGTACTTAGCGTGTGTGTAAAATGAAATTAGTGGAAGAGAATTCGTATCTTGAGGACAATAGAGCAAGAGGATAGTAGAAAAAGCATGTATTCTGGAGTGAGACTCCTTTGGTTTAAATTCTGGCTCTATCATTTACTAAGTTTGGCAAATTACGTAACATTTCTCATCTCAAACCTTTTCCTCACTTTTTCCATCTGTAAAATGAGAGTAATAATAGTAACTTCTTTGTAGGAGGATAATGACATACCATATGCAGAGTATTTGGCACATACCTGGCATTTAGTAAACCATCACTCTTTAATTTCACTTCCCCCACTCTCTCCAGGAGGACATAACTGGTATCTGAGTTTTATAGATGAGCTAATTGAGGTTCAGAGACCCTCTTGGGGCATTGGCAGCAGCGGCAACTTAAGAGTGGACTGGGGTACAGTAAGGAGTAGGCATATCTCCGCCACCTCCCTCCCCACCATGCTACCATGGTTCTCTCTCTTCTCTTTTTGCACACATAAGCACCTCACAAGTAGAGGCCTTTGATTACAACATGAAAACTCTTTCCAGAACATGCTGCTCATAGCTTGTATTTTCACATTTTAACCTTCTGTTTTCACAACAACAACAACCTATAGCATTGAAATGGTTTCAGAACAAATAAAACTTTTAGTTTTATAAAAATTTGTAATTTCTTATTCATTATTTATATCTCTTAGTTCATGCACTGCAATGTTTTATGTTGTATCAAATTTTAAATGATAGTACCATCCCATAAGTAAATGATTAATTACAAATGGAAACATAGTTAACTTTACAGTGAAGAAACCTGGTGGAGATTCCCTTTACCAAGTGATCAAAGTTAACTCCTTGTTTCCTGATTTCATGCACTGAGGACATGTTCTCCCTTAAATTATATTCCCGCCAAACAAAGCATAACAGGAAAACATCAGGCAAACTGAAGTCAAAGGACATTCTACACAATGAATCAGGAAGGAGAATAACTATAAAGAACTTCATTGGAACCATGGATGAAGTTTCATATCAACTTGTATTACTTAATAGCATTATCTCAGTGTTAATTTTTTTATGTTGCTCTTTTTACTGTAGTTATGTAAGAGAATGTATTCACTCTTGGGGCACAAAATATTTAGTGTTAAAAGCAGTGACATGCTGATAAACTAGCTCTCCAGAAAACAAGTTAATAAAGAAAAGCCTTGGTTTGTAGTCTTTACATATTAGTCTGTTGTCACACTGTTGATAAAGACATACCCAAGACTGTGAAGAAAAAGAGATTTAATGGACTTACAGTTCCACATGGCTGGGGAGGCCTCACAATCATGGCAAAAGGCAAAGAGAGGCACATCTAACATGGCGGCAGACAAGAGAAGAGACCTTGTCCAGGGAAACTTGTGTTTTTTAAAACCATCCGATCTCATGAGACTTATTCACTATCATGAGAACAGCATGGGAAAGACCCACCACCATAAGTCAATTATCTCCCACCGGGTCCCTCTCACAACACGTAGGAATTATGAGAGCTACAAGATGAGATTTGGGTGGGGATGCAGAGCCAAACCATATCAATTTGCTTATTTCTGTTGTATAAATTCTCCCACCATGGCTGATTTCAAGCTATTCATGAAAAAATCACTGAATATTGAAATGGGAAGAAAGGTGTACAATATTATTTCATATATATGTATTTATGTATATATATATGTACATATAAATCTGCAAGTGTAGAAAATGAGAGATAAAGCAAATATAGTAAAAGGTTAATCAAAGAATATAAAGGGAAAAATGAGAATTCATTGTATTATTTTGAAATTTTTTGCAAATTTAAAATATCATAAAAATACTAAAATTCAAAACCATTTACATGGTTACCAAAAAAATATTTCTCCAGATCATCAGAATGTTTTGCAGTATTTTTTAAGGGAGCATTATAACTGACTGTAACTGTGTGAAGGACATTCGCATGCCAAGCTTCAGGGACACTGAGTAAATCACTCAAGGTCAATGCATTTCCTCTTATGCAAGGGGTTAAATGTTAAAGTCAATGAATATTTTGTAGAGTTGAAAACACTCTTGAGGGCCCTAAACTCTCTATTAAGACAGTACAGTACTGGCCTTCAGTTAACTCAGGCAGTCATTCTACCGGCCTGGAGCTGTTTGTTGTTCCTTTACTAGAACCCCAGATGAAGAAGTTTAGGGATCACATTTTAATTTAAAAAAACAAAAAGTACCTCTTGACCATTTAAACACTGGGACCATACTTAGCACTGACAGATGTTCAGTTTGAGGAAGACGGCTGTGCACACATTCAACTAAAGGAATAACAGAATCATTGCTCACACTGGGAACACTATTTAAATTCTCTCTCTCTCTTTCTTTCTCTCTGCAATTGTAAGTTTCAAAGCCAGAATTTAAACTCCTTTAACTGTAGGCCAATTATTTTCCACTACTTCACATGTGTCTCCAGCAGACACCGAGCTAAGGACCATTTTGGGGGACGCTACATTTGGACTTGGAGGAGAAAGAACAATAATGAGGAAAGGCTAGAAAAGACTGATATTCGTTCGTTTTGTGGGAGCTAAAAGTACAGAAAAACTGAGAAATTGGCAATGAATAATACCAAATGGAATTATAAAAGTCAGGGAAATGAAGATTAGAAGAGATCATAGGATTGAGCAACTAGGCAGTATTTTGGCCTCTCACAAAATAAATTTGACTAGAGCAGTAGGAACAATAGCCAGATTTAAGTGATAAGAGGATGATGAGGAAAAAGATACGGTGGGTATCAGCTATCCTTTAAAAACAGTAACAAACAAAAGAAATTGGAAATGACTAAAGATTAAGGAGTAACAGTCTGTTTCTTTTCCAGATTTTTTTTTTTTGGCCCCTTAAGCTCACCAAGTACATCACACAAAAACTCTGTGATTGCCTACTCCTATTCACCTGAGTGATAGTGCTCCTAAAATATTCTTTAAGTTGTTTTGGTGTATTTGTGATGTGAAGCTATGCCTATTTGACATGTGACTTTAGGGAGAAACATGACTTAGAAGAAATCAAGTAGTGCATACAAACAATTCTGTATTCACAGAGTTGGAGACTACAAATGTATCTCTCGTGGGCAGTCTACTTTAGTCTCTAATTGAACAAGGACAGAGCTGCCACTACCAAGTTGGCCTATCAGATAACATCAAAATTCTACTTTTCCCCTCCACTCAGTAGAATTTACTGTCACTGACACATGGTCCTTCTGCTTATTTTCATGGACTGGCTTTTCTACTTTAGGCACCAAGAGTGGTTCATGAAGTATGAGGTTATTTGCACAGGTGGCACCAGCCTGCATCCTTCCGTAACATCCTCCTGTGAACCACTTTAACAAGTAACCTGATTACAGCTTGATAAAAGCCACTGCTATTCCCAATCCCATATTTATACAATTATGATCATTTCATTACTAAATTAATAGTTCACTTAAGTTTCAGAAGTACTGTCAAGAGAAAGCAGTTATTACCCTGGCTTTGAAGCACTCAAACTAACAAACAAAAAACAGCAATACATTTGTAGATGAGGATTACAATAATATTCTAGAATATATGCATTTCTGCTTTGGTAACTAAAACACAAAGCTAATATTTGTAAGCAGCAAGAGTTACTTTCAGGAAAATCCTATGTCCCTCTAAAACTATACTGAGGGCCCATACCCCACCCATTTGACAACCACCACGCTCACAACTTTTCCCCTTGCCACTCTATAACTCATCATTTTATTGCCTTCCCAAATAGAAATGCTCTTTCTCATCGTCAGACAATGTGATCAGATATTTGGACGCGAGCAAGATGGGATAATCAAACATCACGTAATTGTGAAAAACTGCCAATCAATTTAGTTCTTACTAAAGTTTTTGTAAACCTACATCTTATAGAAATTTTGAATATTATTCTCAAAATGTTACCCAGTATTATATTACACATAATTAAATGCTGATGTATTGATGTATTTTTAAGTAGCTTTGTCTCATTTCTGCCTCTCTCTCTCTCTCTGTCTCTCACTTTTTCTCCCCCCTGCACATATTCTTAAAATAAATTAAGAATAATATTTGACTAACTAGTCATGAAGTTTGGGCTATGGAGGGGTTCTGGTTGGTCACACTTACTTTTTCTTCCCTTTTTATCTTCTCTCCGGGATTATTTCTGGGTTTTGAATTAGGTTCCTAGGGCTTTCATAACAAATTACCCCAAACTGAGTGACTGAAAAAAATAAATTTATTGTCCCTCAGTTCTGTTGTCTCTTGAGAGCTCTAGGGAAAAATCTGTTTCCTACCTTTCTCACCTTCTGGCTTCACCTGCAATCCTTGGTGTTTCTTGGCTCCTCTGCCTCCATCTTCATATGAAGTTCTCCCTGTATGTCTCTGCCTGTGTCCAAATTTCTCCTTATAAGGCCACCAGTCATATTAGGTCAGGGCGCAGCCTAAGGGCTTTATCTTAACTTGATTATATCTGCAAATTTGTAGATGTACCAGCCTGCAGCTAGTATTTCCAAATGAGGTCACATTCACAGGTACTTCAAGCTATCTTCAATATATCTTTTTCTGAGGAAGGATACACAATTCAACCCATAATGTCTTTGTTCATCATAATACAGTTAATTATGCTCACTATTTTGGTCATATCAGTACCGCTCAGTTAAAAGCCCAAATTACTAGAGAGATCAGGTTTCTGTTTTTACACTACATGATGCCACAGGATGGTGGACATTGTGTTGTATTCCACCAACTAACTGAATATCTCAGCTATGTCGAGGTAAGCATCCAGACATCTGGAAACATCTGGAGTCATAGGTATTAATTCCATTTTTGGTCACTGGGCAGTCCTAAACCATTTTACTTTGTAATAATTATAGAGACTCAAAGTTGTATACGTTCTTAGAAGACTGATATTTGTATGAAACAAAATTACAACTTAGATCATTCGTATAGTCTTTGCTGCCCACTCATTTATTTGTTTTCACTCTTTATTTCAAAAGTGATACAGATTTATTGCAATAGGTCAAATAATATAGAGGTGTATACAAAAGTTATAATTAATCTCCTTCTCCCATCTTCAATCTCGTGACTGTGAGATGACCAACACCATCCTTCTACATCTTTCTCAATGCTCATAAATAAACATAGACAAGCCTGTACATTTACGTCGGATGGTTTTCATTTTTGATCAATAAAAAGAGAGTACCATGCATATTAATTTTCAGCTCACTTTTTTCACTTAAAATATCATGATAACTTTCAAGGTCAATATGTATAGATTAAATTCATTCTTTTTAATATCAATGTAGTAGTTCCTAGTATTGCCAACCTGTGATTTATTCCACCATTCTTCTTAAACTGGACATTCAGATCTTCTCACATACTTTTTATAGAAAACATTCTCATCCTTACCTATTCCTATAGTTATAAAATAAATTCCTAAAAGTTGAATTTATGGGTCAAAAGATATGTGCATTTTACATTTTTAAAAAGATTATAACAACCCCATTCTCACCAATAATGTGCCTTCTTCCCTGTACCTTCACAAACACTGGAGTTATTGATATCCTTTATTACATAAATGAGTAAATGTTTTTCCTGTGTTTTATTTTTTCATTAGTCTTTGATGCTTATAGAGGTCATGTCACATACCACACAACAAAAACACAGACCTTTCCCAGAAAACATTTCTGTTTCTCTCTAGAATATAGAAATTATCTTAAAATTTAAAATTTTTTAATGACTTTCTACTTGTCTTATCCATCAATGTAACTGTGCCCTGGTATGTTTCCTGCTGAAAATAAAAATTGTTTTAGTAACAAGACAGAGTTTAATTTTTTAATGAAGATTTCCAGATTTTCTAAAACTTTGTGGTCTGAAAAAAATGTTAGTTAAACATTTTCTTGAATTGCTTATATCAGATACAAAAAGGATATAAATATGCAAGCAGGCATATTTGATATAATGTCAATTGAAAATTTTTAAAATCTTAGAAAAAGAGCACATTAAAAAGTGTGTGTTTATGAGGCGCTTCCAAGTTAAATGAGATATTTAAGAACACTGTATCAGTGAGCCTTTTGTATTTTTTGTATGACTACAATTTCAATGTACTTTAGCAAAGTCACAAGGAGATTTATAATTATTTTCCAAATAGCAAGCCCTAGAAAATCTAATGAAAATATAATTGAAATGTAAAATGTGCATATAAGTTTTGACTTGATATTTCAAAGCTTGTAAATATCATGTTGGGGACAAGAGATAATTTATTTATTTCAATTTATAGATGTCTATAAGGTCATGAAAGTTATGAAAGAACTAAATAAAGTTGTTTTAATGTCAGTTCGACTAAGTGTTAGCAAACTTTAACTTCTACAGCTGCTTTGGCCATTTCTTCAGTGATAGAATGTACTAGAATTACTAAGGGAGTTAGATTTTATAAAGGTATAAGGTGGAATTATACAGAGCTGAATAACTTTGGTTATTCAGTTTTCCATAAGAATATAGAGCCCAAGAATAGAAAATAACCAAACACTTCTTTTATCATGAAGTCTATCTAACCTATCTAACCAACTATAGCTTGGGTTTTTTTGTTTTTTTGGGTTTTTTGGGGTTTTTTTTTTTTTGAGACAGAGTTTTGTTTGTGCTGCCCAGGATAAAGTGCAATGGCACGATTTCAGCTCACTAACCTCTGCCTCCCGGGTTCAAGCAATTCTCCTGCCTCAGCCTCCCGAGTAGCTGGGATTACAGGCATTCGCCACCAAGCCTGGCTAATTTTTGTATTTTTAGTAAAGACAGGGTTTCACCATGTTGGTCAGGCTAGTCTCAAACTCCTGACCTCACGTGATCCACCTGCCTTGGCCTCCCAAAGTGCTGAGATTACAGGCATGAGCCACCATGCCCGGCCCAAATATAGCTTGTTTTTATGACTTGATCTTTCCCAATTATTTGATTTGTCTGGAAATGTATAGATACAGTACTTAAGGGAAAAACTATATTCTCCTCTTAGCCATTTATTTCTCCAGTGTTTCAGGGCAAAGACCTGAATGCCCAGTTTCTTCATATATAATTTGGGAAGGGTAAACTTGATGCTTTAATGAATAGTTTCTGAGGACTGATTAGAGAATCTAACAGTTCTTTTTAGAAGTAGGTAGAATGGAATTAAGGGTTTAAAACTGCATTGCTCGGCCGGGCGCGGTGGCTCACGCCTGTAATCCCAGCACTTTGGGAGGCCGAGGCGGGCGGATCACGAGGTCAGGAGATCGAGACCATCCTGGCTAATACGGTGAAACCCCGTCTCTACTAAAAATACAAAAAATTAGCCGGGCGTGGTAGCGGGCGCCTGTAGTCCCAGCTACTCGGGAGGCTGAGGCAGGAGAATGGCGTGAACCCGGGAGGCGGAGCTTGCAGTGAGCCGAGATCGCGCCACTGCACTCCAGCCTGGGCGACAGAGCGAGACTCCGTCTCAAAAAAAAAAAAAAAAAAAAACTGCATTGCTTCCCTAATAATGAATAGTGAATGCATTCAAATAGTTAGGTATAGTGACAGTAATAGCACTGAAAATAACAATGAGCAAGTTTAATCCCATGGCCTATCCCCATGACCAGTGTCTTAGTTTGTTTGTATTGCTATAAAAGAATACCTGAGGCTGGGTAATTTATAAAGAAAAAGAGTTTATTTGGCTCATTATTCTTCAGGCTGTACAAGAAGCATGGCATTTGCATCTGCTCAGCTTCTAGTGAGATTGTCAGGCCACTTCTACTCATTACACAGGTTGAAAGGGAGCCAGCATGTGCAGAAATCACACAGCAAGAGGGGAAGCAAGAGAGGGGAGGTGCCAGGCTCTTTTAACAACCAGCTCTCCTGGGATCTAATAGAGTAAGAATTCATTCACACCCCCATCCCAGGGAAGGCATTCATCTACTCAAGATGGATCTGCACCCAAGACCCAAACACCTCCCATTAAGCCCCACCTCGAACATCAGGGATCACATTTCAACATGAGATTCAGAGCAGTCAAACAAACCGTTCAGGGTATGTAGTTAAGTTAAAAATAAAAGAAGAAAAAGGAAAGACCAAAAATAAAAGTTTATGTCCAGCTCTCAGCTCTGGGTCTTTATGTGGATCAGCTTTATTCTCACGGCTGGATCCCATTCAGGGGGCAGTTTAAGACCTGTAGAACAAGCAACTCCAGCAGGAGATACAGATGAGGAGAGAGCATTCCTTTCACAGAATTTCCAGCAAACTTTTTTTTTTTTTTTTTTTTTAACCATTTAGCCTGAATTGAGTCTCTTCCTCTGTCACTGTGGCTAGGAGATAGGACATACCCAGTGGCTTAAGCAACCCCTGGAATTGGCTGCAAGGGCAAGTCCATTGAAACTGAAACGGTAAGAATGGAGTAGGCTTGACCATTTTATGACCGAACTATGATTTCTGAGCTCAAAAAAAAAAATTTAAAAAACTATGGCAAATTTGAAAATATATGTATTTTTATGTCTATTCTTCACCCTAACTTTTATACATATTTCGTCTCCAAAATTAACTCTCTTACTGGTTGTTTCTCATTTTTCCAATTTCCTGAACTTTATTTTACCTTGGATGAGCTTTCATGAAAGGCAGAGTTCTCTGTAAGATGAACAAAAGGTATTAATGCATTTTCCAAAGCAAGAAATTTACCAAGGACCCTCAGTTAAAATTTCAGCACCAAAAACAAATCTTTTATTGAAAACAAAAATTACTTAAATTACTTAAAATTACAAAAATTACTTAAAATTTTGTTTTGTAGGAGATAACATCCACTTACTTTGGTTATGGGCCTGTGTGCCTACCTAAGGGAAATTAGGCCCCAGTCAGTGAAAAGAAATGTACTTATCTAGTTTCTCTAGTTGATTTTAATTTTGTTTCTGTGAGAGTTTGTGATGGTAAATTTAAAGGATCTCAATGGTTGATGAACCTTCCTTTTGATTCTTCCAAACCTGGCACTGCTGCCTGGAAAGCATTCGGCCATCCACCCACCGCCTGCAACCAGGGCCCCAAGAGCTGCCTTTTGCAATGTTACACAACAGTAAAATGCAACGGTTCATGCAGTATACCACTGGCTAACATATTGGGAGCATGTGGCCCAGTTATACAGTCCATTTAAAAACTTCAACCATTTATGCCCATATTAGACTTAATGTCTACCCTCTTCGCCCCACCTCCTCCCTAGCACAGCCCTGCTATGATTTACAGCTCGCCCCAGGAAGCCTGGCCATTATTTACTTCTTTGTATCTGCAACTGCATTCTTCCAGCAGCCTTCTTCTCTAGGATGTCATTGCTGTGCTGTAGGGGCATGCTAATACTAAGGATGAGGATACCTTTGAGACGTCTCACTTACTTAGAGCTAGTTAAATTAGGCTTAAGTAGGGGTCTCTCTTGAATCTCTAAGACTTCTTCGCTAAGGTGACTCCTATTTCTCTGGGGTTTGTTCTCATCAATGAAAGAATACTCGTCATAAGCTGAGTTGAACAAGTAGCAATGCAAGAGCCAGGATGGAACCACCTAGTATCTAGTTTGATCTTACTTTAATCATCTAACCCAGTTAACATATGAACAAAAACTTGATCATTTCCATATTGCAGCTTTTAGATAGCAGCAAAGGCAGATAGTGAGAGAAGCCTGAAAGCTATGAAGCCAATATAAATTTAATGGGTCAAAACAAATTTCTTAGCACTTGTTGTTCTTTAAAGACTCTTAGCAAGCAATCCCTCTTCTTCCCATGGGACTTCAAGGCAGCCATTCCTGGATTATTTGGATATTTCATGGTCTTTTACCCACTACTCAACAAGTATAATCAAGCACAGCATCCATTTATTCTAATAGTAATAAAAAGCATGATAAAAAGCATGGATCAGTGCTTTGTGAGACTTGAATTCCAAACAGAAGTGTTTTGTAGAAATTTAATATGTATAAAGCTGATTTCTACATATTGATTTTATATGAACTTCAAAGGGCATAAAAAACACAAAGTGGAATTTTAAAGAAGAGACCCACAAGGTAGTATGAATCAAATCCAAAAGATTTAGAAGAGATGGCTGTTTTTGTTTTGTGTTGTTTTGTTTTTGTCAGCATTCTCGGAAGAAGGCAAGTTCCTCTGAAGCAAAGACTGTTGTTACCCCATTCTAGGACATTGCACCCACATAATATTTAAGTGCAACTAGACTTGCAAGGATCTTGGAAAGAAGGAGTATTTTACTAGTCACAGGAATAAGTTTCTTTTCTTTTGGGCTAGATTTTTTTTTTCTTATCCTAATAACAGCAGCAGCAATAATGATGTCAATAATAGCTAAGGCACACTGAGCATTGAGCTTCATGCTGGACACCATGACAGCATGTGCACCATCTTTATTTACATGGACAATCTGAAATCTCATTGCAACTCTATGACGCATTTACTCCCATTATCTCCATTTTAAACAGAAGTTATTTGAGGCAATAAGAGGTTAAATAATTTCCTCAAGTTCATGCAGCTAATAAGCAGCAGACCTGGGATTTGAACCCAAGCCTCACCTGCATCTGAATCCAGAGTTCATTTTCTTCCACTGGGAATTAACATCTTACACTATTTTTTCATCTTTCCCTGATAAAAATGTTAGCATCAGGGCTATCTCCTGATATGTGAAGACTCTTTGGGAAGCAACAATTTTTATTGGCAGACACCTTTATTTGCTTTCCCAATGTGTCTTGTTTGGAACATTCTCCAGAATATCAGGGAAAAGTATGCGTTTATTCACTTTTGGTCACAATGGGTGTATTAAAATGGCAAGAGTGTTTGAAAACATTTCTTGGGAATTGTTTAAATCTCTAAGGACTATTTAAAATAATTTCCAAATAAGAACCAAAAAATCAGATAATAATTTAACTGTGTTGGTCTTCCTGCTCATAATTAGATGACAGGTTTAGTTGTTTCTTGACACTGTTCCTAGTTCTTGGTAGTAAAATTTTGTTCTCCTAATAAAATGAAGGAAGGACAAACTTCTCATTGAATGCTCTAGTAGCTTTTCCTGTTCCTGTAGATGGAGTCTAAATCTTTATTTCAAAGTGGAAGATTATAAAGTGGCAAGGAGGGTATAGTGGGTATAGGCAGTGTCTACCTGAGGTAAGCTAGAATTCAGCCTTAGTTTAAGTCCCTCCCTTAATTGTAGAAGGGACAACTTTGAGTGACCCTTTTTAGGCATGCAGATGTGTATTTTGCCTAGAAACATAAAGTGGGGGTATCTTTGGTAAAATTGTGCTCTCACTGAGCCTTTTTTTCAAAATACACATTTAGTATAGTGTTTCGTACAAGGAAATCTTTAAGACTGAGTGATTCCAATTCTGGAGAATGTATTGCTAAACATTACAGAGGCCCTACCCTACAGATGGTGATGAATGTGCTTTCTGAAATGGTATGGAAGTTGGTATTCTAATGCATCCCAGGGAAACAGGAGTCTAAACTCCAAAAAATAGTGGTGACATGATCACAAGGTCTCCTATCTGTAGGGGAGAAGTGAGGCTTGGCTCCTAATCCAGGGCTAAGGATAGAGGTAGTTAATACAGGACTCATAAAGTGTCACGGCAAATACATGTTTAGTGAATTTCACATTCAATTTCACATTTTCTTGTTGCAACTGGCTTATCTTATGCTCAAGTCTTGAGATTTAAAAATGTTAACTTTGCTTTGGATTAATAAAGGAAAGCTGTGTCCAAGCTTGGGGAAGGTAGAAAGAGTCCTAGAAAAGTCATAAGTCAGAGCTGCCTGAGGCAGTTGTCTGGGACCAGTGATGGCAAGCAACAGCAAATTGAAAAGGGAATAGACCTGTCTATCCCTAGGAATTGCCTAGATATGTGTACTTTTCCTGTCTATCACAGTAATCCCACTTCTAAGTGGGGGAATGTCTGAGGGTCAGATAAAACATTTGATAAGGCTGAAGTCTGTATGCTGTCCATACTGTTTGCATCCCTGTGCAAAGCGAACCTATTATTATCTGCTGTGGACTCTCTTGCTTGTGACAACACAGTCACAAGAACTGGCTGGAGGATAGGTCATGCAAGGGGAAGGGAGAGTATGGTATTCTCTTTTCCATCTGAGTGACTCTCCTTTTACTTGTCTTAAAGTTGAAGAATAATTCATCAGTGAGTAATAATAATATCCTGCACTTATATAAATTGTTAAACTGTCATTTTTTAAAAAACTATCATCTGTTAGGACTTACTATTTGTTGTTAAGGCACTAAATGCTTCACACAAATTATTTAAACTCCATAGCAACTTCATGAGGTAGACCCTATCATTATCTCTATTTTACAGATGGGAAACTGAGACTCAGAGATATAAACTAATTGAAACCAGCCTAATTATTCCATATAACTGATGTTTATTGTTTCTTTTGAATAAACATAGAAATTCATCCTCCCAATCTTAAAGCTTGAGAAATTTACCATTGTCTTATCTGAATCCCTTTCTCTGGAAACCAAACATCAGGCCTCCCAGATAGTATCAAGGAACTGAAACTTACCAGATCACTGCATCTGGACAATGAGGAGTCAGGCCTTTCACCCATGATGATTGCCTAACCAACTAACTGCTTCTTGTTGACCAACTCATCTTCCTTACCCCTCCCTAGTTCCCATTTTCCTACATGTACTTAAATTTCTGTTATATAAACGCCTAATTTGAGTCAGTAAGGGAGATGGATTTGAGACTGACCTCCCATCTCCTTGTCTGCAGCACCCAAATAAAACCATCAGCCCTGGAAATACACATTGTTTCCGTGATTGGCGTTCTGTGCTGGGAGCAGCAAGACCTAGACCAACCCCAGGTGTTGCGGTAAAATACTGTACCCAAGGTCACACAACCAAGAGGTAACAGAGCCCATTTGACTCAAGAGTGTGAGCTCATCCTCACTATACTATCCTGCCTCTTGCTTCACAAAGCACTTCCCAATCTAGAAAATGTGTTTGATTCTCATTAGTGGCCTGTAATGGAAATAGGAAATGTATGATTATTCTCCATTTTTCATAAAAGGACACTGATGTTCAGAAAAGCTATATTACTTATCCTAACTTGCCTAATGAATTGTTAGCAGGGAAAGGACTAGAACTCTATTCTCTTGACTCCTGGTGCTATGTTTTCCCACTCCCTTACAAATAAGTGCAGTGACATTAATTAGGTACTTACATGAAAGTGACTTTGCTGGTTCATATTAAAGAGAACTGAATAAAACATGGTCCTGACCTGCAAGAAACTTACAATCTCAGGACAGATATGTAACCATTTCTAATTTTGTTCAACAAATGTTTACTGACCATTGAATATATGCCAGACACCAGACCAGGTGCTGAGAAGGAGAGATAATAAGAAGCAGATGCTTCCCTCTCCGAGCTCACAGTGTAGGGAAGGAGGTGGGTGTAAGAATAATGTTGATACTGTGGAACAGGGATTATGGGGAGGGAGAAGTTCTTTACTCTGCGATCATGTATTCAGAGAATCTTCACAGAGGGGTGACACACAAGGAGCACTTAGATGGGTAAATAGGAATTTTACACTTAAGGAAGGCAAAAAAGATATCCTAGAAATCAAGCTGCATCTATGAAGGCCCAGGAGAAGATAAAAACAAATGCAGACCATCTGGAGAACGGATCAATACTAGTAGAGCGTGACCTGCTAAGGACCAAGAGGGGAAAGGGGAGAATGGGAAAGGCAGGCAGAAGCCAGGATGTGAAGAGTCTTCATTAATCTGTTACAGAGGTCGGTAAGGAATATCTGGTTGCCAATGGAAAAAAATGCAACTGCCAGAAAGGATGAGGTGTTTGAAATATGTAGGAAAGACTCCTTCATAGTCTTATGAAAAATTGCATAAGAGCAATTTTTCATTCCCAAAATACAAAGCTGCTAGTTTATATTTTTTTAAACTCTCAGCAGACAAAGTCTTTCATTCTAACCAGAATCAACTGACCAATGGGTCTGGGTCATGGGATTATCATAATCCACATCCGTGAATATTTTCCAGGTTTATATTGTGATGTCTACATTTGAACTAATTTGCTGTGCACCATCTGTTTAAAAACGATCTTCACAGGTGGCTGGCTGCCTGTCAGATGCCTCACACTTTGTCACGCGCACTGCAAGATTTAAAAAGAAAAAGCTTTTACGAGTGTATTTTTTGAGTGTGTTTGTATAAGGGAGTGAAAATAATTATTGCCAAAGAACACGGTGAAATACTTTTATTAAATACGTGTAGAACGGTATGGAGGCGTAGTGGTGGTGAGTGTGTGGGTGAGAGAGACATGCAGGGATGGTTACAATTAAGAAAGGAAAGATGAAGTAGCATTCTCTATTCTGATTGCTACAAATGCCTTACCTGCCCTCATTTTCCACCTCAGAAAAGTAATTAGAAGCCTGGCTAATAATAGTTATTGGATTTTATTTGGCTGTTTTGTATGATATGAAGGAATGGAGAGAAAGAGTATGTGTGCACACATGCATACCAGCATATGAATGTGTGTGTTTGTGTGCATGCAGGTACACGCATGCACATTTGTATGTATGTGTATATGTGTAGGCAGTAAAAAGCTCTGGCCTGCAAATTCTACCAGCCAAATGATGTTTGTAGAATTTTTTCCCACCCCACCAACTAATTATCCAAACACTAATGAGAATGTTGAACATAGCAAAATGCTTTATTTCCAGAGAAAAAGAAAGGGTATAACAACCTAATACTTACTATACATAATGATTGGAGAGGAGAAAAAGAAAACCTGCCAGTGAAGAAATCTTCTTTTGCACAGTAAAGTAGAGAAATTCAACTTGATTATTTCCAGAATATGAACTAACCTGGGAGATGAGATCCTATTTCCTAACTTAGGGTTTTCCATGGTCCGTCTCCCACCGCGGCCTCATGGACAATAACTGATTTTTGTTTTCTTCAGGGAAGAACAAGTAGGTGGTTGATTTAGAGACTGTTGGGTTGGTTCAATTTTCAGAGCAAGTGATTTATTGTAGATCTTTCAGAATTGCTCTTTTAATAAGTTTTGTTTTGTTTTTCAGGAATGACAATGATAACTGGGATTTCTTGTCCTCTGACCAAGCAGATAAAAATTCTCAAAGGATAAGTAACAACAGCTTTCCTTGTCTCATTTTTGCCTAGGAAAAAAAAGTTTTCTATCCTGCTAAAATCTAACAAGGACACAGAGCTGCAGTGTTGTTTTGTTCCCTTTGAAGGTCAGTCTGCAACAAGGTTGGCATCCAGGAAGCAATTCAATTCTGTTTAGGGATTGTATCTGGTAATTATACTCTCCTTAAATCTATGCCTGAGTTGTAAATCGAAAAGAAAACCTTCTAGCAGCCGCCCCATGATCTTTTTTAAAAGGGCAATTCCAAAAAAGTTCAGGAACCTTCAAGGTGCAGGCAATTCTTTGATATTTCGGAGGATTGTGATTAAAAGTCATTAGATTTAATTATGTGTAAATTAGGACTCGTCCTTTAAAAAAAAAAACAGTAAAATCATTCATACTGTGCACTTTGTACTGGATGGACTTGTGAATATGCATAAAGCAGGGTGGTTGTGCTTAATTTTTTAAGGCTATTTTTTCACTATTTCTAGGAGAGAAAATGAAACCAAGTCATTTTTCAGGAATAAATAAATGCATTTTTAACCTCATGGATTGAAAATTAAATATGTAAATTTTATTTCAACATCCCTAAGACTCTTGGCAAATGTTGAAGCATACTGGGGAGAGATATATTAAAATTCCACAGAAAAGGACAGAATCAAATGTACATCCTCAATGAACTTTGCTCTTTTAGGGCATATTCTCCCTTGGTACTGTATTATTGATCTGGAGAAACTCGTAACATGGTACCCGTAACCAAGGATAACAAATACCTCATGCATAACATCTCTTCATTCTCCTTCACCTTGCAGATGTTGTTAACCAGTCATAGGACTCATTTGTGGTGAGTCTGGAACATTACTTCAGGATTCTTTTCAACACAATATTGCACGCGTCTCTATAAAGCCACTGGGGCTAGAACTTGAAATTTTAAAAATCTGCTTTTCTGTGTTAGACCCTTCATGATCTTGGCCCATTTCCACAGCTCCCTGACATGCTATTGCAAGTAAATGTATACACCATAGTTATGGGACTAAAGGAAGGGCTTGGAGTATTCATTGTAGTGGTAAAAAAAAAGACATTTAAATTGGCTGTGGCTGGTTTTCCATAGGTGGTGAGCACACCTCTGTTCTTTAATTCCATTCTACCCAGGACAAGCCCCTCATTTAATTAGTTACTTCTGTATCCTTCCCTTGGTTGCTTTTCTTCCCACATTCCCTTCCTTTCATTATTTATAGGAAGACCTAGAATTTCAAGGTCTGCCATTCCTTAGAAGTATATGAGTGCCCCTAGAGGAAAACTAAACAAATTAGAGAAATCAGCAAAACACACTACTATTCTGGAGTCTGTATTTTATGATAATCTACTGGATCAAATTTAAAATGATGGCATTTTACATTTACTTAGCATGAAAGCTTAGCTGGAGCCACTTTTGTACAGACATTGAACTTCGATAATCTTGTAATATGATTTAGGGAATAGTTATGTTAAGATGGCAAACCTATTCTAATTGAGTAGAACGTGTCTGAAAAATCAAGTTTCTAAGACAGGGCATCTCGTGGCAATGGAAAACAGACTAGCATTTCCCTGGCGCCATTTATGTATTTTATTAATTATCCAGTAAAACCATAAAAATGTCTTCATCATGAAAACCATTAGTGCCATTTTGCTACCTCAAGTTTGTATAAAAAGAAAAGAGGGTTGATCCTTCCATAAAGGACTCAAAACTTCTATGTATTTCCTGATTGTACTGCATGATACAGTGAGAAAACAGAAATATAATACTAGCAAAAATTTAGTCTCTAAAGAATTTCTAGCATATAACTAATCTGGAAGAAGTTGAGTTTGTTTTATTGTTTCTTCCTATTATTAATTTATGATAAAGTACAGCACATTTGTTAGAGAGCTTACTTTTTCATCAGAAACCTCTCGTTTACTTCATTCACCTTTTAATATGCTAGTACCGATTATGTCCATAATAGCACAAAAGAGCTCATGCATCTGCCATGAAAAATCATATTTTAAAAGTATTTAAATGATTTTCATTCTTATAATAGTTCTTACATTATTTCAAAGTAAAGAAAATAGTTTGAGCACTTAAAAATAACTCCATCAAGGCCAAAGCGCAACTTGCAGCAGTCATTGTTGAGTAGAGATTAGCAAATGCTACTGAGGCAAAAACCTCTTTGCCTTCAGACTATGAGCCAGAGCTGGTGAATGATAATAAGGGGTTAGTGCTCCCCAAAATAAGAAGTAATGCTTCTTAGAGTTGCTGAATTCTTCTTAGTAATGCTGAAGTGCTTACTTAGGATTTTTCCCTGAAACAGAGCTTGAGACAAGATTAAACCCCTCTGTTGTATCTGGGTGTAGATTTTTAAAGATCCAGTAAAACAATTAGATACTGTTTGCTAAGAGTTAAACTGTTGATATGATTAGGTAGTTGGCAACTAATTTTGTTTGTCCCCTTGGTTCCAGTAACCAAGAAATATTTGAGTATGAGGAGGGAAAGTATTAAGAAAAAGGATATTGTTCTTTTTCTCAAAGAGTTTGGAGTCTTATATGAATTTATGAATATATCAAGATAAATCTCAGAATGTTCACTCACAGATATTTCTGGAGACATGGAAAATGACAAGGATATAGATAATGCTCACTTGCCAGGAAGAGATGTTTATACATTTCAAAAGTTGCCAATGGGGGATATTATTTAAATAAAGTTTGATGTGCAATATTTTCATTTTAACCCTAGAGTAAGATTGGGAGATCTATTTAATTTTAGTACTGCAAATATTGCTTTATGCTAAGGCAGAAAATCTAAAGCATTGAATTTCTTTCTTATATAAAATAGCAAAGTTATAAATCATGCTGCTATAAAGACACATGCACACGTATGTTTATTGCGGCATTATTCACAATAGCAAAGACTTGGAACCAACCCAAATGTCCAACAATGATAGACTGGATTAAGAAGATGTGGCACATATACACCATGGAATACTATGCAGCCATAAAAAATGATGAGTTCATATCCTTTGTAGGGACATGGATGAAATTGGAAACCATCATTCTCAGTAAACTATCGCAAGAACAAAAAACCAAACATCGCATATTCTCACTCATAGGTGGGAATTGAACAATGGGATCACATGGACACAGGAAGGGGAATATCACACTCTGGGGACTGTGGTGGGGAGGAGGGAGGGGGGAGGGATAGCATTGGGAGATATACCTAATGCTAGATGAGGAGTTAGTGGGTGTAGTGCACCAGCATGGCACATGTATACATATGTAACTAACCTGCACAATGTGCACATGTACCCTAAAACTTAAAGTATAATTTAAAAAAAAATAGCAAAGTTTTTTTGTTTATAGTCTATGTTAAGAATTTGACGGCGCGTGTATGCGGCCGCGGCCGCGTGACGCATTTTCAAATCTTCAACCGCTGCAGCCCACTCGTTTGTGATTTGCGCCTTCCTCCTCCGTGCCTTGGAGCCGGATCCGGCCCCGGAAACCCGACCCGCAGACGCGGTACCTCTACTGCGTAGAGGCCGTAGCCGGCGGAAGTAGAGAGGCGGCCGTCCTGTCAACAGACGTGGGGAAGCCTTGCTTTCGCGGCTGCCCGGCGCGACCCTTTCTCCGGACCCAGCATGTAGGTGCCGGGCGACTGCCATGAACTCTGGAGCCGTGAGGATCCACAGTAAAGGACATTTCCAGGGTGGAATCCAAGTCAAAAATGAAAAAAACAGACCATCTTTGAAATCTCTGAAAACTGATAACAGGCCAGAAAAATCCAAATATAAGCCACTTTTGGGAAAAGTATTTTACCTTGACTTACCTTCTGTCACCATATCTGAAAAACTGCAAAAGGACATTAAGGATCTGGGAGGGCGAGTTGAAGAATTTCTCAGCAAAGATATCAGTTATCTTATTTCAAATAAAAAGGAAGCTAAATTTGCACATACCTTGGGTCGAATTTCTCCTGTACCAAGTCCAGAATCTGCAAATACTGCAGAAACCACTTCACCTCATCCCAGCCATGATGGAAGTTCATTTAAGTCACCAGACACAGTGTGTTTAAGCAGAGGAAAATTATTAGTTGAAAAAGCTATCAAGGACCATGATTTTATTCCTTCATATAGTATATCATCAAATGCCTTGTCATGGGGAGTAAAAATTCTTCATATTGATGACATTAGATACTATATTGAACAAAAGAAAAAAGTTGTATTCACTCAAGAAATCAAGTACTTCAGTAAGAGATGGGGGCAAAAGAGTTGGTAGTGGTGCACAAAAAACAAGAACAGGAAGACTCAAAAAGCCTTTTGTAAAGGTGGAAGATATGAGCCAACTTTATAGGCCATTTTATCTTCAGCTGACCAATATGCCTTTTATAAATTATTCTATTCAGAAGCCCTGCAGTCCATTTGATGTAGACAAGCCATCTAGTATGCAAAAGCAAACTCAGGTTAAACTAAGAATCCAAACAGATGGCGATAAGTACGGTGGAAACTCAATTCAACTCCAGTTGAAAGAGAAGAAGAAAAAAGGATATTGTGAATGTTGCTTGCAGAAATATGAAGATCTAGAAACTAATAAAACACAGTGTTGGATCCCTTTCTCCTGTTTCTGCAAGTGTCCTGAAAAAGACTGAACAAAAGGAAAAAGTGGAATTGCAACATATTTCTCAGAAAGATTGCCGGGAAGATGATATAACGGTGATGGAGCAGAATTTCCTGTATAAAGAGACCCAGGAAACTGAAAAAAAGCTTCTGTTTATTTCAGAGCCCATCCCCCACCCTTCAAATGAATTGAGAGGGCTTAACAAGAAAATGAGTAATAAATGTTCCATGTTAAGTACAGCTGAAGATGACATAAGACAGAATTTTACACAGCTACCTCTACATAAAAACAAACAGGAATGCATTCTTGACATTTCCAAACACACATTAAGTGAAAATGACTTAGAAGAACTAAGGATAGATAACTATAAATGTAACTAACATACAGGCATCTGTTCATGTTTCTGATTTCTGTACAGATAATAGTGCATCTCAACCAAAACAAAAGTCAGATCCTGTGCTTTTTCCAGCAAAGGATCTCAAGGAAAAGGACCTTCATTCAATATTTACTCATGATTCTGGTCTGATAACAATAAACAGTTCACAAGAGCACCTAACTGTTCAGGCAAAGGCTCCATCCCATACTCCTCCTGAGGAACCCAATGAATGTGACATCAAGAATATGGATAGTTTACCTTCTGGTAAAATACATCGAAAAGTGAAAATATTATTAGGACAAAATAGAAAAGAAAATCTGGAACCAAATGCTGAATTTGATAAAAGAACTGAATTTATTACACAAGAAGAAAACAGAATTTGTAGATCACCGGTACAGTCTTTACTAGACTTGTTTCAGACTAGTGAAGAGAAATCAGAATTTTTGGGTTTCACAAGCTACATGGAAAAGAGTGGTATATGCAATGTTTTAGATATTTGGGAAGAGGAAAATTCAGATAATCTGTTAACAGTGTTTTTCTCATCCCCTTCAACTTCTACATTTACTGGCTTTTAGAATTTAAAAAATGCATACTTTTCAGAAGTGATAAGGATCATATTCTTGAAATTTTTATAAATATGTATGGAAATTCTTAGGATTTTTTTTACCAGCTTTGTTTACAGACCCAAATATAAATATTAAAAATAAATGTTTGCAATTTTCTACAGAATTGAATGCCTGTTATAGAAAAATTACAGAATAAACTTGTGACTGGTCTTATTTTACATTAAAAAAAAAGAATTTGACACAAATAAATGGAAAGATGTCCTGTGTTCATGAATTGGAAGACAATATATTTAAGATGTCAATGCTACCCAAAACAATCTATAAATTTAATGCAATCCCTATCAAGATCCCAGTAGTGGCTTTTGGTAGAAATAGAAAAATTTATCCTAAAATTCATATGGAACCTCAAGGGACCTCAAATAGCCAAACAATCTTGAAAAAGCATAACAAAATTGAATGTCATAATTCCTGATTTCAAAACTTATTACAAAGCTTCAGTAGTCAAAACAATGTGGTACTGGTATAAAGACAGACATATAGACCAATGAAAATAGAATCAAGAACCCAGAAATAAACCCTCACATGTACAGTCAAATGATTTTTGACAAGAGTACCAAGACCATTCAATGGATATTCTCTTCAATAAATGATACTGGGAAAAGCGAATATCCATATGCAAAAGAATGAAGTTGAACCCTTACCTTAAGATATGTATACAAAAAAACCCAAAATAGATTACAAACCTAAGAGTAAAACTATAAAACTCTTAGAAGAAAACATATGGGATTGGATTTGGCGATAATTTCTTAAATATGACACTAAAAGCATAGACCACAAAAGTAAAAATAGATAAGTCGGACTATGCCAAAATTTAACATTGATGTGCATCAAAGGATAAAATCAACAGAGAAAAGGCAGCCTACAGAATGGGAGAAAATACTTTCAGATCATATACCTGACAAGCGGTTCATATCCACATCCATAAAGAACTCCTACATCTCAACAACAAAAATAAAAACAGCCTAATTAGAAAATGGGCAAATCACTTGAATAGACATTTCTTCAAAGAAGATATACAAATGACCAAAAAGTGTACGAAGGGATGCTCGGCACCACCAATCATTAGGGAAATCACAAAATAAAAAAATTACAATGAAATACCACCTCACATTCCCCATAGTGGCTAATATTTAAAAAGAAAAGAACGAGTTTTGACAAGGATGTGGAGAAATTGGAACACTTATACACTATTGATAGAAATGTAAATATAAAATGGTACAGCTGCTATGGAAAGCAGTATGGCAACTCCTCAAAAGAATAAAAATAGAGTTACCATATGATCCAGCAGCTCTACTTCTGGACATATATCCAAAAGAATTGAAAGCAGAGTTTCAGAGACGTATTTGTACATCTATTATTCACAATAGCCAAAAGGTGAAAGCAACATAAGTGTCCACCAACAGATGAATGGATAAACAAAATGTGGTATGCACATACAATGGAATATTATTCAGCCTTAAAAAAGGAGGAAAATTTTTACACATGCTACAACATGAATGACACTTGAGGATAATATGCTAAGAGAAATAAGCCAGTCAAAGAAAGACACATACTATATGACTCCACCTATATAAGGTACCTACAGTAGTCAAATTTGTAGAGATAGAAAACAGAATGGTGGTTACCAAGAGCTTGAAGGTGAGGGAAGAATGAGCATTTATTGTTTAATGAGCACAGAGTTTAGTTTTGCAAGATGAAAAGAGTTCTGAAGACTGGTTGTACAACAATGTGAATGTACTTAACACTACTAAACTGTACAGTTAAAAATGATTAAGGTGACAAATTATATGTTACATGTATTTTACCACAACTTAAAAAAAGAGAGAATTTGAGAAGTTCCTGTATACTAAGAATTAGGCCTTGGGGTTTACAGGTCAAGGATTCCTTTCCCTGTCTCTTATTATATACTCCATTTCAGACTATGGTTCCTAAAGTAATCTTCATATGCAGGGTATTCATCTTGTATTCTAGTCTCTTATAGTCAAGAATGTATCCCATAAACTAAAGAGAAGTTAATTCCTTTATTAATTGAGAACAAACAAAAAAGGACAGCTTAACTGAGTCCTGCCAAAATTACTGACTCATGAAATCATGAGATATAATAAATATCACATGTATAGTTTGTTATGAAGCAGTAGATAACCAGAACAACTGATTTAAGAATTTAGGTTGTGAAATCCTCCCCCTTTCCCTCCAGTAGAAGTGACTGGAATTAGATGATAGAGGAGCAAACAGAAATGTAACTGTAGATTGATGTCAGAATGAAAATGAATTTGGAAAAAATTAAGCTCTTCTCATTTCAGCATAAATTTAGACACTTATATTCTAGAAAGTGATGATCACATGGAAGAGGACCAGCTAAGCACTGATTGTATACAACAATTCATTTCATATGAGAAAATATTAGCAAGGAAATGGGAATTATTGCTAGCTTTTGCTTGTAATTGCATGCTCTGTGCTCATATTTTGCCTATAATACCTAACACTATCTTATGTACCTCTGCCACTTGCCCATCATTTACTGAATCATCTCATGAAGTTGAACTATGTAATGGGAGTTAAAGACCAGGCATGGTGGCTCACATCTGTCATCCCAGCATTTTGGGAGGCCAAAGCAGGAGGATTGCTTGAGCTGAGGAGTTCAAGAGCAGCCTGGGCAACATAGGGAGACCCTGTTTCTACAAAAAAAAAAAAAATTTAAAAATTAGCCAGGTGTTGTGGTATGTGCCTGTGGTTCCAGTTACTAGAGGGGCTGAGGTGGCGAGGTGGGAGGATCGCTTATGCCCTGGAGGTGAAGGCTGCAGTGAGCTGTGATCATGCCACTCCACTCCGACGTGGGTGACAGAATGAGACCCTGTCTCAGAAAAAGAAAAAAGAGAGGTAGATGTCAGAATGGGGCAGAGAAGAAGAGCCTGGCACATTAGAGTTGCTGATACAGAACTGGGGAGATACTGCTGTCTGCTCAGACAGCCAATAAAATCTCACACATTGAACTTTAGTAATTAGCTATGTTTCATTCTACCACCCAAAGAGTTGCTCATTGTGCAGTCTTGAACGTGATGGACCAGTAGCCAATTTCTAATACTATGCTGAGAAATAAAAAAGAAAATTGGAAAGGAAAATGTACTTCAAATTTAAATGTTTTCTCTGAGTCTGACAAACAGCAGAAGAAAATGGTTCAATCAATTCAGAGACCACCCTTCATTTCATATGCTAACCAGGAGGGCTGCGTATATTTTACCTCTAACCATGACCTACTAGTATTTGTTTTTGACATTTTCAGAGGTCAAACCTATTACACAACAAGCAATTTCATTCAGCTTGGAAATTGTACTTTGTAATTACACTATCCTTCAATAGTCACCCTGACTAGAATGTAAATAATCCAGGGAATTATATGGCTTAACATACTTATACATTTAAAAGAAAGCTGGATGTAAAATTTAAAGCAGGGGATATGAACTGATATCCATGCTAGTCTTCTCCATAATCCCCAAACCCATATCCATGCATTTCAATTACTTTGGTATATATAATCTTTTAAACTCACAGTATTTACTAGCTTGTTTCTTTTCAAAATAGCATTTGTTTAGGAAGAATTCTATTTGGGTGTAGTTCTTCAAGCCCTCACAGGAGATAAGAGAAAAATGTGATTTTATGTACACTGAATAAACATTATTTTGGCTTGACTTTAGGTTGCTTTCCAGCATCTAATATTGTCTACTTAACTATTTACAGCCTTAGTCTCTTCATTTGTAAAATAAGGGTATATATATATAATACTCATATGCAGCCAGAACTCTACACATATTTTCCATGTAGCCTTGCAGGAGTAATATTGACCTTTCTATGACTCAGTTTTCTTATCTGTGAAAAGGGGAGATTATATGCTTACATCATAGTGTCTTGCGAGAACTAAATGTACACATCTTAGCAAGTGCTTTGTCAATCTTGGCACTGATGATGATGATTATGTTGATGATGATTATACCTACCCAAAGTAGTTGTTCGAAAAATTATAGCTATTGTTTTTAATATTATTGAATTTAAAGAAGATCGGGTAAGTCCCATGCCATATGTATTTAGAACAAAAAAACAACCAATTCTGATTTAGAATCAGTCTCTCAAAAAATAATCCAGGTTAGTAATTTGTTGAGAACCTAAATCCATTACAAAGATGACCAGAATAAAATGACCAATTTTCAATGGTTTTGTTCAGTAATTCTCAATTGTGACTATTATTACAATCAACTCCAGATCCTTCTAAAATGACAACCATGAAGACCATAGTCCTTTCTCCTCAATAGGTCTCAGCTGTGGTAGCTTTGCAGGTGATTGTTGTGTGCAGTCTTGAAAGGCATATATTTAGTCATTTGACATATGTCTCCTAGATTGGGTAAGCCACAGCTAGGCACCTAGTACTGAGTAGAGGCCTCAGCAAGAAAGAACAACAAGCAATGTCAAAACACATATGTCTTTCTATCCTTCCTTTTTAAAATGTCCATTAACTCAAGACCCTATAGCTTCATTTTAGGAAGTAAAACGGGGTTAATCTTACTTCCTGAATAAAATACTAGATAAGGAATTTCAAACATTCACAAAAAATTCAAACAGTTATTCATGGATACTAATTATTTTTTCAAAGATCAGATATTTCGGTTAAAATAAATATTCCTGAGAGAAAAATGACTAAGTTAATCTCATCAATCAGAGCTGTGAGAATTTTTTAGGGACCTCAAGACAATACGCCCAAAGTTAGAAGGATGAGAAGATGGGCTCCAAAGTTTCTACCTTATTCAACCACACTAGCCCTAATAGTATTGATTTTACATTTTGGCTTGCTCTTAAGGAAAAGTTAAACAGTAAAAATGAATCTAAAATGAGCTAATTTGCTCATTCTTCTTTTTATTATAGACCACCAGATTTTTTCAAGTTTGTATCCTAAGGTGAAATTATAATTTTGCAATTAGCCGGCTATTTTGAATTATGCTACCAATGTCTGGGTAAAGAGGGGTAAACAAAAACAATTTTTTAAGTGCTAAATTCATCTGGTATCATTTCCATAGATCAAGTGAACTAGGTAATTACCCAAAACCTCACTTATTTTAAAGTGTGCAAACACAGCAGAGCATGAGGTTTGCTATATTTAATTTCACCTTCACTGTAGAAAACCAAATCCTACACTAAGACTTCCAATAGAACAATAATGACAATGGGGAATTGAAGGTCCCAACCTCTCCTTCTAGGGAGAGGGAGAGGGCCCAGGTAGGGAATGAATACCAAACATTTACAATCTTTGAAAAAAGGGCTGATTGGAAATTGCTCCTGAGAGAAGATCAAAGGTTGGGGCTTTGTAGAAAGAGGAACAGGATAGTTTTAAGATCAGTTTTTTAATCATAAGTCTTTGTCAGTCAGCTCAGCACAAAGCATCAAGGCCTTTGCAGGGTAGAGAACAATTTTGACATACAGAATAAAATGGGCAAACAGGATGTAAAAGGAAGTTTAATGAAAAATTTTGTGTAGATTTTTAAAATTGGATTTGGCTTTTTTTAAAATAAACACTTTAAAAGTAAAAAATAGCCAATGATGTCAAAAGAAAACGTAATAGCATTAAAGCTGTCCCACGTGACTGGCACATAGTATATTGGAGAAAGCATGGGCTGTCATGTCAGACAGACCAAGGTTCAAACCCTGACTCTACCACTTACTAGCCATGACAAGTTATTTATTTTGAGGCTTCACTTCCTCAAATGTATAAGGAGGCTCTAGTGTATGCTTCACATAGAATTGCTCCAGGAATGAAATGAGACATTTGCTGTTAAGTTCTAGGAAGAGTAGCTCTGATGAACAATAGATACCAATTTCTTTCCACTGCCTCACCTCCAGAGATCTAGATAGAATTGTCTCTGATTAACTTAGAAGCCATCTCTAGCTATTGGCTGCCAAGGTACAATATCATAATGGCTATACATGACTATGAACAATAAATGATGAAGTACTCTGATTAATGGGTGGTGCTTGGCTTCTGAGCTGTGACATCCACCAAAATTGGTGGTCAGCCCTTTATTTTAAAAGTTTGGTATGTGGATAGCAGTATCAGCCTCACTTGGGAGCTTATTAGAACTATAGGCTTTCAAAGCTCACCTCAAAGCTACTGAATCAGGATCTGCATTTGGAAAATATCCCCAAGTAATTTGAATGAACACTAAAAGTTAAGATATACAGGTCTGACCCTACACCAGCCTCCAAAACCACTTTGTTCTCCAATTCAATTGGTTGTAGACCTAACTTCTAGAATAAAATGTTTAAAATTCAAATTATCTCAGGAAAACGGGCTAAATTCCTACCTTTAATGTTTTCAGATATTCTTAGCCCTTAGATGTTTTTGTCCACAATGAAAGGCTTGCATATGATTTTTAATATTTGTCTTTCTATAATAGATAGAAGTGTTCAGCCTAGCAAACATTCATAAGTTTTTAAAGTAATATTCAAAATTTAACAATTTCTTTTATAAATATAGACTAATTTCCATGGCACCCTAAATTTATTCAAGTAGCTTAAAATAGTTTAATTTCATTTCTCTGAAATGAATTTTAATTAATGTTAAGATATTTTTAATTATATAAAAGAAGATTTTTTTTAAATTCTATATTCTCTCTTTTCTACACTCATGAGTGGACCAAAAACAACCCAAGAAATTTGCATTAATCATTTTTTAAGAAGGAAGTTGAGGCAGAGCTCCCTCTAAAAAAAGCCTAACAAACATCCAATAAAGGACAAGGATCTCCCTTGCTAGGGATTAGCGTCCTGAATCTGATGTTTAAGGGAGACCTCAGAATTCTCATTTTCCAGACCAATGAAGCTGAGGTAACATTCAAGGTCAGGCGCAGTGCCTCAAGCTTGTAATCCCAGCACTTTGGGAGGCCGAGGCGGGCGGATCACAAGATCAAGAGATCAAGACCATCCTGGCCAACATGGCGAAACCCTGTCGCTACTAAAAATACAAAAATTAGCTGGGCGTGGTGGCACGCGCCTGTAGTCCTATCTACTAGGGAGGCTGAGGGAGGAGAATCGCTTGAACTCGGATGGCAGAGTTTGCAGTGAGCTGAGATCACGCCACTGCACTCCAGCCTGGCAACAGAGCGAGACTCCATCTCAAAAAAAAAAAAAAAAAATTCAAGCCACTGAAGCAGGAAAAGTAGCCGGGTCTAGTGAGTAGACCCTTCCATCTGGACTATAAAGTAGAGACAGCACAGAGGAGTAGTTGAGAGGCCAACATTTAAAATTAAATTTAATTTTAAAATCACATTTTTTATGCAGGCTCTGCAAAGGGTTAGTTGCATGATTCTGAGCATGATACAGTTTTTTCTAAAGCTCTGTGTTCTCTTCTACAAAATGAGGCATCATGAACCTCGCTGGATTATTATGTGAGTCAAATTATAGTGAGTGAATATATGTGGAGCATCTGACATAGTGCCTGCAGGTAATGAGAGCTTAGTAAATTACATCTATTAGTGTCATTGTTTGTGTGTGGGCCTTCGATTAGGAATGCAGATCACACCTCCCTCCATCAGATTCAGGTATTTCATCCTTACGTACCCTACATTGTGGGAGGTATAATACATGTGTTGTGACAAATAACTTATGGTGGTATTTAGACAAGAAGTTACAGCATCTTACTTGACTGAGCATTTACCTTGTTCTAAGCACTTTTCAAGATGTTCTATGTATTTTTTAATCTCTTAATCTTCACAACAACTATATGAGTTATTATCCCTATTTTATAGAATTGGAATCTAAAGCATAAAGAGAAGTACCTTGGCCAAGATTATACAGTAAAGCAGCTGTAGTGGGCAGTTATAATTTTTTATCTTCCTACCCAGCATCTTAAAATTAGGAAATGTTTGCAGAGGGACCTTGTTATGGACACGGAATGTTGTAACAGCTAATTTCATATGTCAACTTGGATCAGCTTTGATGCCTAGTTATTCGGTCAAAAACTCATCCAGATGTCACTGTGAAGGTGTTTTTTAGATGTAATTAACATTTTAATCAGTAGGCTTTGAATAAAGCAGATTACTCTCCTTATTGTGGTTGAATGTCATCTAATCAGTTAGAAGTCTTAAGAGCAACCAGTGAGATTTTTCAAAGAAGAAGGAGCCTGGCCTCGGGACTGCAACAAAGAAACCCTGCCTGAGTTTCCAGCCTGCCTGGCCTGCCCTGTGGAATTTAGACAAAACTGCAACATCAACTCTAACCTGAATTACCAGCCTGCTGGCCTGCCCTACAGACTTCAGACTTGCCAGCCCCTACAATCACATGAGCCAATTCCATAAGATAAAATAAAGTGGGAAACTAAAATAACCTATTGGTTCTGTTTTTCTGAAGAACCTTGACTACACAAATGGGGACATAAATGTCCTCTTCCTACCCCTTGAGACTTAAGGGCATGGGCACAACCAATCACAGAGGGAGGGAGAATTAAGGGCATGGGCACAACCAATCACAAAGATGGAGGGAGAGTTAGGAAATTCTTCACACTGGCAGTGGCAGCAACATTAAGAGTGTGCTGGTGGCAAATGTCCAGTGGCAATAGCACCAGAAGCAGCAGTTTCCTTATCAGGTAATTCCTGAGATATGACTTTGGCTGTGTTCTCCACTGCCAAGGCCCTCTTGGTTTTCTACCCATTTCCTGAGACTAGTTTTCCAGCTTTAACATTGATTCTGTTATTCATTATCCTCCCTATAGTTGGCTTTTCTGCTTAGAGCCCAGTCTCTGTGGCTTGCAACCAGACAACTCTGATTATGCAATGGTGAAACAGTGGTAAGAATCAGGGAGTCTAACTCCAGTGTCTATCTGACCTTTTATCCTGCTTCCTATCACCTCTCACAAAACTTTCCATTTGGAAAGGACTTTAGCAATCAGATTCAATTTTATTGAGAAGGAAACTGAGACATGAACAGTTAATTAAAAACAAGGATTCTCTAAATTTCAGTGGAAATGATAAATAAGATAAAAAATGATTCCAAGTTACAAAGTATTATATAAAGGAGTGTGTGTGTGTGTGTGTGTGTGTGTGTGTGTGTGTGTGTGTCCCAAATCCTGTTACATCTAAACTAGGAGTTGAAGCAACAAAGAGACAAAGAATGAATAAAAATACAAAATAGAAATAACTCTTTTATGTTTAAGGAATAGGAACACTCCACAAACTCCAGCAAAAGATGGAATAAGTTGAGTAAGTTGAATTAGAGAGACTCTGGAGCTATAAACTAAGGGATCTTAGCCACAGATAAGATGGTAGTAAAGAACTACATTGGAAATAAAGAGGATTGCCTGACTATCTACAAACCAAACCCCGAGTCTACCCAACTCCAGCTACCTTCTCCCAGCTTAGGTCCTAGAGCTCTGGAAGGCAAACATATACTCCTCAGTCAAGAAATTGGAAGATATTGCTCCAGAGATTCCTCTGTTCCAACGAAAAGAACTATAGGTAATGGCATCTGGAGTAGCCTCATAAAAAATAAAACTCCTGCCCAATCCTGATTGTATTATTATGTTTATCAGTTGAGAAGCCACTGTCATGCCCATAGCACTCCTAATCGCTATCTCAGTGCCACATCCCTAAATATTAACAGAAAGCCAAGACCTTCAGAAATTTGAGAAAAGCCTCTACAATAAAAATGATGGTTTAAACTTCAATAATCTAGAAGGGAAGCCCTTTATAAAATATATTCAGTTCTTTAATGCTAAGGACTTCTGATTTTTAAGAAGTCCAGGAAATCTTGAAATAAGTTATGACATCAAGATGATGGTACCAATTGACAAACTTCAGGAGAGGGTTTTATGAAGATGGTTTTATTTCTTTGGTGCCATTGACCCTAAAGATGGGCCTTTAGTAATACAAACCAAGTGAATTTCTGCCCTGCTTCCCTTGAAAGTGCAAAGAACAGCAACTTTGGAAAACTGAATGCTTGTCTAGAGATTAACATTCAAATGAACAGGATTTGGAACTGGAATTTATTTCTGAGGTCCAACAATCTAGTCCAAAAAGTGAACTCACATCCTACTCAAAAAATACTTGGAAACTGATTCTTGAAGAAAACACTCAGAAAACAGTAGTATATCCAGCATTATCATGCCAAAAGAGTGGTCTGTGACTTAATTCCTGGAAGTTCAGCGCCTGTCAAAATTTGGGATGTGAATCCCCCAAACTGATGAATAACACCTACTGGGAAAGCACTTTCATGTTACACACATCTATCCAGGCAGTCTAGCCTGGGGAAATTATTTCTGATTTAGAATAGGGAAAAAATGAGCAAACATCTGCTAAATCTCCATGATGGGGCTTGACCTATTGATGCAATTTTAACACAGAATGGTCATAAACAATGGTCTATAAAGTACATTGTTCCCACCTCTCCAGTGAAACATTTTGAGTAATTCCCTTTTCACTTGACCCATTGCTAACTAGAAAGAGAAATCTAAAATGTTTCTCTTGCCTTCCTTTCTTTAGCTTTTCCAATTTTGTCATTGTTAAGGAGGCGTGATTTTTCTCATGGAGGGCTTACATAGCTCCAAAGAATAAATCTGTTACATTAGTAAAGTAAAAGTAAATTTAATGTAATTTATCCCTAGAAATTTAAGAGCAGCGATAAATAACAGTGAAAAGAGCCGGGCACATTCCTCAGCCCCAGGCTCAAAACAAACAAGCCCAGTACAAACACATCCCATCCTCCCATCCCACCACATATAACCATATATCTCTTAAACTTCCCCCGGGCTCAAAACAAACAAGCCCAGTACAAACACCACCAGGAAAGTCTCCGATAAGGGGACAGATGAGGGGACAGCCGTTCAAAGTTTTACTGAAAGAGCGGGAACCAAAAGAATTCCTTTGTTCCCCTGTAACTTTCAGGCTATAATAAAGCAAACACTCGCATTGTTAGGGGCCCTCTTGTATGCGGTGAAATGGAGGGACCAGGTTCGAACTTGTAGTAAAGATCCTTGCCGCTTGGCTTTGACTCTGGACTCTGGTGGTCTTCTTTGGGGAACAAACGGTCTGGGCATAACATCTGGGGGCTCGTCCGGGATTCCCCAAGCCCACCAGACCCCTGGTCAACGGATCTGCTAGGATCGATCTACTGATAGGTGAGCTGGCTCATCTCCGTTTGTCTGTCTGTGTCTGTTCTGAATCCGAATCTGTGACTCGCGAGGTCTGAAACTGGAGCTGGCACAGTCCTGGCAGACGCGCTATAGGATGGCCAGTGGAGACCGGTGGGAGACGTCCCCTGGCTCTCATCTGATCTATATTGCGATCTGAGCTGCCCCGGTTTGGCGGGCAGCAGCCGTATCTGAGCTGCCCGGTTGGGTGGGCAGCAGCTGTCTCTGATCTGAGCTGCCCCGGTTTGGCGGGCAGCAGCCGTATCTGAGCTGCCTGGTTGGGCGGGCAGCAGCTGTCTCTGATCTGAGCTGCCCGGTTGATCGGGCAGCATCTGTCTCTGATCTGAGCTGCCCCGGTTTGGCGGGCAGCAGCCGTATCTGAGCTGCCCAGTTGGGCGGGCAGCAGCTGTCTCTGATCTAAGCTGCCCTGGTTTGGCGGGCAGCAGCTGTCTCTGACCTAAGCTGCCCCGGTTTGGCGGGCAGCAGCTGTCTCTGATCTGAGCTGCCCCGGTTTGGCGGGCAGCAGCTGTCTCTAATCTGAGCTGCCCCGGTTTGGTGGGCAGCAGCTGTCTCTGATCTGAGCTGCCCCGGTTTGGCGGGCAGCAGCCGTATCTGAGCTGCCCGGTTGGGCGGGCAGCAGCTGTCTCTGATCTGAGCTGCCCCGGTTTGGCAGGCAGCATCTGTCTCTGATCTGAGCTGCCCCGGTTTGGCGGGCAGCATCTGTCTCTGATCTGAGCTGCCCTGGTTTGCTGGGCAGCAGCCGTATCTGAGCTGCCCAGTTGGGCGGGCAGCAGCTGTCTCTGATCTGAGCTGCCCCAGTTTGGCCTGATCTGAGCTGCCCCGGTTTGGCGGGCAGCAGCTGCCTCTGACCAGGGCTGCCAAAGTGCGCCTGCGATTAGATATCATTAATAAGTCAGATCAGATTTCCTTTACAGGGATTCAAACCCACATTCCTTTACAGGAAGAGACTACAAATTATTACAGGATGGGTAATACCCAGAGCACTCCTCTATCTCTCCTTACGAGTAATTTCAAAGAAGTTAGAGCAAGGGGCCATGATCTTGGTATAGAAATCAGGAAAGGAAAGCTAATTACTCTGTGTCGCTCCGAATGGCCTGCCTTTGATGTGGGGTGGCCGCCCGAAGGGACCTTCCGACTTGCTGTCATCACTAGGGTAAAGTCCAAGATTTTCCTACCTGGGCGTGCGGGCCACTTAGATCATATCCCATATATCCTCATATGGCAGGACCTTGTTGAGAACCCGCCTCCTTGGCTGTCCCCTTTCCAGTTGGCCTCTGAACCCTGTAAGGCACTAGTTGCTCGACCACTAAAATCCAAGCAACCAACTGCCCCCCCCATCCTGTTTTACCTGACAGCGGGGACCCACTGTTCACAGAACCCCCTCTGTACCCCTCCAGGCCCCAGGCCCCAGCCCCCCTGGCTGAGCTGCGGGAGGGAGCAGGCGGACGGGAGGCGGCCGGCACACACGGGCCCGCTGAAAGGGAAAGTAACTTTGAAGGGCCGGCAGGGAGGACGCGAGGGCGCACTTCGCGGACTAGCCCCCCTCAGCCACCTGACTCCACGGTGGCTTTACCCCTTCGGGAAATAGGACCCCCGGATGACACAGGAATCCCCAGGCTCCAGTACTGGCCATTCTCCACCAGTGATCTGTATAACTGGAAAACTCAGAGTGCTCGGTTTTCAGACAACCCCAAAGATTTACTGGCTTTACTAGATAGTGTCATGTTCACCCACCAGCCCACTTGGGATGATTGTCAGCAGCTCCTCCGAATTTTGTTCACCACGGAAGAGCGAGAGAGAATACAGATAGAAGCTAGAAAGCTGGTCCCGGGGGACGACGGTCAACCGACTGCCAACCCTGACCTCATAAACGCAACCTTTCCTCTGACCAGGCCGGCGTGGGACTACAACACGGCAGAAGGTAGGGGACGGCTACACCTTTATCGCCAGACTCTAATGGCGGGTCTCCGGGCAGCTGCTCGC
The DNA here is from genome assembly GCF_029289425.2 of Pan paniscus. Taxonomy (NCBI): domain Eukaryota; kingdom Metazoa; phylum Chordata; class Mammalia; order Primates; family Hominidae; genus Pan; species Pan paniscus. Next base: position 76,349,353 of record NC_073257.2, on the reverse strand, counting down.
AAGCCCACTAATTTGGCTAAAGTATATTCTATTCTGCAGGGAAAGACAGAGAGCCCAGCTACCTACTTAGAAAGATTAATGGAAGCTTTTAGACAGTACACCCCCATAGATCCAGAGGCTCCAGGAAGTCAGGCAGCTGTTGTAATGTCTTTCGTAAATCAGGCAGCCCCAGATATTAAGAGAAAACTCCAGAAATTAGAAGACTTGGAGGGAAAGCGGATTCAGGACCTCCTTCAGATAGCCCAGCGGGTTTACAATAACAGAGATACTCCAGAGGAAAAGCAATTTAAGGCCACTGAAAAAATGACCAAGGTCCTGGCAGCAGTGGTACAGAAAGAGCATCTACAGCCAGAGTACACCCAACCTAGGCGGCCCCCCCGGCATGATAATCTGAGCAAAGACCAATGTGCCTATTGTAAGGGGGCTGGCCACTGGGTAAGAGACTGCCCCAAAAAGAAACCACGAGGACAGGGACCCGGACCCCCAGGTCTACACCCGTACTAGTCACTCAAGACGAAGACTAGGGAAGACGGGGTTCGGACCCCCTCCCCGAACCTAGGGTAACTTTGCAAGTGGAGGGGTCCCCAGTCCAGTTCTTGGTCGATACGGGAGCACAGCACTCGGTCTTAGTTAAAACTAATGGGAAATTATCCTCCAAATCCTCGTGGGTACAAGGGGCCACAGGAGTTAAGAAATACCCATGGACAACACAAAGAACAGTAAACCTCGGAGCCAAGAATGTAACCCATTCTTTCCTGGTCATCCCTGAGAGCCCCTGTCCCCTATTGGGGAGAGACCTGCTAACTAAAATGGGAGCACAGATCCATTTCCTCCCTGAGGGGCCCGTCGTGACCAACCCCCACAATCGAACCGTGTCCATCCTGACTATAAACCTAGAAGATGAGTACCGGCTCCACCAGGAGAAAGTGGCCCCTGACCAGGACATAGCAACTTGGCTCCAGCAGTATCCAGAAGCGTGGGCGGAAACGGGGGGCTTAGGTCTAGCAAAACACCATCCTGCCTTATTTATTGAACTTAAGCCTGGGACAGACCCCGTGCGGGTACGCCAATACCCGATGCCCCTAGAGGCCAAGAGAGGGATTGCCCCGCATATCCGCCGGCTCCTTGACCAAGGGGTCCTACGCCCATGTCACTCACCCTGGAATACTCCATTGTTGCCGGTACGAAAACCTAATAGTGGAGAATACAGACCTGTACAAGACTTAAGAGAAATCAACAAGAGGGTTGTGGACATACATCCAACTGTACCTAACCCGTATACCCTCCTAAGTACCTTAAACCCTAAACATCAATGGTACACTGTTTTAGATTTGAAAGATGCTTTCTTTAGTTTGCCTTTAGCCCCTCAGAGCCAAAAGATCTTCGCCTTCGAGTGGAATGACCCTGATAGGGGCATAAGTGTCCAACTGACATGGACCAGGCTGCCGCAGGGATTCAAAAACTCTCCTACCCTGTTCGATGAGGCCCTCCATGAAGACCTGGGTGAGTACCGACGTAAACACCCTGAAATAATTTTACTCCAGTATGTTGATGACCTCCTGATTGCTGCTGAGACCCAAGAAGCTTGCATCCAAGGGACCAAGGGTCTCTTACAAGCTCTAGGGAATCTAGGCTACCGAGCCTCGGCAAAGAAAGCTCAAATCTGTAAGCCAGAGGTAATATATCTAGGGTACCTGCTTAAGGGAGGGCAGCGCTGGCTAACAGACGCCCGGAAACAAACTGTTCTGCAGATCCCCAGGCCACAATCCACCCGACATGTGAGAGAGTTCCTGGGGTCGGCAGGATTTTGCCGACTATGGATACCTGGGTTCGCAGAACTGGCTAAACCCTTGTATCAGGCAACACGGGGGCAACAACCATTTAATTGGACAGACGAAGCCAAGTTGGCCTTCCAACAGATTAAAACCGCCCTACTCTCCGCGCCTGCACTAGGACTACCTGATGTTACCAAGCCCTTCCACTTATACGTGGATGAAAATAAGGGTGTCGCCAAGGCGGTAATAACTCAGAACTTAGGCCCCTGGCAGAGGCCAGTTGCCTACCTGTCAAAGAAGTTAGACCCAGTAGCTGCTGGGTGGCCCCCTTGTCTCCGAATGATTGCGGCCACGGCTCTGATGGTGCGAGATGCTGATAAACTTGTCATGGGGCAAGAATTGCGGGTCGTTACTCCACATGCCATCGAAGGTGTACTCAAACAGCCACCTAATCGATGGATGAGTAACGCCCGGCTCACCCACTACCAAGGACTACTACTAAATCCTCTCAGGATAATTTTCCTGCCCCCAACGACCTTAAACCCTGCCTCGCTGCTGCCCAACCTGGACCTGGACGCCCCACTCCATGACTGCACCAAGATACTAGCTCAGGTGCATGGAGTTCGAGAAGACCTGCAGCACCGCCCACTTCCTGACGCCGACCTCGTCTGGTTCACTGATGGGAGCAGCTTCATGCATCAAGGCCAGAGGTACGCTGGGGCGGCAGTAACTTCAGAGACTGAGGTAATCTGGGCGGAACCCCTGCCCCCGGGGACATCGGCCCAGAAGGCCGAACTGATAGCGCTCACCCAAGCTCTTACCTTAGGGCGGGGAAAAAGCTGACAGTATATACAGACAGCCGATATGCTTTTGCAACGGCGCATATACATGGGGCCATTTACAGGGAGCGAGGGTTACTGACGGCTGAAGGAAAAGAGATAAAAAACAAGCAAGAGATCCTAGCCCTGCTAACAGCCCTATGGAGGCCAGAAAAATTAGCCATTGTACATTGCCCAGGGCATCAGAAACTAACTACTCCAACTGCTCAAGGCAACTTTCTGGCAGACCAAACTGCAAGAAATGTGGCGAAGGCTCCCAGCCAACTCCTTGCACTCCAGCTCCCTGACCCGGGCCCCCGGGACTTGCCATATTTCCCTGAATATTCAGAACAAGATCTCCAGTGGATTGACAAACTTCCCCTGAAACAAATCCAGAATGGGTGGTGGACTGATACTAATGACCAAACCATCCTACCAGAAAAATTAGGACAACAGGTGTTAGAACACATCCACCGAACCACCCACCTGGGGGCCCGGCGGATGATAGACCTGATCAGACGCTCCAAGCTCAAAATCAGACATATAGCTGAGACGGCCAGCAGTATCGTGACAAGTTGCAAAGTCTGCCAGCTTAACAACGCATACCCCCAATCTCAAGCTGCAGCAGGAACAAGGCTCAGGGGAACCAGGCCCGGTATCTACTGGGAAGTAGATTTTACTGAAATAAAGCCAGGAAAGTACGGGTACCGGTACTTACTTGTCTTTGTAGATACTTTTTCAGGGTGGACTGAAGCATTCCCAACTGAAAGAGAAACTGCTCAGGTCGTAGCAAAGAAAATTCTGGAAGATATCCTTCCCAGGTATGGCTTCCCCATCCAGATAGGGTCAGATAATGGGCCCGCTTTCGTCGCTAAGGTAAGTCAGGACTTGGCTTCCATCCTTGGGGCAAATTGGAAACTACATTGCGCTTACAGGCCCCAGAGTTCAGGACAGGTAGAAAGGATGAATCGGACCTTAAAAGAGACCTTAACTAAATTGACTATAGAGACTGGCGCTAATTGGGTAGTCCTTCTCCCCTATGCTCTGTTCTGGGCCCGTAATACCCCTTACAAACTGGGCCTCACCCCTTACGAAATCATGTATGGCAGACCTCCACCCCTGGTTCCTAGCTTAAAAGATGACCTGCTTAAGTCTGAAACAGAAAATGTCTCTGAATTCTTATTTTCCTTACAAGCCTTACAGAAAATTCACCAAGAAATCTGGCCCAAGCTGAGAGAGCTATATGAGACCAGTCCCCCACCGACACCCCATCCATACCAGCCGGGAGACTGGGTCCTGGTTAAGCGACACCGACAAGAGACCCTAGAGCCCAGGTGGAAAGGACCACTCCAAGTACTCCTGACCACACCCACTGCCCTGAAGGTAGAAGGCATTGCGTCGTGGATCCACTACACCCACGTCAAGCCAGTGGACCCAACCTCCGACCTTCTGGGGCCAGTCACGGCGGCGGCGGCTGAAGCACCGGACACGTGGACTGTGGACAGAGCTAAGAACAACCCCTTAAAACTCACCCTGCGCCGGCAGCATAACTCACTGCAAACATGCAGCTAGGTAGTCTAACTCTAACATTAGTCGCCCTAGTGGCCGCTGGGGAAAACATAAAGCCAGCTCCTAATCCCTTTGTCTGGAGATTCTGGCTTTATGAAAACCAAACCCACCCTGGGCAACCTCATAAGCCCGGGAAATTAGTGGCCAGTGCAGATTGCCCCTCCTCAGGGTGCAATAGCCCAATTTTACTAAATTTTACCGATTTCCCAGTAGCCAAACCAGTGGCACCAATAATATGCTTCGAGTATGATCAGACTGAATACAATTGTAAGCACTATTGGTGGCACCAAAGTGCCGGCTGCCCTTATAACTATTGTAACATCCATAAATACCAATGGTGGGGTGGAGAAGAACAGATAGATCCCAGATGGCCCTTCCATCGCAGACGAGATAGAGACCTTTCATATACATGGATAGTTAGAGACCCCTGGAACTCCCGCTGGACCACGCCTCAACACGGGGCTGTATACTACTCCTCTGCCTCCACATGGCCTAGCAGTCACCTCTATCTGTGGCGGGGTCTAGTGCAGGTACGGCCCCTGGTCCATGGAAATATCCAGCGACAAGAAAACCGCCTGACACAAGATTTACGTCCTTTTTCCTGGTTAAAATTATTGCAAGAAGGATTAGAACTTGCCAACCTTACAGGACTTCACAGCCTGTCTGGCTGCTTTCTATGTGCCACTCTAGGGCGTCCACCGCTAACTGCTGTCCCCCTGCCATGGGGATCATCCACCTCTGCCCAAGCTAACAACCACCAAAACCTCTCATATGCCCCTATCCCTAACGTGCCACTATACCTAAACCCCAGTCAAGAGAAGTTTCCCTACTGTTTCTCAGAAACTAATTCCAGCCTCTGCAACATCACTGCAACGCCCCCTAACATCACCTTAAGGGCTCCGTCAGGCATATTCTTCTGGTGTAATGGAACATTATCTAAAAACCTATCAAGCCCCTCTGTTACCAACCTACTGTGTCTTCCTGTCACATTAGTTACCCGGTTAACTCTACTTACTGCCGGCGAGTTCCTAGGGTATACCGGTAACTGGACTAGTGCTGTTATTCACCCAGACCCTAGACTGAGACCTGCACAAGCCATATTTCTCCCCCTCATTGCAGGAATCTCCCTCACCGCATCCTTCATGGCGGCCGGACTGGCTGGGGGAGCCCTAGGTCACACCCTTATAGAAAGTAACAAGCTGTACCAACAATTTGCCGTTGCTATGGAGGAGTCAGCTGAGTCCCTTGCCTCCCTCCAGCGGCAGCTCATGTCCCTAGCACAAGTAACCTTGCAGAACCGGAGGGCCTTAGACCTACTCACTGCTGAAAAAGGGGGAACACGTATGTTTCTAAAGGAAGACTGTTGTTTCTACATAAATGAATCAGGACTCGTGGAAGACCGAGTCCAACAGTTACGCAAGTTAAGCACAGAAGTAAGAACACGGCAGTTTGCTTCAGCTGCAGACCAATGGTGGAACTCATCTATGTTTTCTCTGTTAGCCCCCTTCATTGGACCCCTGCCGAGTCTACTATTTCTGCTTACCGTAGGACCTTGTGTTGTTAACAGAATTTTGCGGTTCGTTAAAGAAAGGTTTAACACTGTACAACTCATGGTCCTCAGAGCCCAATACCAACCTGTAAACGCTGAAACAGAATCAGACTTATAAGACCCAAGACTGGCTCTAAAAAAATACCTGAAAAGAAAGGGGGGGAATGAAAAGAGCCGGGCACATTCCTCAGCCCCGGGCTCAAAACAAACAAGCCCAGTACAAACACATCCCATCCTCCCATCCCACCACATACCACCATATATCTCTTAAACTTCCCCCGGGCTCAAAACAAACAAGCCCAGTACAAACACCACCAGGAAAGTCTCCGATAAGGGGACAGATGAGGGGACAGCCGTTCAAAGTTTTACTGAAAGAGCGGGAACCAAAAGAATTCCTTTGTTCCCCTGTAACTTTCAGGCTATAAAAAAGCAAACACTCGCATTGTTAGGGGCCCTCTTGTATGCGGTGAAATGGAGGGACCAGGTTCGAACTTGTAGTAAAGATCCTTGCCGCTTGGCTTTGACTCTGGACTCTGGTGGTCTTCTTTGGGGAACAAACGGTCTGGGCATAACAACAGTAATTAAAATATGTAGTAAGCACAGCTTTCAGTCAGAAAATAATAGAGAATGGGTCAGTCTCTTCACTTTTCATCTCCTCCTATCTCTCACACTTAACCTTTTCCATGAACCCAAGATACCTGCTTCAAACAGGGTGTTTTTCCAAGAAAATGGAAGGTGGAGAAGATGGCTGTTCAGTCTCCTCAAAGCTGTAGAAATAGGAGGACCCACAGTCCTGTTAAGCAATGGCCTTCCTATTGCTTTTGGATAGCTCATCTTGACGTGAAACACAGCAAACTAAAATAACGTGTAGTGAAGAAATCTTACCTTTGGATGTACAGCCACTCTCACTTTCTAAATTGGAAGGCACTAAATTAAAGGACCATTTCTTCTGTAGCTCATGAGGTTGAGTTTAGGTGAAATTTCCCGGGAGGAGCCATCAGGAACAGAAGTTGAGGAGTACCGAATGCCTCTATCTAAAAGAGGGAAAAGAATCTGAAGGGGTGATCCAAGCAGGGGAGTTCCTAGGCCTGCAGGCAAATGAGAAGAATGTGAACAAATAAACCTCAACTAAGTGGAGCAAGGAACCAGGAGAAACACACTTGTTGGGGATGGTCAAAGGCATTTTGAAACATGAGCGCCTAAGGTTCATGCTGAAGTTACTGTTTTCTGCCTCACAAACACCATCTTCGTAAGCCCCACCACACTTCTGCTAAAGTATGCTACATCTATGAGTGGGGTGAGTGTGTGTGTGTGTGTGTGTGTGTGTGTGTGTCTGAGAGACAGAGAGAGAGAGAGAGAGAAAGAGAGAGAGAGGAGGCACTAAGTTTCCCATCTGGGAATATACAAGGCAGATAGGGAAGACAATGAGGAAGTACAAAGCCCTGAGGCAGAGGAGCCCACAGGAATGCAAGCAGCTAGTCAGCTCATACATCGTGGAGTGCATTTTTAACTCTGAATCAAGGATCAGAGAGATTCTTGTACCAGTCTTACAAAACCCAAGTTCTATTTAGTGAAACAGATTCAACGTAATTTCTAGTTTGACATATTGGCATTTATCATCTTTGGTTTTGGAAGAAACTAGATGGAACAGGGGCTGGCTCTATAACTATGTGGCTTGTATTCTTCTCCTTATGATCCACCTGAAGCACAACTACTTATTTTCCTTAAAATTTCAGCATTTTTTAAAAACTTATTTTTATTGCAACTAAAAGAGGTACGGAAGACAACTCAGGAAGATTTCAGTTAAACCTGTCTTGTACGTTATTTGGGTTGCACCACTGTTCATGCCCTTGTGTATCTGAAAAAAAAAAAATTAAACCATGCAAATATTTACTTCTGTCTTATGTCCATGCAGATAATTCTTTCTCCTTGGAAATGCCTTACTTATTTCCTTCATCTCAATGGAGTTGAAGTTCCATCTTCCTTCCCTTTTGACTTTTGAAAGTTTGTCTTTAAAAAATAGATTACTGTTTCCCCTGAACTGAAGAAAAAAAAATAGTTCTTTTCATTAGGTTATTATTCACCCTTTATGTTTGCCTTTTCTTCTTTCCTGTCAGTACATTCCATTAAAAAAGTCTTGTTCAATAACTAGCTGGCTGAGTTCATTTTCACATAAATTTATTCATATCACAGCAGCTACTTGGCAAAGAATTCTACAAAATTCACTGACCTTGAAAGACAGATAGAAATGGGGAACGCTCTACCTCTTCATACCAAATGGGAGAATATTTACATGATGGTTTTTAGATACTAGAGGCTGCAGTGTATAAAACAATACTATAACTGTTTATTAAGAGTGCCAACTTTATTCCCTTTGGACTATGTGCTTATTATTTTGATGACAACCTGCCAGTAGTCGTTTTCTGTGAGACTAGTGTGTGTTGCCCAGTAACATGGGCAGAGGTTCCTGAACAGACTGCCTCAGTCATTATGATCCATACGGCCAAGCAGAAATGAACGGGCTGGGGAAGCAAGGTTCTTGCTCTATGTCAGAGTCACTCAGCTTGTCCAAATGACAAGGAGAGAGCCTAATCATGTGACTTTTTCTTCGTGTGCTCATTCATTTAATATCACCTCTTCAAGTCTTCTCTAAGCACTTATCCTGTGCATCACCTTTCTGATCTTCAAGATGTTCTTAAAGAAAAAGAAACATCATATTTTATAGAAAGAATGTGGAGAAGATTCAGAAATCTTGTGGTCCATTCAATTTATGAATCCAATAAAAAGGAAACAATACTGTCTTTATCATTTTTGTGCTCTTTATGGGATCCACCAATGTTATTATGAGAAGAAACAATTATATCCCCCAGAAATTCAGAAAGAAGAAATTCACCTGAAATCCTATGACCCTTCAGTTATCACCATTAGCATTTTAGTGACTGTCTTTTCACATACTTCTGTGACTATACTCTCCTAATTTAAATAAATGTGCAGAAATCCCAATAAAATGTCTGTATCATTAATAACTTGCTCTTCTTGTCATTCTGTCATTAACATCTCTTTTTCAACAATCTACTGTGTATTTTTCTGTGTGTGTCCTTCTCCAAGTACACATATGCATATATGATATACATGTATGTACATGACCCAGTTACAGTTTCATTCAGCAGGGTGAGGAGAAATAAAGACTTTAATATCAGCCAGTACTCATATTTGTCCTTGTTCTATGCCCCCTCCCTACTGATTTGTGTCCAGATTCTTGGGAACAAAAACTATAATTAAAATCCTAAGGAGGTACTTCCCTAAAGACTTCCAGAGGCCTCTGAGAGAGTGGGATACAGCACAGAAGGAGGCTATCTCTTGCCTGCCCCACAGAACACAGTGCAGCTCTGGGCAAGTCAAGGCCAGAGTACCCAGGGGAAGACTACAGAGGAAGTAACATGTGCAACAAGACCTAGCAAAGGCAGTGAAAAGATTGCAAAAAGTGCTAAGAAAGGAATGGTTCTTAACTAGAAAAGACAAGAGGCAATTTAGTAAAATAGAGAAGAGCACAAGCACTACAGCCAGAGTGCCTGGGTTTGAGTCACTTACCAAAGTAAGTAATTCCCTTAATTCCTCAGTGCCTCAGTCTCATCAGCTGCAAAATGGGAACAATAATAGTGCCTCTCTCATAGAGTGTATTAGTTTCCTAGGGATGTTATACAAAATACCAAAAACGGGATGGCTTAAACAACATAAACTTATTGTTTCACAATTCTAGAGGCTGGAAGTCCAAGATCAAGGTGTTGGCAGCACTGGTTCCTTCAGAGGGCTTTAAGTAAGAACTGTTTCATGCCTCTCTCCTAGCTCCTGGTGGTTTTCTGGCAATCGTCACCTTGTCGATGTATTGATCCAATCTCTGCTTTCATCCTCACATGGTATTCTCCTTGTGTTTCTGTCTCTACACATCATCTTCTCTGTGCATGTCTGTCCCTATGTCCAATTTGCCTTTTTTATAAGGATGCCAGTCATACTGGATTAGGGACCATCCTTCATTTTAACTAATGACTTCATTTTAACTTGATTACCTCTGTAAAGACCCAATTTCCAAATAAGGTCACATTATGAGTTACGAAGGCTTGGGACTTCACCATATCTTTTTGGGGGAAACACTATTCAACCCATAACATAGGGCTTTTATGAGAAGCAAATTAATTGGTGTTCATGAGTGCTTAACACATTGCCTAGTTTATAATAAGCACTACAAAACCATTAGCTAGCATTAATAATAGAGATCAGTTTTATATAAATTAAGAGAGAAATAATGTACAGACACACCTCGTTTTATTGAGCTTCACTTTGTTGCACTTCACAGATCTTGCAATTATTATTATTTTTTTTTTACAAATTGAAGATCTATGGCAACCATGTCAAGCAAGTCTATCAGCACCATTTTTGCAACAGCGTGCCCTCACTTCATGTCTCTGTGTCACATTTTGGTAATTATTGCAATATTTCAAACTTTCTTCATTATTGTTCTATCTGTTATGGTGATCTGTGATCAGTGATCTTTGATGTTACTATTGTAATTGTTTTTGGACACCATGAACATTTCCCAAATAAGACTGCAAATTTAGTCAATCCATGTTGTATGTTTGAACTGCTTCACCAGCTGGTCATTCCTCTTTCTCTTTCTCTCTCCCTCTCCTCAGGACTTCTATTATTTTAGATACAAAAATATTTAAATTAGGTCAATTAATAACTCTGCAATAACCTCTAGGTGTTCAAATGAAAGGAAGAGTCACATGTATCTTACTTTAAATCAGAAGCCAGAAATGATTAAGCTTAGTGAAGTAGGTATGTTTAAAGCCAAGATATACTGAAAATTAGGCCTCTTGCACCAGTGAGCCAAGTTGCCAATGCAAAGGAAAAGTTCATGAAGGGAATTAAATACACTACTACAGTAAACACAGGAATGATAAGTGAAACAGCCTTATTCCTAATAAGAAGAAAGCTTCAGTGATCTGAATAATAGATCAAACCAGCCACAAAATTATTATAAGCCAAAGTCTAATCCAGAGCAAGGTCCTAACTCTTTTCAATTCTACCAAGGCTGAGAGATGAGGAAGCTGAAGAAGTAAAGTTTGAAGCTAGCAGACATTGGTTCATGAGGTTTAAGAAAACAAGCTGTCTCCATAATGTACAGTGCAAGGTGAAAAAGCAAGTGCTAGTGGAGAAGCTGCAGTGAGTTATCCAGGAGATCTAGCTAAGATCACTGATGAAGGAAGCTATACTGAGCAATAGCTTTTTAATGTAGATTAAAAAGCCTTATATTGGAGAAAGTTGCCATCTAGGACTTCCATAGTTAGAGAGGACAGGCCAATGCCTGGCTTCAGTGCTTCAAAGGACAAGCTTTTATTAGGGGCTAAAGCAGCTGGTGACTTTATTTGAAGCCAATGCTTATTTGCTATTCTGAAAACCCTAGGGCTCTTGAGAATTACATCAAATCTACTGTTTCCTTCTATAAATGGAACAACAAAGCCTAGGTGGAAGCACAACTGTTTATAGCATGGTTTACTATTTTAAGCCCAATGTTGAGACCTACTGCTCAGAAAAAAAGATTCCCTTCAAAATATTACTGTTCATTGACAATGCACCTGGTCACCCAAGAGCTCTGATGGAGATATACAGGGAGATTAATATTTTTTCATCCCTGCTAACACAGCATCCATTCTGCATCCCATAAATCAAGGAGTAATTTTTACTTTCAAGTTTTATTATTTAAGAAATGCATTTCCTAAGATGATAGCTGCCTTGGATAATGATTCCTCTAATATATGTGGGCAATGTAAATTAAAAACCTTCTGGAAAGGATTCATCATTCTAGCTGCTATTAAAAACATTCGTGATTCATGGGAGGAGGTGAAAATATCAACATTAACAAGAGTTTAGAAGAAGTTGATTCCAATCCTCATGGATGACTGTTTCAAGACTTCAGTCCAGAAAGTAACTGCCAATGTAGTAGAAATAGCAAAAGAACTAGAAATGGAAGTGGAGCCTGAAGATATAACTGATTGCTGCATTTCAATCTCATGCTAAAACTTGAAAAGATAAAGAGTGGCTTCTCATGGATGAGAAAGTTTCCTGAGATAGAATCTACTCTTGGTGAAGATACTGTGAATATTGTTAAAATGATAACAAAAGATTTAGAATATTACATAAACTTAGTTGATAAAGCAGCAGCAGGGTTTGAGAGGATTGACTCCAATTTTGAAAGTTCAACTGTGTATAAAATGCTTTCCAACAGTACAGAGAAATCTTTCAAGAAAGGAAGAGTCAATACATGTAATTGACTTCATTATTGTCTTATTTTAAGAAATTGCCACAGCCACCCCAACCTTCAGCTGCCACAGCCTTGATTAGTCAGTAGCCATCAATATCAAGGCAAGAACCCCCACCAGCAAAAAGATGATGACTCGCTGAAGATTCAGATGGTTGTTAACACGTGTTAGGAGGAAAGTAGTTTTTAATTAGGGCACATACTTTTTTTTTTTTTTTGAGATGGAATTTTAGTCTGTCGCCCAGGCTGGAGTGCATTGGCACAATCTTGGCTCACTGCAACCTCCACCTCCTGGGTTCAAGCAGTTCTCCTGCCTCAGACTCCCGAGTAGCTGGGACTACAGGCGTGAGCCACCACACCCGGCTAACTTTTGTATTTTTTAGTAGAGACGGGGCTTCACCATAGCGAACAGGCTGGTCTCGAACTCCTGACCTCGTGATCCGCCTGCCTCAGCCTCTCAAAGTGCTGGGATTACAGGCATGAACCACTGCGCCCAGCTGGGCACATACATTTTTAAACATAATGCTATTGTACACTTAATAGACTATAATACAATGTAAACATAACTTTTATATTCACTGGGAAACCAAAATATTTGTGTGACTTGCTTTATTGTGGTATTCATTTTACTATGGTGGTCTGGAACTAAACCTGCAATATTTCCAAGGTTTGCCTGTATTAAATGAATGTACCTGGCAAGAGAAGCAGTTTGATATAATGCCATGTCGTAACTGATTGGATGACTAATAAATTCATATGAGACGGTTGGAAATCTCCAGAAAGTTTGAAGGAAAGATAATAAGGGGATGAAGTCCTGAGTGAGGAGTTATGATCTAAAGCCAGTGAAGGAAAGTTCAAGAAGATTGCAGTGATATAAATACAAAAAGGACTTAAGAAAATCCCTGAACTGCCCTTTACTTGCACAAGGAATCAATACAGTAGCCACACTAGTGTTTTCTCCACCTGGTGCTCTATAGGATTGCATGTATAGGCTCCTGAATCATTTTTAGCCCAGAAGATTAAGGATAGGCAGAGGAAATCAAAAATGTGAAATATATGAGTGCTAAGGGAGGGTGTTAATATAAAGTAGAAAAACAATATATTCATTTAAAATAAAAACAGTATTCATCTTTTGGGGTAAATACTTACATAGTTCTAACCAGCTCACTCTCCCTGAATGCAAGTCATGTGGAAAGTGAAGTTGTCTGAAGGTAGCTTGTGACGGTAAAACCAGAAGAGAAGAAGTTAGTTCTGTGCTTTAAATGGTTAATAGCAGCAGGTTCAGATAGGATGTTGCATCTATCCCTATGATAAAGTCTGACTCACAGAAATAGAGAGTACAATGGTGGTTACCAGAGGCTGGTGGGCAGAGGGTATAGGGGAAAAGGAGACATTGGCAAATGAGTGCAAAGTTCCAGTTAGACAGGAGGAGTAATTGCTGGTGTTCTATTGCACAGCAAGGTGAGAGTTAATAATAATGTATATTTCAAAATAGCTAAAACAGAAGATTTTAAAGTTTTCACCACAAAGAAATGATAAATATTTAAGGTGATGGATATGCTAATTACTCTGATTTCATCATTCCACAATATATACATGTATCAAACCATCACTTTGTACTCATAAATATGTATCATTGTTATTTACCAATTAAGAAGAAAATACAAATTTAAAAATGTAAGATAAAAAATATTTTTAAAGCTATAACTGCTGAGGTCGCAGAAGGGGTTCCATATGTGTTTTTTGTCTTTGTCCTAGGCAGTCTGTCCATGGGCAGACCCAGGCACCTGTACTTCCCACCTCTGCCATCTCCACACCACTCCCATAGCAACCTGCTGACACATTCTCTATACAAATTGCAAGGTGATTTAACAAGTGAATTTTCCCCCGAATATTTTCTGGCATCCCTAAGGTCTCCCCCATTCAGGAAGTTAGGCATGCTGTAGTCACTGCCCCTGGCAAAAGGATGACAGCGCAGAAGGCCAGAGAAAAGGAGTCTTTTTGACTGAGTTTCAATAAGCTAGGCTCTGTGAGGGGAGGGATGAATCCTACCAAGACAGTAGTGGATTGGGCAGAAAGTAAATCTATAAGAACAAGGTTTCCTGTCCCAGACACTAGAGACATTTTCAGGTCTGAGGAGGGAAGTCAGAGTGTTCATCCATGAGATATTAAATGCTAGTCTGTCCTCAAAGGGGCCCTGGACCTTGTCGCTATCTCCCTAGGGAAAGAAATGGAGGTAGATACCTGAACTGATTGAAATTAAATTTTTATCCTTTGGGAGAACAGCAGCTCAAAAACCAGAAGGCAAGTAGACTTACAGGAAAACAATGCTTTGTATTAGCTGCAAACACTGAGTTTATAAAGAGTTTCTCACTACACATTAATACCAATAATCAAATAATAATTTAGTGTCCCTTTGGCCAAAAAGTCATTGTAAGGGGACTGCATCTCTCTGCTTTGACCCATGCATTTTGATTTACAGTTGAAAGCTAAGAAAGCAACTTATTTATCCTATTTTCATTTTTTTCTTTCAGTTGAACACAATATACCATCTATGTCATAATCCAATAAATCCTAGTTTACCTATTGGGAAGACTAAACAGAATAGTTGAAATTAGAACAATGTCAGAAAATACAGAATATATGGTCTGCACTTTTAAGATAATACATTATTTTTGATACTTCATATAAGGAGTCAAATAAAAAACATGATAGAACAACTACTACTTCAATGCAGAGATTTTTTAATTCAGAAATCACTCATAGTATTTTATCTATTGATTTACCAACATGCATCTGTAGAGCATCTGTACAACTTTAGTTTGTGATTTCACATTAATAACAAAATTATTGAATTCTCAAAAGTTTTACATTTTGATATTTCTAATTTGGCTTCAATTGGGCATTTCATTCCAGAAAAACCAGACTATTGTACAATGCATTTGTCTGGCAGAAGGCTCTCGAACTGTAAGGAGAATATTTAGCATTGATACTCAGTACCCAATTTTAAAATTTTAATCAATTGGCTTAAGCACAAGGTCACTTATTTTTAATAGGTCTTCCCTCTTGAAATTTTTAAATGGCTCACTCACTCATCTTTAATAGCCTGAAAATAATTGAAAGAGAAAAGCTTATATCTTTCCAGCTGCTACCCCACCCTCAACCCCACACACACATATACAAACCCAACCCAATTAAGTATGCACAACGCAGGAATAAGTCAAGACCGAAAGGTTAAGAAATGCACTATTGATCAAAAGTCAGAATTTTTTAGCTGAGAAGAAATTTTCAGAAAGTGACAGAAGACACTAAAAATAGGATATGTATTTCATGAGCTAAACTGTAGTATTGGCCCACATTACACAGAGTTCTCAGAGTGCATTCGTAAAGTTAACCAAAAACTTTCAAATCGCTACCGAAGAAGTGAGACCATAGGCCTCAAAGAAGAGCAGTGGGATCTAACGATTTGAAATCATGGTAAAAACTCTCCTGGTCTGCATGGTTCATTTTCCTTTAAGCATTTTAGAAAAGATTACAATACTGGCTCCCCTATTGCCTCCACATGTGAAATATTTCTTTAAACCCAGAAGCTGGAGGCTGGCCTTTTGGATACAGAGTGTTTGTTGTTTAAGGAAAAAGCCCTGTTGAGTCCAAAGAGAAGCTGAGACAAAAACAGGAGGGGGTCAGAGAAGGAGAGGAAACATAACATCTTTCTATTCTTTCTAATGCATTATTCTCCCTCTAGGGAGATAGATACAGATATTTTTCTCTCTAAAAATCAGATTTTTCTTCACTTTGGCAGGAGATGGAATTGGTTTGTGAGCACTTTGTGCTGTAAAACTTTGCCTGGAGCTGAGTTTCTGTAGTACAGAAGGGTCATGACAAATCTAGATACAAAGAGAATAAAAAAAGAAAAAGAAGAAACCATGTGTTCAGTACTGACAATATAAGAAAACTGTTCCCTCGTTTGAATGAGGTCTCAGTTAAATGATTGAAATCTAAAACTAGTGTATTCCTTCAAAAGTTGGAGTCTTAGAGGATTTTGATAAATATGCAGGCACCCCAAATCTGAACAATACATTGATCTCTGTAGAACATGCTAACATTGTCTCCTTCAGTTAAGCTGTTCTGACATGCTTCTAAATTTTACTTTTAAAAAGTTGACAGTTTTAACCATCTAATGCTCTTTTATATTGATTGTTTTCCTTTCTTTCTCCATTTAGAGTAACTAAAATGCTTCCCAAGTCAAGATCAAGAAGTGGTAACACAGTATATGTTTGAGATATTTTCCAAAAGAAAAAAATCTTACCCCTTATTTTAGTAAGATTGAAATAATAATAGCTCTTCTTTCAATCATCATCTTATTTCCTCCCTACAATGCGCCTGAGTTGGGGAGAATAGATATTTTTAGTAGAAAAGAACTCAGAGCTATTAACTAAGGACTGATTCCCTTGGACCTCACTGTCATCATTTTTTTTTTGTATAGTACCACATAACTCCACCCTCGTATAAGGATAAAAGAGCCACTTGAATTTCAAAATAGACAAAATGTTACATTTACCAGAAGCTGGGCTTTTCAACAGCCAAAGCCTGGCAAACATCATTAATCATCAATGAAATGCAATACACAATAGCTAAAATTAAAAGGACTGCCAACATCAAATGTTGATTAAAATGTACAGCAACCAAGTAAAATTGCACAACAATGTTTGAAAAAGTTCTAGTAGTTGCTTATAAAACAAAACTATTGCTTGTAAGTTTCTCTCCTAAATATTTAGGTAAGAAAATGAGACCATATGTCCACAAAAAAACTGTACAAGAATGTGCATATCATCTGTATTCATAATAACTGCAACCTGGAAACAACCTAGGTGTCCACCAACTGGAAAATGGATAAGAAAATGTGATATATTCATGTAATATAATACTGCTCAGCAATGAAAAGGAACAAACTACTGATAAATGCAAGAACATGGATGAACCTCAAAAATATGCTGTGAGAAAGAAGCTTTACACAAAAGAATACATACTACACAGTTCCATTTATATAAAAGAGGCAGAAAGTAAGAACAGTGGTTACTGGGATGAGGAGTTTGGGTTTACTGGGAGGGGACAGAAGGAACTTCGTGGGCTGATGGTTAGATTCCCTATCTCTGTTGGAGTTTTTGGCTGCAGAGATTTAAGTGTTTTCTTGGAATTTATGAAAAAGTACACTAAACATCTGTTCATTTAATTGTATATTAATTTACCTCAAGAGAAAAAAGATATATCAACAAAAACAGAACTCATTGATGACAGATGTACTAAAGTCCTGAGAGGAGATGTGTCCTGGTACCTGCAACTTACTTTCAAATGTATTATATATAAAATTTTTAAAAGATGAACTGATGAATGGATGGATAGAAAATGTGTTAATTTCCTATTGCTGCTATAAGAAATTACCACAAATTGAGTGGTTTAAATAAATACCAAGTTATTATTTAACTGTTGTGGAGATCAGAAGTCTGAAATGAATTTCACTTAGAGAGTAATCAAGGTGTGGGCAGGGCTGTGTCCCTTCTGGAGGTTCAGGGGCAATTCATTTCTGTACCTCTTCCAGCTTCTAGAGGCTGCCCACATTCTTTGGTTCATGACTCCTTCCTCCATCTGCAAAGTCAGTAGCACAGCATCTTCAAACCTCTGACTCTCCTGCCACTGCCGTCTCGCTTACTCCGACTCTTTTAAGGATCTTTATGATTACAGTGAATCCAAAGGAATAATACAGGATAATCTTCCCATCTCAAAGTCCTTAAGGTCATCACATCTATAAAGTATCTTTTGTCATGTTAGGAAGCATATTTACAGTTTCCAGAAATTAGGACATGGACATCATTGGGTGGGCCAATATTCTGCCTACCACAGAGGGACAAAGAAATGAACGGATATTTGACAAAGCAAGTATAGCAAAATGTTAACTATAAAATCAAAGTGGTAAGCATATGGGTGTTCAGCGTAAAATCCTTGTAACTTTTTGGTTTGTTGGAAATGTTCTATAATAAAATATTGGAGGAAAAAGCTGAAGCTTAAATTCTAGCCATGAACAGTAGCTTGGCAAAACCTTTCTGTGTCCACAGAGGGAGCCAAGAGTGTGAGTGGAACCAAAGAGACCTCATAGTCAAGATGAGAACCAAATGGACACAGATACCAGAGTGGACTGAGAATCGAAGTGGAGACAGCCCAAGGCTGTGGAAATCTGGTACAGAAGTGTCTGAAGGCTGGTGAACAGGGATAGACACAATCAGCTAACACCAAATCCAGAAACAGTTCTATTCTCCTGCCACTTCTCATCATGCTTAAATGCACATAAGCACACCTTTCTTGCCACGAATTCTGGGGAGAAGAGGAGGAGAGCTAAAACTCAATTGTTTGTTCATAAGCATGAAGTGATAGTCAAAAGATGGAAGTACTCAAGTGCTAGGATTAAATTTACCCAGCCAAGTGGTATTAGGCATGAGATAAAAAGTAGTCTTATTGTAAAAGGAAGATGAAACTATAATCTTGCAAAGACTGAGTTTTCATTCTATAAATTCATACCTGTAAGATTCATACTCATTCTATAGATGAAGAAACTGAGGCCCAGAGAGGCAAATATTCTTGTTTTCCAATTCAATTTCCTTCCTACTAGAACAGAGTGAGAAAAGCTGATGAAAAAGGAACAGATGGAAACTGAGAGCATGAAGAGAGAGGTTTTACTGACAACACAGAGTAAATCAATTCTTAGAATAATCTGACAAAGAAAATAGTAGAAAGGAAAATTTCCCAGTTTTTTTTTTCACAATGTGAGATTTTATGTATCTTCTGGATATTCAAAAATTATGGCTGCCCTAAATTCTTCTAAAAGGAAATTTCTTAAAATAAAACAGTATTGCTTTATATTAATAGTGGCCCAACAGCCTTTCAAATAAATCCTATGCCTCTCCTGATCCAAGTAATATGATACAGAGTCAGGGGTAATATTCAAAATATGTAACTTCCAGATGGCAGGGGCATTTACCAATCAAAATAAACACAACTGTAACTATCCACATGACCATGAAAGTCAAACCTGTCAAATATTCGCCTTGTAGCCAGTGTATTTCATTCTCTGGCATTAGGAGTCATCAGGTCCATAAATTGATTCTTACTTAAACAGCAGGAAAACACTTGAAGCAGCAAGGTAATATCTTGCAATAATTTAAGATTAATCATAATAGCTAAGCCATTTAATCCAGAATTCCATTAAATATCTCCTATGCTAAACCAAAAACACATGTGCATAATTGATGCTATCATCTGAATGTCCCCCAGAATCCATGTGTTGAGACTTAATCCCCATCGTGGTGGTAATAAGAAGCAGGGCCTTTTGGGAAGTGATTAAGCAGAGCCCTTAAGAGTGGATTCACGCCTTATGAAAGGGCTGAAGGGAGTCATTTTAGGCTATTTTTGCACTTCTGCTCTTCCACCATGTGAGAACACAGCCTTTGTCACCTTTTGCCCTTTCATCCTTTACACCATGTGAGGACACCTAGACACCACCATCTATGAGAAACAAGACTTTTACAGGTACAGCATCTGCCTGCGCCTTGATCTTGGACTTCCCAGCCTCCAAACCTGTGAGAAAATAAATTTCTGTTCTTTATAAAGGACCCAGACTGTGGTATTTTGTTATAGCAGCACAAACAGACCAAGACAGTGGGAAAGGAAAGGTTTTAATAAATTATCTGTTGGTATAAAATGCCCTTGAAAATAGGTCTTACATCTTAATGCTTTGTTGTACTTAACACATGATCATATATATAAAAGGTGTTCAATAAATACTGTTGAATGAATGAACCAGAATACAAATTTGTTTTTATTGTCTCACATTCTTTTACTTAATTCACTAAAAACACTCACCTTGAGAAAAACTTTTTGTGTTAGCAAGGTCATAACTTTCTTACAGGTTCAAATGGGAGGTAGATAGGAAACACAGATTTTTCCTAGAATGGAATAAGCTTAAAATGTAAGAAGATTAAGTTCATTCATGCAGAGAAAGTTGATTAGCCTTCTAAGACTGCTGAAAATCTTCCCAGCACCAAAAAAGAAAGAAAGAAATTTACCATACTAGAATATTTTCTGAGATGGAATGTTTAAAAGATAATCATAGGTTTGCACCTGGGAAAAAGAACAGCTATGCCATTACTTATAAAGCTAAATAGGATTTTGATGCTTCTGTGTTTAGTGCTTAACAAAACATAATAGTTGCCAAACATATTAATCCACTTCATTAGGCTTTAAGTTAATGAAGTCATAAAGTCAAGAGACCTTTCTTACCATGATATCAAGGTTCTGGTACAGTGGGATAATAAATACCCAGGGGTATCTTAGGTTTCAAAAGAAAAAAAAAAGGCCTATTCACCTAATATCATCCTCCAAACAGCTCTGCTTATGTTTTGAGAGAAGGAAAAATGCAAGAGAGAAATTAAAAGTATAGTCCTGCATTATTTCTCCAGACTTTTAATACAGCCCTCCCCACAACCCAACATAGGACAAGATCTCTACCAATGATACACATTGAAGAATTCTATTTATATTTTTTAAGTGGGGGTGGATTCAGGTTATTATACAAAATGAGAACCCAGTTTACATCTTGGACACTTGGAAACTTGCTAGTATTTTGAATTCTTTAATACTCGGGTAAAAATAGCCTTGATTGATACTAAGGGAAAAACTTAAAGGTTTTGGGAAATTTTATTCTTCTTTTCCTTTACTTTATTTTCAAAATTTAGATAAAAGACATATACATGGATTTCAAGACTCAGTCAATACCTTGACATTTGCTGCTTTGAGTTTTCTTTGGTTTTCAATATGTCATGTTTTAACTGCTACTCCGCCTTTGGCTCTTTCTGGTAAACATGTCTCAGGAGAACTTGACCAGCCCTTGAAGAGCAAGACATAATACTGAAATCCAACTTATGTTCCAATATCACTAAAACACATTGTCCAGGAAGTCCAAAATACATTTTTAGCATTCTAGCCAGTGGTGGAGACTCAAAACACAGATAATCTACCCAAACTACAAGAAAGGAAGCTCCTATTAATTATAAGAGATAATTGTTTGTATTCCTCTTTTTTTAAAATGTAGTTTTCAAACTGTGCTTCCCAATATGTTGGGGGTGCCAGGGAACCCTTTAGAAGCCACCACGGGAACAGAAGGGCAAGGAGACTGTGTAAGTGGGGTTCCTGGACCTATCACCCCACTCCAGCAGAGCATCCTTTACTAGCTGAACATATGAGGCTTCCTTTAAAAATGTTTTAAACAATGGGAGGGGCACTGGGGGCAATGAAAGGCATTTGGAGTTCATGGAAATGAGTTTGAAAACCACTGTTTCAAAATAAGGAGAACCTCCCCAAAAAGTAATACTTTTTTGGTAAGCAGAGTGAAAACTTTCTTCAATAATTAGACCAAATAATGAAGACTTCAGAATGTCCTTCTCTGATAATATTAACATGATCAAATGGTGGAAGTACTGCTGAAAATAGGCCTTCCATCTTAAGATCTCTTGCAACTAGACACAAGGCTTGGGACTTCATTATATGTCATTTTCCAAATGAAACTTTTATTCTGTGAGTATAACATTTGGACTCTGGCTCTTTTTCTTTCTGAACTGAACTATCTAATTCTCTCCACCCCCTCGTGAAACAGAGACTATGATCCAATTGCGTGCCACTGCTTCTCTTCAAACAAGCTGATTATGTGTCAATCAATTAGCCAAATCAATCCATGAAATGCTATGTAGAAAATGTCAGTAATATATTATTGGCTATTTTCTTACTTAGATCTGTGAGGTGAAGTAGAGGGAGTCTGAAGAGTTGCTTATTAGTGTTTGTCTCACTCAGCTCATAGTTTTGCTTTTCAATTTCAGTTCTCTAGTTTATGTATCAGGTGAGGGTTCTAAAATTATTGCACTCAGCCTAACCAAAGGCATCTGAGTTTATATTTACTGGTGTAAATAGCAATTTAGCAGGGTGATGGTATTTGTTACACACAAGCAATTTGAATTCAGTCAATTTTACTTGCAAAATTCACATTAGAGCTGGTATTAAATTCTCCACAAGAAATCAGACAAACAGAACCAGTAATGTGCTATGAAATGAAAGAAACCCAAACAACCTCAGAGGCAGTTTGGCTCTGCCAGGTGATGTTATTGAATTTGGCATTGTGAGAAAAGGGTTGAAAGAATACAGCCATCCAGGACTATGGATTCAACACAGTGAAGTTGGAAAGATTAAGGGATCTAGCCAAAAAAAACAAACAGGGACAGCCAATAATCATTCCGCAACACAGATAGTAAGAGCTATTCCTAGCAGGCTCCACAGGATCCCCTGAATAAAACCTCAATGGACTGGAATTTCTCAGAAAGGAGCATGAATTTTTAGTTGGATTCACCAGAGGGGATGTCACTCAAGGACCTGCACAGACTATTGTGCTAGTTTAAGAGGAAAATAAAGAACGGAAAAGGAGGTAGAAGGGTTATAGTGAGGAAATTGGCAAGTAGCTTAGGGTTAAATACATTCTGAGCAGCAGGACAAAGGAAAGTGTGTGCACCTAGGTTCTTATGGATTTACCAGGGAAAGGGGAAACTAAACATAGAGTTCAGGAGTAGGAAACCTAATGAATGAGTAATAAGGTGACGAAAATATCCAAATGAATCAAGTACTACAACTGACCTAGAAGCATCATTCTTTTCCCTGAATTTTCTATGTTCTGTCCCTACGAGTCTGCCCATGGTTCCTGCAAAAGCCATGAAGTTTCTCAGTTGGGGCTGAGCCCTTACTATTTTCTCTACCTAGAGAAATCTCCCATTACTGTCTATGAAACTAGCTAACACATTCTCATTTATTGGGCTTCAATCTGAATATCTTTTCCTCTAGAAAGCATTCCCTGATCTCATAGCCTATTATGAATCCATCTGTTACAGGTTCCAACAGCACTTTCCATTTTTGAGACACTAGCAGGATTCCCTGCTGGAAAATCTATGAAAGCAAGGGCCATATCTACCTTATTGACCATGATGTCTGCAGTACCTAAAAAGTACATGGAATGATGCTTAATATTTTCTTAATGGATGTAAAGGAGAATTCATTTGACAATTGCCATAGACCCAAGTGTATAGTAGTAACTAGGCTCACAGCAATATCTTTGTAGTCCTGTCTCTTTTACCCATTCCTCCACCTCCACTTCACTCTAACATGTGGTTTAATTAAGAATCTCATGACTCACCTTTGGCAGATGCTGCAAGTTGGCTCACACAATTCTTATTTCCAACCCCATTTTCCTTTCCTTTGCTTTCTCTATTACTCAGTATAGGCGAAGTTATGCTGTGATAACAACCTCGAATTTTAATGATTTTTTTTTTAAAAGAGCTTTATTTCCCACCTATGCAAGTCCACTAGAAGGCCAGGCAACTCTCCAGCACAGCTGTCTCCCATACTAGGGCTCAGTGATAGAGGCTGCTTCAGTTTGGCAGCGCCCTCGTAGTAAGCTTCGTTTCTGTGCTTGCTGTGGTGTGGAAGGGAGCATAGAGACCGACACAATGGATCCTGAATGCTTTGGCTTGAAAATGATAAATGTTACATATGCCATGTTGGGAAAAACTACCCACATGACCACACTTAACTTCATGGAGTAAGGAAGTGTTCCTGGAAGTAGAGGAGAACTGCATAATAGTAGATATTAGTAATAGCTACATCTTCTTCTGCCCTCAAGCCTGGAAAGCTAAATGCTAATTTGTTAACCTCTCTTGCAGTTAGGGGTAGCCATGTGATAGGAAGGAAAATTTTTCTTTACCAGTTCACTTTCAAATATTCCCAGGGAAGGCCTCTGTCTAACCTGATGTAAGACAATTGCCCAGCCCTGGAACAATGACTTCAGTTGTCCTTCAGTTGTTCAACTTGAATCAGCTGCAATATCATTTCACCTTCAAGTATCAAAAAAAACCATCACCAGCTTAAACAAATTTAGGAATGAACCACTGAAATGGTTTCTTGGCATGTTAAAGCTACCAAGTCAACTCTAGCAGTTGCCTCTATCTGTAGTTCTTGACATGTGAGGCAAATAAGCCTCTAAATTCATTTAAGCCAATTCTTCCGGGGGAAAGTTGAGATGATTTAAGTCCAAGATTTACTGTAATAGTGCCATTCTGTTGAGATAACCAGTCTGAAAGGAGGGAAAAAAAGCCCACAGAGAGAAGCAAAGACTAATGAAGGAGAGAAAAAAAAGAGAAAGAGAACTGAGAGCTTTCAAGCTCAGGGTTCCAAATAATGTTGTATAGCACATTACACCCTTCAAATCACTTTCCTAGCTATTGTCTGATTTCAAACAATAATTCTAATGAGACAGGCAATGCAGACCATTGGCAGGGTATATCAGAGGCTGGAAACATGAGGGCTAGTACCAGATTTGTCACCCATTCATTGTTTAGGCTTATATGCTTGTCTGTAAAATAAAGGGTTTGAACTAATTTGGTATGGTAAATATGAACTCAGCCTTTGATCTTTAAATAGCATCAAATATTTAAATATTTAATCCATTCATTGACTGTATAACTTCTGGTAAATTTAATCAGCTCACCTAAATTTCCATCATTTCATCTAAAAAATTGAGATGACAACATGGTCTTCATTTCATTGTTGTGACAACTAAATAAAATAATTAAAAGTAAAGCATCTAGCACAATGCGTGATCCATAGTAGATCCACGATAAACATTGTTCCTCTGCCACTCCATTTCTCTTCTCCCAAGGTTTCCTGTACCATGAAATTATATTCCCATTTTACAAATGAGTTTACTGAGTCACCAATGGTTAAGGACTTGCTCAGATCAATTTAGCTAGCCAGGGTCTAAAATAAGATCCAATTGTGAAATGGGATCAAAATCTATATTTCTAGCCTAATAGTCTTGGTGCTATTTCCATGATGCCAAAATCCCCACATTCCCTTCAATTCATCTGGCATTTATTAGGCATATTCTATGCAAAAGCATCATCCCTTAAGGTACCACACTCCTTTCATTGTCATAATGTCCCTACAGGCCCAAGATTTTATAGTATTATATAGTTTGAGACTTTAAAGAGATGTTAGTGGTCATTTACTTTAACTTTCTACTGAAAACTGGAATTCCCTTTACAGCATCCCTGATGTGTGGCCAGCCTCTCTTAGGCTATTCCAATACAGACACCATTGATAATGAAAATGCTGTGTCTGTAGTGACTAGCTCTATTTTAGTTGCTAGTGTCAGAAATTTAACTCAAACTACTCTTGCTATTAAAATATCTGCTCATATACTAACCTCTTGATTTAAACCAGGTTTCAGGCATTTCTCAGTCAAAGGGCTTGACCATTCCCATCCACATCCTATCTCTACTCTGTCTGTTTCTCCATCCCATCCATGAACCAGTCACAATATCACAGGGGTGCAATATTCTGATGTCTCAAGCCCAAGACTCACAGCCAATCCTGTTGTCAGGAGCAGGGTCAGCACCACTAAACCCTAAGGACTGTGGATGGGCAAGGGGCACCTCCCAAGACAATCAGGATAATATCACCAAGAAACAAAAATGAAAATTGAACAGGCAAAAACAACTCATTCCACTACGATGCTATCTTTTTCTATATTCTGCGTCAGAAAAGGAAGTTAAAAACTTCTTTTCTAAAACCTTGAAAGTTAAAATAAAGCCAACAGTTGAAAGATGCCCTGCATTGTACTCTATCTGTTAGGAATTCTCTTGACTGCAAGTGAAAATATCCAACAAATACTGCCTTAAGCAATAGAAGATTCATTTTTCTTCCAGAGAAAGTAGGCAATTTGGGAACCCCCATTCAGTGACCTAAGTGTCAAGTCTCTGAGTTGGTGATTCTGGTGTTCTCTTAATATTTTATCATGGCAGCAAGATAGCCACACCACCTCTAAGTAGCATATCCCCAAAGGTAAGAAGCATGAGGCAGTGGGAGTGGAGGGCAATTAATGTACTTATTTCTGACCTAGAAAAGAAAGCTCTTTCCCAGAAACTTTCAGAAAAGTTATCTTTAATTCTCTCTGGCTGGAACTGGGTCACATGGCTACATTCAGCAGCAAGGGATACTGGGATCCACCTCTCCAGGCTCTGTAATGGGAGGATGACAAAGGGGAAGGGATGAGTAGGTCCTGGCTTAGGGTATCAACATTGTCTACCATAAGTATGTTAGCAAATGTATCTTTGATCCCTTTTCCTTTCACTCACCCAAATAAGGCAATTTTTCCTATTCTATGCAAGGAGAATTGGTCTTGACTTCATCACCTCACCACCTTCATAATATTCCAAAAGCATAATTAGACCTTCTCAAAATACTCACTGAATGGGAAACTCTATAAAAAAAGAAAAATCAAATGTTATATTTATATGCCACAGAAACTAGCACAGTGCCTGGCAGATCACTGACATTCAATAATATTTCGAACTAAACCAAAATGCCCTGCTCACAAATAATAATTTTCCCCAATATAAATCAAAGATCAAAAACTATCTATTTGCTTTTAGAGTGCTTTTGCTTTTAGTTGTAACTGGTGTTCATCCATACATAGAAAACCATTGCATTGGAGTATCGTATGCTGATTTGCTGGTTTTTTCTCTATGCATAATAAAGTGATCAGTAAGCAGAGCAAACTTCAGTAGCCACATGCTCTAACCCAGTGGTTCCCAAACTTTCTATAAAAATTCTATGTCAGCATTACCCAGGAAGTTTTTAAATACAAATTTCAACTAATTTCAGTCCCAGAATTTCTGATTCTTTGGGTCCCAGATGGGGTCTTGGTAACCGAATTTTTTTTTTTTTTTTTTTTTTTTTGAGACGGAGTCTTGCTGTGTCTCCGAGGTTGGAGTGCAGTGGCGCGATCTCAGCTCACTGCAAGCTCCGCCTCCCAGGTTCATGCCATTCTCCTGCCTCAGCCTCCCAAGTAGCTGGGACTACAGGCGCCAGCCAACACGCCCGGCTAATTTTTTGTATTTTTAGTAGAAACGGGGTTTCACCGTGTTAGCCAAGATGGTCTCGATCTCCTGACCTCGTGATCCGCCCGTCTCGGCCTCCCAAAGTGCTAGGATTACAGGCGTGAGCCACCGCGCCCGGCCGGTAACCGAATTTTTTTAAAGCTTCAAATTTCAGCTGAGCTTGGAACTACTAGTTAAACCAACTAAATCAATTAGCTCACAAACATTAAGTGTGTCTATTTTCATTCACACTTTGCAGGCTTTTAGAAAACTGGTCAAAGGTTTCCCCACTACCCAATGATCACTTTGGTAACTACTAAGAAGCCTCAAACAGTTGAAACCTTTCTAAGAGATAAGGAGCATCTTACCAATGGGGTCTTCTTGAAAAGGCAATTTTAGTGCCTGCCATGTAAACAGTAGAATTTGCCAATTCTGTGGCTTCCAGAAACCAGCCCAAAGACAATTCATAAACCAAAGTTACCAACTGCTCCTGCTTCCCCAGAGGGAATTCCTTATTCCCACTCTCTATAGACAGAAAATCCACATAAAAGATGGACACTAAAACATCACCTTGCCTATATCTGATGCTCAGTCAGACATGGGATGGTTCCTTGTTGTTCTTTTCCACTTAGATTTTAAGTTTTGCCCAATTTCCCTAGCTCACTGGTCTGCAAAATCTTTGAGCTAATTTGTCCCTCCCACCTCCCCCTCCCAATCTTAAATTGTAAGCCTAGTGACCCCAGATATCAAAGCAAGCCCAGAAGCACAATCTCATTCATTTATTCAGCCAATAAAAGAAATGGTCTGCTTCCAGGTGCATTATTTTTTCCATCTGCCCAATAAACATAGTGATGTATATCAGAATAAACAAATGTTCCTTATTACAATGTATAATCCACTGGCATTAAGATATACCATTTCTTATCCATTGGAATTAGGTTGTTTCAATCAAAGCAGAACTGGTTCTAATAACATCTATCTCACTGAAAAGTCAATGTGTGACTCTCATTATGAAATGCATCAATAATCTACAAAGAGGAGATTTTACCAAGCAAGACAGGCAAATCTCCAGGTTATCAGGCAATAGCCGCTGTTTTAGGCCTTTGTTACTTCTTGAAGGGGGAACAAGAAGCAAATTGGTTTCAACACAGAATAAATGGCACAGAGGAC
The DNA here is from genome assembly GCF_029289425.2 of Pan paniscus. NCBI lineage: Eukaryota > Metazoa > Chordata > Mammalia > Primates > Hominidae > Pan > Pan paniscus. Next base: position 76,321,130 of record NC_073257.2, on the reverse strand, counting down.
TCCTGCCCTGGGGAGAAGGAGATTGCCAATAAGGAGGTAATTTCTAGCTCTTGGCTGCTCTGTTCACTTTTGCTCCCTCCCACCTTGAGTTAACCGGCACATTGAAAGAATCAATAATTCAGCAGCACAATATGGCTAATGAAATCTGATACACTTACATATCAGCCTCAGAGCAAGAAGGCAATCTCCCTACTGTATTTAATATTCCTCATATCTGCCTAGGTATGTTAGGCTTGCCTTTGGTCTACTTGTTGAAAGAATAAGAAATGTACAGGTAAGTGAGTATAATAATTAGGGTTCATGGTCTGTGAAGGAAAACAGGTTAATGTGTTATGGTTTGAAAAACCTGGGAAGGTAGGGGCAGGAGGTAAGGACTTAATAACACTTTCTAAATATGTAAAAAGCTACCATGTGATATATCCGAGTACTGAGCACAAAGAAATAAGCTAAATTATAACAAGAGGTGTGATAATTATTTATTGGGAAAAATATTGTAATATTAATTGTTGCTAGTTATTAAGGGCAGTTGCAATTATCTGAGAAAATAGGCTCAGAGACTTGCCCAAGGTCTCACAGGTAAGTCTAAGATAAAGTCGGGATTTGAACCCGAGTCTGACTTACTCCAATGTTCAGACCTTGTACATTGTTTCTCCATGGAGAAATAATAAAAAATGACCTCAGCTTATTCTTTCACCCTCATTAGTGTAACTAACATTTATTACTTTATTTTAGGTCCTACCTTCTCCCAGTCAGAATGGTCATGGCTTTGTCACTATTTGTAACAAAACCTTAAGCTAGAATAACTAGGTGTTTCATAGCCAGGCAATGAAAAATGTGGTAGATTGTGAAAAATACTTGCCACCCCTCCCTGGAATCTACCTCCCTTTTGGAATGCACTTGTTCTGGTGACATTAAATTTGACATTAATTGATTTATGTTGCCCCCTCTTGCAGGAAGTTTGTACATCTCCACTTTGTTGAACCCAACAATGTCAACATGACCTTCATGGGCCAGTGAAATGTAGGCAGAAGTGATACATGTCAATTCCAAGTAAGAACTTTTAGAGCCAGCTCATGTTTGCCATGTCTTATTTCCCTTGGCAATGGGCTGTCAATAACCCAAACAGGGCTTCCCTATCAGCAAGAGTAGAAGAATGATGACAACAATAAGCAGAATCACAGCCGACTTGCGACAGACATTCAAAATGAGCATGAAGTAAACCTTTGTTGTAATCAGTAAGATTTCAGGGTTGTTTGTTACTGAAGCAAACAATAACCTGACTAATATGAAAGAATGACCCTGATTTCTGCATTTCAAGGCTTTCTAACGAGTTCCAAAAACCAGGATGCATGGGGTTAATACAGGATGGGTTGCCATCCTGACTTCTTCATCCAAACCCCTCCATCCAAAGTACTTCATACAAACGCCTCCCTCAATCCCTTAATTTGAGGGTCAGGAAGGAAAAATATAATTTTTTAATCTATATTCAGAATATCTCGACAGAATATTTCTGTTAAAAAATATATAAAAACAAAAATTTAAATTTAAAAAAACACTGGCAGAACATTGCCCAAAATTGGACATAGTGGTTAAAAACAATCCCTTTGTAATCAATCAGACATGGATTCTAATCTGCCAGTTACCAGATGTGACATTTGGGGCATATTAGTTCCTGTATCTTCAAACTATAGTTTGCTTATTGGTAAAACAAAGACAATAACAGTATTGTGGAGATTATGGCCTCAGAGGGGATTGTGGGGATAAAATAAAGCAAAGTACATAAAAGCGTTGCCCCAAGCCTGCCATGTGATAAAAGCACATAAAAATGTTACTTTTATGAACAAAGGCACTGCAGGGGATAAAAGGATAAATCACAGTCTAATAGGATGACAAAATGCAATCACAAATAACAATAAGGTAATATGTTATAAATGCTTTAAGAGTGCTACCAACAAAGTGCCATAGGAAAACAAAGGAGAAAAAGAAAACAAGTATAACTGGAAAAAGAGAACAGAGGAATGAAAAGACTTCATGAAGAAGGTAGCATTTGAATTGGGCCACCTATACTATTCAAACTCCTTTAAATATGGATCCACAATCTATAAATGTTTCCTAGATTTAGCTACAAGAAAAAGTTTCTGTCTTCTGAAAATTCACAATCTTTCTCTTTGATAGTGAACTTGTCAGCTTTTTTTTTTTTTTTGATATTGAATGTTAGAAAGATACAGACAAATACAATATTTAATTTAGGGAATTATCTCAGTCTTTGTTCTACCTTTCTTCCTTATGGCTTCTGATTTTCTCTTGATCATTCTTTACTGTCCTGAGTAAACTTTATATCTGTATTTTTATCATAAGCTGCCTCCAGTCCATTCTTGCTTATTGTTGGAGTATATGCTATAAATAAATAAAATATATTTGTATCTTCCTTCTGGTATTTCTAGAGTGTATTATTTTGGCACCTCATTCAAAGATAGAAAAAGAGATTATTCATTCTTCTGTGGCTTCTACAGAACTTGACAGAACAAGTAATAAAATTGGCCAAGCCAGGTTGGTACCCTACACTGTGGTGTCAGTAATTAAAGTACAGATTCTAAGTGCTGGTTTTCAGGTTAGATTCAATTAGCAGCATTTCTCACTTTAGCAAGAAAGAAAACATAACCTAAAGGCAAGGTCGCTGTTACTCAGCTGAACAGCAGTTTTAAAGTGAATGATATGTTTTTAGGTTGGGGAAGATACCAGTAAGACTACCTTTGTTCTCTAGAAGAAAAGCAAAATTTTTTCAATTCAAACCAGTGAAACGATCTCATGTATTTCAACCACAAAACAACTCTTTAAATAAGATAAAACTCCAGCTTTCTTTTCTACAGAAAAAGTAAGAGAAAAATCAAGGTCTTCTATAATAGAATACTGCGTTTAAAAGTAAGTTAGAATTCAAATTCAAATGTTTTGCATTAGCATATACTGAACAAATACCATTTTCAGAATTCTTCTGAGGGGCATAATTAAATTGATTTTACATCATCTGAATAAAATAAGTAAGGTTGTACCATATAGATACTAAAACGATTAGCATTTTTGTCAGTTGATAGAAAAGCAACTCGTGAAAACTTATATTATCAGCAAAACAAGACACCAACAGATTTATCTGTATGAATTGGTCATTTGAAGCTCTGAATTATTAATTTTGTTGTAATCATTGATGCAATGCCCTTTCATAAAACCAAAAGGAAATGTCTGAGAGGCATTTTAAAACTAAAACGGCCAGCCTGCTAATCATATCCATCAATAATTGTTACCGGGGTGGCAAAATAATACATCGTTGTCAAAATTAAACTGTCATTCAGAACAAATAGTATAGAATTAACAGAGAATGTATTCTATTCAACTACAAAACAACTTTTTAAATAAGAGAAAACTCCAGCTCTCTATTCTGTAGAAAAGCAAGAGAAAAATCATGAAAACATTTAATATAAAACATGTTGTTAAAACACAATATATGTTTTAACAACATGTAGCTGCACTTCTCAAAAATTATTGTAGAAAATAGCACATCCTTCTCACATAACGTAAGATTTGCTATGATATAATACCATGTCCATTTCAGAGTTTACCTTCATAAGAGTTGTTTATATAGACAAATTATAAAATAAAGGGGAAAATCACAAATATTCCTATCTCCCCAAAATGACAGCCACTGTCAATCTTCAGTTTACCATCCTGGACTATCTATCTATCCATCTATATATAAGTATATGTATTCTACAAACGTGACATGTACCATTGTATACACTATTTAAATGATTTTCAATTAAAAGTATCTTATGAATCTATTTTATGTGGCTACATCATCATTTTCCGTTACTACATGGATTCCATTTTTCTAATTTAACATATTTAATAAATCCTCTATTACTGGGGATTTTGGGCAGTTCGCTGACTGCTATAAATAGTCTAGTAAAATTATCTTTAATTTATAGATTATAAATCTATAAATTATAGAAGGAAGCAATAATAGATAATTGCTTCCTTCTGATAATTTTCTCTAAGTGGAATGTTCTGTGTCAAAGAGAAAGCACCTTCTTAAGGCTTTTGATACATAGTCCCCAACTGTGAGAGATTGTTCACATTCCCTCGTGCTCTCCAGTATGAGATATTGGTACTCCTTTTAGAATCTTGCCTCTTACAATATGTATGTTTTAATTTCTGGGTAAGTCTTCCTCAATCTCTAAGCATTTAGGTGATCCTTAGAGGGAGATTCAACCAAGGATGCTGTCCGACTCAGTGGCTTGTTGTATAATCTGAATCACGCATGCTTTTTCAAGGGTGAAAGTGTACAGTATCAATCTAAATCCTTCATTATGAGCTTATTAACATGGCATTACTACAAATTTGTTTGACCTATTTCTGGAATATCTTACCACAGAGCACATCACCTGCAGTTTGAATAAACTAGCAGTCAAACTTCAGTTCTTTCAGACAGCTAGGGTAAATTTCTGCTTCACTGAACTAAATGATACCCAGGTATCTGTAATTTACTTAATGGTATCTTGGTGGTCAAACAGTTACAGCACTCTCCATCATAAAGTGCTTTAAAGGAAGAATTTTATTCACTCCTAAGATTCTAAAGAGAAGAACTTAACCTTTATGCCTAAGTATTTCCGACATTATAAATTAAAAGGAAACCGATTGCAATTATAAATGAGCATTGTGAAACATAAATTGTGAATGTCAGGGCTGAATATCATTTAAATCAACCATGAATATTTCTACACTTCTAACGGGTCTGTGTGAACTAAAGCCTTTCTTTTCACATGATTAGAGGTTATCAGGCTAAGGTATTTGCCTTGATTCTGTAATTCTACAACAAAAAGCCCCTCTAGGGTTTTGTGATAAAGAAAATGGGAAATGGGAGGCATGCCATTTAAATACCAACTCCTAATTGCAAAAATGTGAATATGTAAATCCAATTACATACATTTAAGGATTAGGTATTAATTGGATGTGCCTTGATATAAATTGCACAGTCAATTCTTTTATTAGAAATGATCCTCTCTTTCCATTTTGGCATTTGGTAATAATCGACAAAATATCATAGGTTCTCCCTTGCTCTGCGATTTGCCAGGACGATATTACAGCTCACACAGATCAAATATCTTTGTTCTGAACTCTAGAGCCATCAGGATATGTGCTAATGCTTTACTTGAAAGGAATAAAAAAAAGTTGTCATGTTAATATGACTTCTTAGCCACTGGGCATTTAAATAGACTCAGGACCACACACCCTGACTGGCTGATGGGAAGTGAGAAATGGTCAGATGGCAGGAGGCAGAGTTTGTTCAGACACAATTTACAGAATGTTATCTGAGGACTTGTACCTCTTCACTTCTGCTTCACTGATATCACAGAAGAATATGAGACCCCTTGGAATTCTACATTCTCCTCTTCCTTGCTTATAGCACTTTGTTGCTACCAACTTATTTCCAGTTGAACATAATGTCCTCTACCTACAGGCAGGGTGCAAGATGCAAAAATGGTACAGACATGAGAGAAGATGCAAAAATGAGCAAGCATATCTTGAATTTGACAGAATTTTGATTTTAATTCTGGCTCTGAAAATGATTATCTGTGTGACTCAGAAAGTTACTTCACCCTCCTAGCCTTATGTCTTGGTCTGTGAAATCAGAAAACAACCACATCACACAGTGGGATGATTGAATGAGATGGTTAATGTAAAATGCTTCAGGTACATACAGAAAAGTGTGCTAGCCATAATTCTACCTTTATTACCCTCAGGAGCTTCTGATCTGAGAGGTGGGATGCTACAAGAAGGAACTAGGAGATAAGACATATTCATAAGTAAGCATGATTACACAAGTAACACAAATTACACTCAGATATCCAAAGACAATAGAGATTCTTTACTTTCTCTGACTGAATTGATGACTCCCACAAGTCTCCCACCCATCTGGATAACATGAAAAAAAAACCCAATAAACTTGATAATTTAGAGTGTACGGATCTCTTCAGGTTTAATTTGTCTCTTTAGATGACTTGTTCTCTTTCAAGCAAATGCTTCAATATTAGGTGCACTTCTCCTCCCCTACATAGTACAGGGTGTGGGGCTCATGTGTCTTCAGGGAGGCAGATGAGAGGTGGTGGCCTCAGATTTTTCCCATGTCCTTCAGATCATTGCTAGTCTCTGTTTCAGAGTACTGGTCTACCCTGCCTCCTGGATCACTGAGACATAATTAGACCCTTCTGACCATCCGCACATTGTAGTGGCACCTATTCACCTGTAGAGTCCTTGTTCCTATCCTTTTCCTCTAGCCATGAAATGTCCCCACCTATAGCCTCTTTGTTCCAACTCTAGGCCTCTGCTGTTTCAGCAAGCATTTCTTGCTGAAACAAGAAACTCTGTAAGCAGGGTGTGTGGGCTTTTTGTTCCCTTGCATGCTCTTCACAAGCTGCAGGGATCCAGGAGCCTCAGCTTGGGCTCACCTATATAGCCCGTACCCCTGCCAGTGGTGTTCTGCCACCTCCAAGGCATGTTGAACATGGCCAGTAACAGGCTTCCCTGAAGCTGGGAAGTGTGCCAATAGCTCATTCCCATTGCATAAATCCCTTTTGGATGTTTCTAGCCTCCCCACCATGCCCCTTACACCTAAGGGTTCCAACCTGAAAAAGATAAATCAGGACCTATATCTGACCTCACTGCCCCATCCCTAATGTCTTTGCACTTCTTCCAAGACCAGGATGAAATAAGCTAGCTTTTCTTCTATCATTCTGTCTGATAGGACCTTTTTAACATCATATTCCCCTTTTTCCCAAGACGTAATTTTCCTTTCCTTTCCTTGGGAACTTAATAATGGATGGGGTAAGAAGAGAGAAACTGATTTGTCAATAAGGGAATTTAAATCAGAAGCATTTAGGAAATAGTTTAGTTATTGCATTAGCTATATATATATATATATATAAAATATGGTATATCAGTGTAATGTAATGTAAAGTGTGGTAAGTGCTGTATGAGAAATGGAGATTCAGGGTTCAGAAAGCAGTGGTAATTATATACATATTGCAGACTCTGCAAACACAATATCATAGGTAAACAGACATATAGAGACCATATCTATCCAGCTTTGAAGAAAACAAGTCTTATTTGGAAAGTTCTGAGTTCCAGATACTCATTTCCTACATTCCTAAATTCAAATGTGTCCTGGCCCAGATCCACTTCTGGATACGTGGTTGTGAGCAATTTTACTTTATTCCAAACTGCTTCCACCTCTGGTCAGTGTCTCCATTCCCTACAGTTGTCCTGCAACTCCAGCTCAGGAGAAAGTAGCTCTTGTCTGCAAACTCAGTTTCTGCAGTAGATGACAACCAAGAATCTCAACTACAGAAGCCAACAGCTTTTCCTTCTGTCCCTAGAATTCTCAATCCTGTTTCTTTCCCTCTTTATCCCAGCTATCCTGTACCTCCAGTAGATGCCTGTATGCCCTTTTACTCACTCTGTCTACAATTAGATAAGAAGTTTATATTATTACCTGAAAAGACAACCAACAATAGCTGCAATATTTTACCATTCATTCATTCAATAAATATTTATTGAGAGCCTACTTTGTGCTGGACAATATTTTAAGCAGTGAGGATATAATGGTGAGCAATGTCCTAACTCTCATGGAGCTTATTTCTAGTGAATAGGTAGGTAGGTAGGTAGGTAGATAGGTGGATGGATAGATAGATAGATAGATAGATAGATAGATAGATAGATAGATACCAATGAAAAGTGCCCTGAAGAAAAATAAAGGTTAAGGAGAAAGAGAGTGACAGTATCAGGGTGGAGGTGTTATTTTGTTTTGGACATTGTGATCATGGAAGACCTTTCCGATAAGAGATATTAAGCAAAGAACTGAAAAAAGTAAATGAATAAGTTTTGTGGTCCAGATGCAAAGTCAGGGCAGGATATATCTATCTGGGAGTCATTAATGGTATTTAGTGCCTAAAAGTAGATGATATTATCAAAGCAGTGAGAAGTAGAGATCAGAATCCTATGCCCAAGGACATTCCAATTTATAGAGATCCAAAATAGGAGGAGAAATTAGCAAAGGACACTGAGAAATGGTGTCCAGTGAGGTATGAATGAACTAGTCTCAGTATAAAAAAAGATAGCATTAAGGCAATAATCAGCCATTATTTTCTATTATGGATATTTTAATATGCCCGGGTTCTGTGACAACACAAAGATGAATTAGACAATGTTGTTGCTCTCTAAGAGAGTACCACTCAATATTCATAGTAGTCAGTGTTCTAAAACAGTGCCCAGTGATTCTTACTTCCTAATATGCACACCCTGTGTAATCACCTTTCATTGAATGTGGACTGGACCTAGTGACTTGTTTCTAATAATGAAAAGAATATGGCAAAAGTGATGTAATGTCATTTCTGAGATTAAGTTATAAAAGGCTGAGACTTCCACCATGCTGACATTCTCTCTCCAGCTGTTCTTACATACTTTCCCTGATGAAAAGAGCCACTTAGCAAGGGACAAACAGTGACTTCCAGCCAACCAGCCAGTGAGGAACTGAGGCCTTCAGTCCAACAGCCCTCAAGTAAACTGAATTCTGCCAACAACTATGTGAGTGAGCTTAAAAACAGATTCTTCCCCTATTGAGCCTTCACATGAGACCACAGAACCTGGGTAAACACCTTGATTACAGCCATCTGAGAGAGACTATGAAGCCAAAGACCCAATTAAGCTGTGACCAGATTCATGACTCACAGAAACAACGAGATTTTAAAAGTGTTGCTGTTTTAAGCAATGACATTTTGGCCAATTTAGCACTCAGCAATAAATAATGAATACATTAAGGAAAATACAAGAACAGAAATCAGGACAGTGCAAAGCAGCATTTATATTGGCTCACTTCTCCACCCCTATTTCAGGCACCTGAAGCTCTATGATAACAGTCATAATCACTTTAGTGTGAATTATACTGTCATTGAGTCAACTTTTCTCCAGTATAACTGTAATTTAGGTCTTATCGCAAATAAAAGAATGAAAACACTGACTGAAAAAGCCAGAATAAAAACTTTCAGATAAAAAGAGACTTTCTTGGCACCTTTGAATTAACTCTGCAGAAAATAGTCAAAGGATCTGGCTGTAGTTTATACACTTTAAATCATCTCATTTGTTTTGCAACTCCTCTCTTCTCTCCCGCTGACTTTTCAGCTAGTCCATCCCCATCTTCGTGACATAACTCTAATTTAAGCTTTTATCAAAACCCATTATGATTTCCACTTCACTGCCCTTGAATGCTGTGGAATTAAGCTACCAGCATAATTAATGGACCACCTTGCTAACACTATTTCTTCTTCACATCACAGAGGAAATGTCAAGTCACATTTCCTTTGGAAATCAAGACTACTAAGAGATTTCACTGTCACTTTTAAGTTAGTTAAGAAATATCAAATAGTCAAAGACATATACAGGAATAGTTAACAGAGTATATGTTCACACAATAATCATATGGGCTTCCAAATAGTCTCCTTCAAAAAAATATTTAAGGGGACATCTCATTCCAAAAAAGTAGCAGACTGATTTAATGAAAATCAGTTACTCATAACAAATGGCCATAGAAATTCTGGATAAAATATAACAAAAATTATCATAAGCACATAACTGAATGCAAAACAAAACTAAAAATTTTTTTGTTTGTTGAAACTAGGGGAAACATAAATCCAGAGTGGAAGGGCAGCAGGTTGCTCAATTCCAGGGAGATTTTATTCTAGGTAAATGGCACTCCTGGAATTAAACTGAAAGGTGGGAAAAGTGACATTATGCCTGAATAGGAGCTCTAAGGGCTGAGGGGTGGGGTCTTAAACATATAGAGGAGGCTGCATCCATATGTATTAGTCTCCTGTGGCTGCTGTGACAAAATACCATGAATTTGGTAGCTTAAAACAACAGATACATATTACCTCACAGTTCTAGAAGCTACAAGTCCAAAAATCAAGGTGTCAGCCAAGCCTCACTCTCTCTGGAGGCTCTAAGAGAGAATTTATTCTTAGCCTCTTGCAACTTCTGGTGCCTGCGGGTGTTCCTTGGCTTGTAGACCACACTAATCTTTGCCTCCTCTTCATATTGCCTTCTCGTCTGAGTATCTAAGCCTTCCACTTTTCAGTCTGTCTCAAATCTCCCTCTGATTCTATCTTAAAAGGACATATAGATACCTGTCCATTGATTTAGGGCCTACCAAATGATTTAAGACGACCACATCATCTCAAGATTTTTGTTTGTTTGTTTGTTTTTATTTTTATTTATTATTATTATACTTTAAGTTTTAGGGTACATGTGCACAATGTGCAGGTTAGTTACATATGTATACATGTGCCATGCTGGTGCGCTGCACCCACTAACTCGTCATCTAGCATTAGCTATATCTCCCAATGCTATCCCTCCCCCCTACCCCCAACCCACAACAGTCCCCAGAGTGTGATGTTCCCCTTCCTGTGTCCATGTGTTCTCATTGTTCAATTCCCACCTATGAGTGAGAATATGCCGTGTTTGGTTTTTTGTTCTTGCAATAGTTTACTGAGAATGATGATTTCCAGTTTCATCCATGCCCCTACAAAGGACATGAACTCATCATTTTTTATGACTGCATAGTATTCCATGGTGTATATGTGCCACATTTTCTTAATCCAGTCTATCATTGTTGGACATTTGGGTTGGTTCCAAGTCTTTGCTATTGTGGATAATGCCGCAGTAAACATGTGTGTGCATGTGTCTTTATAGCAGCATGGTTTATAGTCCTTTGGGTATATACCCAGTAATGGGATGGCTGGGTCAAATGGTATTTCCAGTTCTAGATCCCTGAGGAATCGCCACACTCACTTCCACAGTGGTTGAACTAGTTTACAGTCCCACCAACAGTGTAAAAGTGTTCCTATTTCTCCACATCCTCTCTAGCACCTGTTGTTTCCTGACTTTTTAATGATTGCCATTCTAACTGGTGTGAGATGGTGTCTCATTGTGGTTTTGATTTGCATTTCTCTGATGGCCAGTGATGATGAGCATTTTTTCATGTGTTTTTTGGCTGCATAGATGTCTTCTTTTGAGAAGTGTCTGTTTATCTCCTTTGCCCACTTTTTGATGGGGTTGTTTGTTTTTTTTCTTGTAAATTTGTTTGAGTTCATTGTAGATTCTGGATATTAGCCCTTTGTCAGATGAGTAGGTTGTGAAAATTTTCTCCCATTTTGTAGGTTGCCTGTTCACTCTGATGGTAGTTTCTTTTGCTGTGCAGAAGCTCTTTAGTTTAATTAGATCCCATTTGTCAATTTTGGCTTTTGTTGCCATTGCTTTTGGTGTTTTAGACATGAAGTCCTTGCCCATGCCTATGTCCGGAATGGTAATGCCTAGGTTTTCTTCTAGGGTTTTTATGGTTTTAGGTCGAATGTTTAAGTCTTTAATCCATCTTAAATTGATTTTTGTATAAGGTGTAAGGAAGGGATCCAGTTTCAGCTTTCTAAATATGGCTAGCCAGTTTCCCAGCACCATTTATTAAATAGGGAATCCTTTCCCCATTGCTTGTTTTTCTCAGGTTTGTCAAAGATCAGATAGTTGTAGATATGCGGTGTTATTTCTGAGGGCTCTGTTCTGTTCCATTGATCTATATCTCTGTTTTGGTACCAGAACCATGCTGTTTTGGTTACTGTAGCCTTGTAAGATAGTTTGAAGTCAGGTAGTGTGATGCCTCCAGCTTTGTTCTTTTGGCTTAGGATTGACTTGGCGATGTGGGCTCTTTTTTGGTTCCATATGAACTTTAAAGTAGTTTTTTCCAATTCTGTGAAGAAAGTCATTGGTAGCTTGATGGGGATGGCATTAAATCTATAAATTACCTTGGGCAGTATGGCCATTTTCACGATATTGATTCTTCCTACCCATGAGCATGGAATGTTCTTCCATTTCTTTCTATCCTCTTTTATTTCCTTGAGCAGTGGTTTGTAGTTCTCCTTGAAGAGGTGCTTCACATCCCTTGTAAGTTGGATTCCTAGGTATTTTATTCTCTTTGAAGCAATTGTGAATGGGAGTTCACTCATGATTTGGCTCTCTGTTTGTCTGTTATTGTTGTATAAGAATGCTTGTGATTTTTGTACATTGATTTTGTATCCTGAGACTTTGCTGAAGTTGCTTATCAGCTTAAGGAGATTTTGGGCTGAGACAATGGGGTTTTCTAGATATACAATCATGTCATCTGCAAACAGGGACAATTTGACTTCCTCATTTCCTAATTGAATACCCTTTATTTCCTTCTCCTGCCTGAGTGCCCTGGCCAGAACTTCCAACACTATGTTGAATAGGAGTGGTGAGAGAGGGCATCCCTGTCTTGTGCCAGTTTTCAAAGGGAATGCTTCCAGTTTTTGCCCATTCAGTATGATATTGGCTGTGGGTTTGTCATAGATAGCTCTTATTATTTTGAGATACATCCCATCAATACCTAATTTATTGAGAGTTTTTAACAGGAAGGGTTGTTGAATTTTGTCAAAGGCCTTTTCTGCATCTATTGAGATAATCATGTGGTTTTTGTCTTTGGTTCTGTTTATATGCTGGATTGCATTTATTGATTTTCGTATGTTGAACCAGCCTTGCATCCCAGGGATGAAGCCCACTTGACCATGGTGGATAAGCTTTTTGATGTGCTGCTGGATTCGGTTTGCCAGTATTTTATTGAGGATTTTTGCATCAATGTTCATCAAGGATATTGGTCTAAAATTCTCTTTTTTTATTGTGTCTCTGCCCGGCTTTGGTATCAGGATGATGCTGGTCTCATAAAATGAGTTAGGGAGGATTCCCTCTTTTTCTATTGATTGGAATAGTTTCAGAAGGAATGGTACCAGTTCCTCCTTGTACCTCTGGTAGAATTCGGCTGTGAATCCATCTGGTCCTGGACTTTTTTTGGTTGGTAAGCTATTGATTATTGCCACAATTCCAGAGCCTGTTATTGGTCTATTCAGAGATTCAACTTCTTCCTGGTTTAGTCTTGGGAGGGTGTATGTGTCGAGGAATTTATCCATTTCTTCTAGATGTTCTAGTTTATTTGCGTAGATGTGTTTGTAGTATTCTCTGATGGTAGTTTGTATTTCTGTGGGATCGGTGGTGCTATCCCCTTTATCATTTTTTATTGCGTCTATTTGATTCTTCTCTCTTTTCTTCTTTATTAGTCTTGCTAGTGGTCTATCAATTTTGTTGATCCTTTCAAGAAACCAGCTCCTGGATTCACTAATTTTTTGAAGAGTTTTTTGTGTCTCTATTTCCTTCATTTCTGCTCTGATTTTAGTTATTTCTTGCCTTCTGCTAGCTTTTGAATGTGTTTGCTCTTGCTTCTCTAGTTCTTTTAATTGTGATGTTAGGGTGTCAATTTTGGATCTTTCGTGCTTTCTCTTGTGGGCATTTAGTACTATAAATTTCCCTCTACACACTGCTTTGAATGTGTCCCAGAGATTCTGGTATGTTGTGTCTTTGTTCTCATTGGTTTCAAAGAACATCTTTATTTCTGCCTTCATTTCGTTATGTACCCAGTAGTCATTCAGGAGCAGGTTGTTCAGTTTCCATGTAGTTGAGCAGTTTTGAGTGAGTTTCTTGTCCTGAGTTCTAGTTTGATTGCACTGTGGTCTGAGAGACACTTTGTTATAATTTCTGTTCTTTTACATTTGCTGAGGAGTGCTTTACTTCCAACTATGTGGTCAATTTTGGAATAGGTGTGGTGTGGTGCTGAAAAAAATATATATTCTGTTGATTTGGGGTGGAGAGTTCTGTAGATGTCTATTAGGTCCGCTTGGTGCAGAGCTGAGTTCAATTCCTGGGTATCCTTGTTAACTTTCTGTCTCGTTGATCTGTCTAATGTTGACAGTGGGTTGTTAAAGTCTCCCATTATTAATGTGTGGGAGTCTAAGTCTCTTTGTAGGTCACTCAGGACTTGCTTTATGAATCTGGGTGCTCCTGTATTGGGTGCATATATATTTAGGATAGTTAGCTCTTCTTGTTGAATTGATCCCTTTACTATTATGTAATGGCCTTCTTTGTCTCTTTTGATCTTTGTTGGTTTAAAGTCTGTTTTATCAGAGACTAGGATTGCAACCCCTGCCTTTTTTTGTTTTCCATTTGCTTGGTAGATCTTCCTCCATCCCTTTATTTTGACCCTATGTGTGTCTCTGCACGTGAGATGGGTTTCCTGAATACAGCACACTGATGGGTCTTGACTCTTTATCCAATTTGCCAGTCTGTGTCTTTTAATTGGAGCATTTAGTCCATTTACATTTAAAGTTAATATTGTTATGTGTGAATTTGATCCTGTCATTATGATGTTAGCTGGTTATTTTGCTCGTTAGTTGATGCAGTTTCTACTTAGTCTCGATGGTCTTTAAATTTTGGCATGATTTTGCAGCGGCTGGTACCGGTTGTTCCTTTCCATGTTTAGCGCTGCCTTCAGGAGCTCTTTTAGGGCAGGCCTGGTGGTGACAAAATCTCTCAGCATTTGCTTGTCTGTAAAGTATTTTATTTCTCCTTCACTTATGAAGCTTAGTTTGGCTGGATATGAAATTCTGGGTTGAAAATTCTTTTCTTTTAGAATGTTGAATATTGGCCCCCACTCTCTTCTGGCTTGTAGAGTTTCTGCCGAGGGATCCGCTGTTAGTCTGATGGGCTTCCCTTTGTGGGTAACCCCACCTTTCTCTCTGGCTGCCCTTAACATTTTTCCTTCATTTCCACTTTGGTGAATCTGACAATTATGTGTCTTGGAGTTGCTCTTCTCGAGGAGTATCTTTGTGGCGTTCTCTGTGCTTCCTGAATCTGAATGTTGGCCTGCCTTGCTAGATTGGGGAAGTTCTCTTGGATAATATCCTGTAGAGTGTTTTCCAACTTGGTTCCATTCTCCCCATCACTTTCAGGTACACCAATCAGATGTAGAGTTGGTCTTTTCACATAGTGCCATATTTCTTGGAAGCTTTGCTCGTTTCTTTTTATTCTTTTTTATCTAAACTTCCCTTCTCGCTTCATTTCATTCATTTCATCTTCCATCGCTGATACCCTTTCTTCCAGTTGATCGCATCAGCTCCTGAGGCTTCTGCATTCTTCACGTAGTTCTCGAGCCTTGGTTTTCAAGCTCCATCAGCTCCTTTAAGCACTTCTCTGTATTGGTTATTCTAGTTATACATTCTTCTAAATTTTTTTCAAAGTTTTCGACTTCTTTGCCTTTGGTTTGAATGTCCTCCCGTAGCTCAGAGTAATTTGATCCTCTGAAGCCTTCTTCTCTCAGCTCGTCAAAGTCATTCTCCGTCCAGCTTTGTTCCGTTGCTGGTGAGGAACTGTGTTCCTTTGGAGGAGGAGAGGCGCTCTGCTTTTTAGAGTTTCCAGTTTTTCTGCTGTTTTTTCCCCATCTTTGTGGTTTTATCTACTTTTGGTCTTTGATGATGGTGATATACAGATGGGTTTTTGGTGTGGATGTCCTTCTGTTTGTTAGTTTTCCTTCTAACAGACAGGACCCTCAGCTGCAGGTCTGTTGGAGTACCCGGCCGTGTGAGGTGTCAGTCTGCCCCTGCTAGGGGGTGCCTCCCAGTTAGGCTGCTCGGGGGTCAGGGGTCAGGGACCCACTTGAGGAGGCAGTCTGCCCATCCTCAGATCTCCAGCTGCGTGCTGGGAGAACCACTGCTCTCTTCAAAGCTGTCAGACAGGGACACTTAAGTCTGCAGAGGTTACTGCTGTCTTTTTGTTTGTCTGTGCCCTGCCCCCAGAGGTGGAGCCTACAGAAGCAGGCAGGCCTCCTTGGGCTGTGCTGGGCTCCACCCAGTTCCAGGTTCCTGGCTGCTTTGTTTACCTAAGCAAGCCTGGGCAATAGCGGGCGCCCCTCCCCCAGCCTCGCTGCCGCCTTGCAGTTTGATCTCAGACTGCTGTGCTAGCAATCAGTGAGACTCCTTGGGCGTAGGACCCTACGAGCCAGGTGCAGGACACAATCTCCTGGTGCACCGTTTTTTTAAGCCCGTCAGAAAAGCGCAGTATTCGGGTGGGAGTGACCCGATCTTCCAGGTGCCCTCTGTCACCCCTTTCTTTTACTAGGAAAGGGAACTCCCTGACCCCCTGTGCTTCCCGAGTGAGGCAATGCCTCGCCCTGCTTTGGCTTGTGCACGGTGCACGCACCCACTGACCTGCGCCCACTGTCTGGCACTCCCTAGTGAGATGAGCCTGGTACCTCAGATGGAAGTGCAGAAATCACCCGTCTTCTGCGTTGCTCACGCTGGGAGCTGTAGACCAGAGCTGTTCCTATTGGGCCATCTTGGCTCCTCTCCCCCATCTCAAGATTTTTAATCACCTCTGCAAATGCCCTTTTTCCAAATAAGGTAACATTTACAAGTTCCAAGGATTAGGACACGGATAAATCTTTGGGGCCATCATTCAGCTCATTACACTATGGTTTTAAACTGCTTGAGGCAGGGAGGTGGAAAGACATCTCTGCATAAAGTAAGAACCCTCAGAACACGATTCAATCTGTAGAACAGGTATTTGAAAAATTCCACCCAAAAGACCAAAAGATGACAGAATGTTTGCAGTCTGCTCCAGGCTCTAGTTGAGAAAGAATTAAAAGTCCTCTAAGGAAAATATAAAAAAACAAATACCAAGGCCACACAACATGAGTGTGGGATCGAAAGGCATACTTAACAGAGTGGTACACATTGCAAGCCTGGAAGTTAGCAAAATTTTTCCAAGACCCATGAAAACCCTGGGATCATACAGAAGCAAGTGTGAAAATCACTCTTTAAGAACAAATCCACAATTCAGAGAACACAGGATTCCCACAGAAATTATATTACTTCAAGGATACTGGAAGACTTAGGTTCTAGTTGCAAACATGTACCTGATCTGTAGCATTGCTAAGCAGTGCAGGCCCTGTTTCCTTCCTTTGAAAATAGCGGCTCTACCATTCCCCCAGGAGTACTACAAAAAATTAGAGGGCTATGTGTGGAAAGATACCATTTACAGATATGCTTACAAAGACACATAATGCATATAATGAACAAATATGCATGTATATGGTCCCTTTAGTCCAACTATTGTACAAGTATGAAAGTTGAAAGATTCTTCTGAATAACTTATCTGGCTTGGTTACATTCAGAAGAGGTTGTTCAGTGTCACAGAAAGCAAGAACAGAAATATAAATGCAAGCATTTGTCACCCTTAAGCATCAAATGAAAAGATTTTTAATATTTAGAAACTCACTGACATTCCCCCTAGAAAGTCATTTCCAAATACCCTTTAAAAAGTGAATGTGTAATGGAAATTTTAAGTTTCCTATTCACGGCTTTATGCCACTGTGTTTCCTAACTTTTGAAAATCAATAGAAGCTATTAATCATTTTTCCCAAAACCCAGGGATTTTAGATGTTTTAAAGGTGAACTGCAAAAGTTTGGAAGAGATGTTCAAAGAAGAATGTACCCACCAGAGTAGAAAAACTACTCCATGAGTTACAGATAATCATAGGCATTTTCAGTTTTTAAATTATTATGGCCACGTCTCTTGGGGCTTCAAGTAGGATCTCAACTTCAAAGGTGTCATAATAAGACAATATAACCCTGAAATCACAGGTAATGAAATAATTGTAAGCTGGGATCTTAAACAAAGACTTTGATCTCTGAATCATAGCCCAGGGCCAGGAATGTTTTGGGGTTTATTGCTGTGATTGTTAATGTCTTTCTCCTTTTTGTTTTGCTGAAATATTCATAGTTAGTGTGGCAGTGTACTAGACTAGAGGCAGGGGAAGTGCCGCCAACTGAAGAGTATTTGAGTCATGAGAGGCATTCTGACTGCAAGGTCTTCTTTTCCTAGAGTGAGACGACTTCTGGGAATCATGAGGTGACTTCTGCAAGATGGTACCCGTTTTATTTTAGAGAGGTGGCTGTCTTGCACATATTTGTGCAATATATTTAGAATCATCAAATATGTAATAGTAGAAAGATCAAGTACAGTTGATGAATTCAGTTTAGAGCTGTGCTTCTCAAATTTTAGCATTCATCAGAACCACCACAGGGACTGTTAAAACCCTGGGCCTATCCCAGAGTTTCTGATTCAGTCTGTGTGGGGCAGGGCCTAATAAATGGCATTTCTACCAAGTCCCCAGAGTTTCTAATTCAGTAGGCTGCGATGGGATGATAATTTCCATTTTGAATAAGTTCCCAGGTGATACTGCCAATGCCGTCTGATCTGAGGACCACATGCTGAGAAACACTGGGTTAAATCAAGGGACTTTGGACCAGTTGTCAGCAAGTCTTTAGAACAAACTTTTTTTTGTTTGTTCCCAAATAAAATTACCATTGGAATGAAGACCTCAGTAGTGCTCAAGCACTAGAATATTGAAGAATAAATATAGACGAGGGTGTTAAAGACAATAATAATGGCAGTGATGACAGCTGATATTGTTACCAAGAGCTAGGCTTTCTTCTTTAATCCTCACAGTCACCTTTTAAGGGATATATTATTTATCCCATTTCTCAGATTAAAAAACTGAAGCGCAAATATTTCTAAGCACAAAATCTATATATTTTCTACTTCACGGAACTGGTAAGAAATAACAAGATTAAAACCAGTGCCCGGCTTTTAAAGATTTTAAAAGTCAATTTCCTACTGATAAGGTATTATTGGTTTATGCTAGACTAACACAAAAAGTGATATCAGTATATTATACTTAATATTGACTGTGGATAGGCTAAAAAAAAACAGTTCAGTACATCTAAATAAAGTTACTCCCATGTTGTTTTTTTCTTCTCTTCTAACTCTATTAACTTTTATACCTCTAAAACCACAAGTTAAAAAATCCGTCCAGGTAATACTAAAGGCCCAAACAATATCATGGGCTCAGTACTGAGATCCCAGGAAGGATTAGCCTCGTTAGAGTAGACTAGGTAATTAGGTCCTTATAGAATCTGAGCACTGCAGTGCCTAGTCGTCTGAATCACTTATAAAAGCCATGTTGTCTCTACTAGAAGTAGCATCTGTAGGTCTGGGAAATAGAGTGAGGTCAGCTTTGACCAAAGCTTAAAGCTTTGTCTTTCTTCTCATTTATGCTCATGGGCAAGAGCAATCAGAGTTACTGAATTCAAGCCAGATT
The DNA here is from genome assembly GCF_029289425.2 of Pan paniscus. Lineage (NCBI taxonomy): Eukaryota > Metazoa > Chordata > Mammalia > Primates > Hominidae > Pan > Pan paniscus. Next base: position 76,301,977 of record NC_073257.2, on the reverse strand, counting down.
ATGATTGGCCAAAAACAGCTGTCTTTCTCCAGTACCGATCAGTGGAGATAGGCATAGGGTCAGGGCAAAATTTTGTTACCCAAAAGGGGTCGTGATCAAGACCCCAAGAGGGGGTTCTTGGATTTCACACAAGAAATAATTCGGGGCAAGTCTACAGAGTAAAGCAAAAGCAAGTTTATTAAGAAAGTAGAGGAATAAAAGAGTGGCTACTCCATAGGCAGAGCTGGACATTCCCGAAAGCAAGAGGAAGAATATATCCACGTTAGGTACAATAATTGTTTATATACAAGATAACAAAACAAAAAATCATAGGGGAGATGTGTTCTACTACAAGGGCTTTTAACAAAGGATTGCTAATCTTTGTGTAACTACTGTCTTCCACAAGAATCTGTATTATTATCTTTAAAGTGAAACTTTAAGAATGCTTTTGTTCTTAAGATATTGGGACATCAGGACATTTCCTGGGTCTGTTAAGTCCTGGGTCTGTTCAGTAAACATTATTAACTTGTTCCCTTAGCTGTAAACATCCTGTGACTAAGAATGCCTAACCTGAGAATGCAGTTCAGCAGGTGTCAGTCTCATATTACCTAGCCCCTATTCAAGATGGAGTTGCTCTGGTTCAAACGCCTCTGACAATTGGATGAGGCAGTTGGATACATTCTGAAGAAAATGCCTTGGCAGTCACTCATGACACAAGTGTGGGGACTGTGGGAAAGAGCACAGAGACAGCACAAAAGGCATGTGTAATAAAGCTCCTGTTTGATGGAAATTCTCATTTTAGCCTGGGTTAACTTTTTGGGGTAACCCTTAAGAAGTGGTCAGTACTGTAATGAAATACCTTCTTTTGTTAGAATAAGGAAGATATCAAGATTTTAAAAAATAGACTTTTCAGTGTGAATTAACTTATTCAACTGAAGGGGGAAAAATTACCGCCAACTAGGGCAACTTCAAGTTGTAATTAAGAGTAACTCTCCATGCTGTGGGCTGAGTGACATCTGGTGCCTTTCCTGGAATCCAAACAAGTCATCAGTAAGACACTCTAATTAGTGCACAACTCCACACTCCATGATGGTATTGCCAGATCCCCAGAATAGGGCCAGAAGCCAGATTTTCATGCTTGCCCTTTTTTTGAATTTAAAAATCATTCTACTTTTCCTCAAAAAAAGTTATAATATTCTCTTTTCTCTTTGGGTAGCATGCCAAATAAAGGCTTTCACATTTTAAACAGTTATTGATCCAACTGATTTATGAATAAAAAGACACAGAGGCAAATGATTAGATGGGTTTTCCTCCTGCTGCTTATGATTAGATTTTGAAAATGCTTTTGTATCCAAGTCAAAACAACTCAAGTCTGCCCTCTAGAGCCAGCCTCTTCCCCCCACAGAAAAACCCATCGTGTCCGTCTGAGCCCCTGTAACACAGGAGCTCCAGTCAGAAAATGGAGACCCGCTCCCTATGCATCCAGGTGAACAAATAAAGAGCAAAGTGGCATTTTTTAGATGGAGCTGAGTCTCCATTCCTAGAAACCTTTGCAGACTCAACACTGAGAGGACACCCTTAACCTGTTGAGAAAAATTACACAGGGCTGGGAGTCAGGGCACCTGGGCTCTAGGGCAGCTCTGCCACTCTTTACTAGAAGCTAATTTCTACCAAGCCAACTTTGAAAAGGGAGTTAAGGCACCAGCCCATAAGTCACTAAATGTGTCTTGGGAAATGCTTCTCAGTTATCTGGGTCTCCGGTTCCTTTTCAATCTGTGAGATCAGATGAGACATGCTCTAAGGCACTTCCAACTTTAAGTCTCTATGAGCAATCATTGGCATGCCAAGATGGGTTTGTATGTGCTCAGTAGTTTGGAATCTGACTTTCATACACATCATCCTTCGTACTGGACCATTACAACTATTCTAGGAAGCAGACAGAAAAGGTGAGAAAAGAGAAAATCACAAGGGTCAATAATGAGTTATTATGATTTAGCAGAGTTATAATCTAGGTTTTCCACAATGACCCAGAAAATGTGAACAGTAGAACAGGTTATGGATGATTCTGTGAAAAGACAAGAATTCTAGTACTCTTCACCTCACCACTTACTGACTGAGCCAGGCTGCCCTCACCTGCCTATTAAGGATGCTGGACTAGAAGGTGCTAGCATCCCTCCCAGCATTACCACTGTATGAATCTGTGAAGTGCAAAGCAAGTTATTATTCAGCAACAAGCCAACCTCTGATCTGGTTCTTGTCTTGATAAGCTGCCTAGGACATAACCCCATAATTTCTACAAATGCAGGGATGATTCTTTGTTCTCACCAGAATAATGGCTATTACATCTCCCAGAGCTTGACCTCCCATTGAGTGTGTGACTTATCCTTGTCACTGTAATCTCCTGGTACTAATCTTGACTTTCTAGGAGAAGCTTCTCCCAGTTATCCAGCTCTCTCCACCCCTCTCCAAATGCCTGTGCCATATTTCTTTGTACCCACCTCTCCCATCTTGCTTTCCAGGCTACCTTTCAAACCCAGTGTTTCCTCTTCTCTGGCACCCACCATCCAGGTACCAGCTTCTTCCTTTCTTTTTTAGCCTGTGAGTTTTGCAGAGTTGGTGGAGGTCAATTTTGCTGTGAAGGTGGCTGATGTGAAACCTATCCAGCAAGTCTAGATGCAAGCTGGCTGGGGGAACCCAGGTAACAAATGGTGGAGTTAACATACATTAGTGAATTATTCTAGGGTAGACAAAAGAGGAAAGATTTAAAAAGAAAAAAAGTAACCAAGCACTATTCTCTTTCTCTGTCACAATGATGTCCCTGATGCCTGGAACTTCAGCCCCACTGACTCCCACCCCAGGAGCTTCCTGATGTTTACAGAACAGGGCAAATACTGGGATTCTGGATTATTGGAAGACTCTTTGACATCATTTTAGTCCTCAACAGAAGTCCCAAATTTACCAACAAATAGGTCTACTCTTGGATTCCCCCACTTACTTATACACACACACACACACACACACACATACACACACACACTCCACAATGATAGCTTTTAATCAACCCCATAATACAAATCACCATCATGTGCCTTGTACAGAACCAGCCATAACCAGTCACATCTTGCTATGGGTTTAGCAAGAAGACTGGGAATTGCTGAGATGTCAGGACTTAACTTGTTGTGGGCAAGAGCAGCTAGCTCACCTCCAGAACCTCAGGTATTCCTTAAACATTTCCCAGCCTAGGACTTAAATTAATACTAAGGCCTCAGGGCTCATTTACAACCTGAGAATAAAACCTTGCCTTTCTCTAGGCCAACTCTGCTTACATTCTGAGTACCCAGACACACGGCTAAAACTATCCTTTCTATTCCTATATCCATGAAAACTACCTCTTCTCAGCAAATCTAGTCCAGGTCAGATTACAGTTTTCATGAGCTATTGGAGTAGCTTGGAGCCGGATACCAGTCTGCCACCTTCCCCCAAATCACTACCACATACATTTCCCACATTGCTGGCATAGTTCCATTTAGCTGCTTCCTGCCTCAAAAACTGTCAGTCCTGTGAAAGAATTTCAGTCACCTCTGCCTGGTATTTAAGTCTCTCTATATGATGCTCCCCAAACCAGTCTCATCTCCCACACAATATCCGCTGCTTTTCAAACTCTGATCCGTGGTCATCACAGTCCCCTGGGCATAAGCTGTCCTTTCCCTACCTCTACTTGTAAAAGCCTCCTCCTATTCGTGAAATCTCAGTTCAAATGCCTTTTCTTTTAGGAAACTTTCCTTGACTGTCCTCCTTGTCATCTATCACTCTTAGTTTTTGTAGAATTAATACCTCTCTCTTTTATCTACCCACCGTAGTTTATTTGTATTCTAAATCTCCTATCACCTGCTGCCTAAATGATAATTATTTGCAAATCTGCCACGTCATCCTTCATTAGGTTTGATGATGTTGATGTTAATATCACAGTTTCCATGGAGTCTGGCCCCATCCATGCCTTACACATAGTCCGTGTTAATAAACATTTTCTCAGCGAGACTATTCTCTCCTGGATCCCCATTATTTCCACACGATGAGCCTTATTTATCCTCACATGAATAATGGGTTTATACAGAAATGGGTAACATTTTTCAAAAATAGAAAAGAATGACTGCTCTATTCATTTTGCTAAGCCTTGCCCAAAACACATTTTCATGAATGGCTTCAAGAAAAGCATCTTTGGAGATAGGTTAGCAATAGTTTTCTAGTCTAACCTCCGACAGAGTAGTACAGAAAATTATCCCTTAGTATTCTCAGTGATGGGAAACTCACTACCTCATACTTCCTCTTTAGAAAGTGAAACTGTAAATAACCTAAACCATATTCCTTCATCGGAGGCAAAGGGTAAAAGTGGCTCTTCTCTGAACAGTTAGCTTGAGAATAATTTATGGCAGTTAATTAAACCCTAGCCTGATATTTTCTATTTTTAAAGGGGCAACCAATTATTTACTTATTCATTTCCCTTGATGTGCTTAGGAGCACTTTTAAGTACATTGTCAAATGTCAAGCAGAGGAAAGTGGCAGCCTGGAATTAAAGCAGTCATTCTATGCCTAGGGCTCAGCTTCCCTTGGTCGGCTGGGCACTATGACTTAGAAATGAGACTCTGTTATGCTCTAGTGCTCTACACTTTTTTCACATTTCATTTTAATAACTTTATTGACATGTCAAGGTAGACAAAGTTGTCAAACGTGGTATCAAATGGCCAAATAAATCAAAGCTTGATCTATCTTCATTTCCCATTACTTTACTGTCTATTTCTAACATAACCAGAGTTCATTCACAAATCTCTGATGCTTTGCAAATGTCAGATGGACTTTCAGTTTCTCCTTGAAGAGTCTTCCTATCAAGTCATAATACATACACCTCTGTTATTTCACATCTAGGGGAGTTTGGTCTTTAAACATTAGCCTGTAGCAAAAGGCTTTGTTTCCCATGTTTTGGCTCAGTTTCTCATACAGTGTACATGGAGATGTATAGGGTAGGAGAATGTGAGCAACCATCTCTACCACCATGGCAGACATTGCTAATTAATCACAGCCGTCTTTCCTGATGAGCCCAAATAGGGCTTAGCATTTATCACGACTGTACTCCCGTCAGTCACTACCAACTAACCAGAGTTGGAACAAGAGCTAAAACCTATTTGCTAACTCAGAGTCCAGTAAAAAGTCATCCTAGGTCACTGAAAAGAATCATAGAATGCTAGAGCTGGTCAGATCAATGGTTCGTTAAGCTCAATACCCTATTATAGAGGCAACTACAAAGGAAGGGCTGAGAGAGGGATCCGTGTCCTCTTTGACATCAAGCTTAAAAGCTATCTCCCCTTGCTACTTCTGATGGAGCTGCAGTTCATAAAATTTACCCAAGGCCATGTTGAATTCTAGTATGCAAATGAATAATAACTAAGTCAGTAGAAGTCTTCAGGCATGCATAAGGGCTGGGCTGGCTGTTGGCAACTGATAGATAAAAATTTCACCAAGATTTCTTCACATGCTCAGTGTTGCCAGTTTAAGGTGAATGGTGCTTTCATTTTTTGCTTTGCATTTTTATTTGTAAAGCCCTTCTTTCCGGATTCATATTTCCCGTTACAGAATCTGTGGACACATCATATTTTTTGTTTCTTCGTAGTTCGCAAACAAGTATTGAGTACCTGCTATGAATGATATTGTTATTTCCATTGTGATTCCCCCATACACACTACACTCACACACAACACATGAGGCATGCGTTTGTCTCCAGATAGCCACACGATTCCCTGTCTCAGTTACTTTAGTCATTACTAATTACCACTTTCCATGTTCCTGTGAGGCCTCCTGTCTTAGCCTGTTTCTGCTAACAAAATACCTTAGTCTATTCCTATCACAAAATACCTTAGACTGGGTCGTTTTTAAACAGTCCATAACTACCACTGCTGATATCAGAAAGTGGGGTCTTTGGGAAGTGATTAGGTCAAAAGGGCTCAGCCCTTGTGAATAGGATTAATGCCCTTAGGTTTCAACATGTGGATTTTGGAGGGACACATGCATTCAAACCATAGCAGCTTCTCAGCAAGCATGTCTAAGAGTGCAAACCACACCCAAATGATTCATTTCCCCTTCCTGCTTAATTTTCTTCCTCACACTTACCACCATCTACCATACTCTATATTCTACTTATTTTTCTTATTTATGTATTATCTTTATCAATCACTAGGATGTAAGTGAGTAGGGGTTTTTGTCTGTCTTGTTCATTGCTGTATTCCCCAGCATCTAAAACAATGCCCAATGTATAGTAGGCATTCAGCACATTTGTGGAATAAATGAATAGATAAGCACTCTGAGGTAGATAGCGTTATTATTATCCTACCAATAAGGAAACACAAGTTCAGAGGGGTCAAGTAATTTCTGAAAGATCATAAACACCACCTCCCCCCATGAAATGAAAGAAAAAAGAAGAAAAAATTACCTTAAACATTAATTCTGTTAATTTGGAAATAGGTTCAATTAGTGGACCATAGAGATATCATACTTTTCATGCATCCAACAAGCATGTAGAGTCTCTCTGTCCTGTTCCTGTGTTTAGAGTGAGTTCCTGAGCTCGTGTTAAAAGTTTTGTGACTAGCAGTGTTCCTCCAAGAGTCCATCTATAGTGGTGTTTCTGAACCAAAAAGACAACAGCGAATATATTCCAGGCAGGTGAAAAAAAACACACTAATTGCATTCAATTCCATAACAACAATGACTTCTATTTGGAAAGCTCAACGTTTTTTCAGTGTGCTTTCACATAGATTTAATTTAACATCACCCTTGTGAAGCAGATGGTATCCGTGGTATTATCTCCATTTTACAACAGAGAGAACAGAAAACCAAAGCAACCGTGTGATTTGCTTAAGATCATACACTAAACAGTAGACACCCTTGAAGCTGGAATTGGTGAAATAAGACAGGCTTGGACCCAAGTCAGACAAACCTCGGTTCCCATCTGTATCTTACCTCTTCTAGTTGTGTGACTAGGGGAGGTTAATTAACTTCTCTGAGTCTCTGTTTATCTACCAAATGGGGACCCTGTCCCATCACAAGCCTGTGGTGGGGTGTAAAGGTCATGATGTCTGCAACACAGGAATCCCAGGAAGTGACAGGGCCATAATAGGAACACTTAATGTCACCTCTCATTCCTGCCCCGACCTTGTCTGTGTTTTTCTCCCTGCCTACCCAATACTCTTCCAACTAGAACAACTATATGACTCAGAATGTAGACACATTTTTTATGGACTTATTTTAAAAGCTGCTACACATTTCAGTAAATTTATCATTAACTCAGAGAATTCAAGGCCCCATAGGGTATTTCACAGCCTAAATGCCAGATGTACTTATAGGAGGCCAAAGCATGTGTGATTAAAGTTGGGAACAGCTACTGACTTTCTCAAATAAAATCTAAGATACTGTGGTTTAGTTGAAAGCCTCCTGTGAGAAGTATTTTTCACTATAAAAATGCAGTTCTTTGGTAGCAGGTTACAGTAGTCTTAATGGGCTCCAAATGAACTGTCAGTTTTATAGTTCATTGAGCAGATTCATTTTGATATTAATTGGTGTTTTCTCATCTTTCACCTACAGTGTTTATATGCATAGTATACCTCTCAATAAAACAAACTTAACAGCAGGGATCTGGCACCACAGCACTGGTAACAATGTTTAGTTAAAAGCATAAAGTTTGTTACAAGCGTAAAGCATTATTGGTTGGCAAACACTGAGGCCATTTTGAAAAGCTAAAGGATTCCCATAATGGTTGCCAAAATCCAATTCCACTGCTGAATTCTCTGGACTGCCTTTTATTTCTCTGGTGCAGTGAAGATGTATACGCCTATCACTATGCACACAACCTAGTACACAGTGTACATATGAGATCCATTGACAGGTTTAAAGGGACTTTGCTATGTTAGCCTAATGGTCAACAGTAATAAATGCAAACTAGTATTTTCACTGTTTCTGATTACCTTAATACATCACTCTTAAGACAGCAGCAAATATGACCCCGAAGGGAGCAACTATATTAAGAAAGGAAGCAAAAGCCATCAACTTCCTTATATTTAAACCTTAACTTTTGCTTGTGAACATGGACAAGGCTCATCAGACTTTATGCTTGACATGACTTTAAGCTAGGTCAACTGGGCCCAGGACTCCCTCTCTGTAACTCCTCAGATCCATCTTAGGCCCACAACCCACCCCATGTGTCTGACCACAAACATTTCCTGCCTTATCTTTTCCCTTATTGTGACATCTGAACAGTTTGTTACATTTTAAGACCCCGCCTTCTTCTTTTCAGAGTCACAGTCTTAGCTCTTCCTCCTCTCTGAAAAACTCAAGACTTGCTACAAGGTGCCATCGTTGAAATAGAGAGCCTCACCAGGCACCAAATCTACCAGTGCCTTGATCTTGAACTTCCCAGCCTCTAGAACTAAAAAACGAACTTCTATTGTTTGAAATTACTTCATCTGAGGTTTTGTGTTATAGCAGCAGGAACAGACTAAGACATTTACTTATATCCAAACTTGTATTATTTTTTATTTGACAGCAGTAATACTTGATTGATGTCTCCTCTTATTCAGAATCTACGATTCACAGGTCACTTAATTAACTAAGAGCACAAAAACTAAGTGGAGCACTCACCACTATTTTGGGGTTAATGTTTCGGATTCATCAACAGGCTCTAACCTAGCTGAGAACAGAAATTGTATCTGACTTTGTTCATCTTTTTGCCTCAGCATCTAGAACAATACCAAGCACAGAGTAGATACTCAGTTTATGCCTGCTGAATAAATTACAATATGCTTTTCAAGCAATAATATGTATTCATTGTTTGTCATGTTTTTTGTGCTTGAAATAAATCATGAGCCAAACAAGCAAAAACTCTTGCCCTCATGGAGCTTACACTATGAGAAAATAAGCACAATAAATTTTTTAAATGTGTAGTATGGTAAATGATATGTGCTATGCTAGGGGAAGGGAAGCAAACAGGATGATAAGGATCAGGAATCGGGGTGCAGGGATGGACTGTGTTGCTGTTTTAAATGGAATGGCCAGGGTAGGCCTGGAGGGAAAAGTGATAATTAAAGACCTGATGGAGGTGAGGAATTTACCTATCCAAACACATGGGAGAAGAGTTTTTCCAGACAGGAGGAAGAGCTGGTGCAAAGGCCCTAAGGTGAGAGTATTCTTAACTGAAGAACAGGAAGGAGACTAGGATGGCTGGAGCACAGTGAATGGGAGAGTGGTAGGAGATGAGACTATCAAGAGGCTGGATCACAGAAGACTTCATAGATCTTTGTAAGGTTATGGCTTTTACTCTGAATGACATGGATAATTGGCACAAGTTTTGCACAGAGGAGTAATATGGTCTGACTTGCATTTTCAAAGGACCACTGTGGCTGTTGTGTTTAGAATAAACTAGAGGGACAAAAGGGAGGAGCAGCAGGGAGACTAGTTAGGAGGCTCTTGCAATAACCCAAGTGAGATAGAGTCATGGCTCTGGCCAAAGTGATTGCTGTAGAGGTGGAGACAAGTGGTTAGAGTCTGGATATAGTTTTGAGATAAAACCAACATATTTTTGGATGCTCATGCCCACTTGTTAATATTTATATAGGTTGGAACAGAATTATGGTTATCCCTATAATGGCATGCCTTTTCCTTTGCATTCCAGCTTGGGAAGAGAAAAGGATACAATGCAGTGGGAACTGGCACAAAATCTAGGTTATGTTTGTGGAAAGTACTGAGCATGTAAATGTTAGATAAGATGCCGGTCAAGGTAGAAGAAAAAAAATTCTAAAGATTGAGAACTTTGCTGTTGAACAATGCACTAAAGGGGTCTAGGCATTTGAGCTGAGCCCAGCTTCTGCTCTAGCAGCCAAATAAGCTAAGTTCCCTGAAGCACTTTTTCCCTTGGATCAGGGTCTTAGCAGTACCTACATTTTAACTGCTCCTCTTCTTGTCTCCTACGTGGTGTCCTGTTCTCCCTTGGTACTCCCCTTACCATTCTCTGAGTATGTATAATCCCCGATTTGGGATTCATCTGTGGCTTCATTTTTAGACTTTTGTATGAAAGAAACTCCTTTTTGAAAAATCCAGCTTCACGTGTTTTATTTAATAACATCACAGGCAATTAGGAACACACTTGGGGGAAGGGAGGCAGAGTTGAATGGATTGCTGTGTGGGAGAAGAGTGTAGGAGGTTAAGTACTGTAGGGAAAATGCATCTGTGTGATGTCTCCTCAAAATGCCCTACGCCTCGGCCATTTGACTCTAGTCTTAGCTGTGCTCTGACCTGCCAGGGCTGGAAGGGCCAGTGGAGAACAGCTTCATGTAGTCTGTTCATTCAGGGACTCTCCTTTAAGAAATGGGCTGACAGAAGATCTCCAGTTCTAAGATTTATGCTGGTGGGAAACAGTAATGCATTTCAATGAGAAATGATATATCCCAAAACATCTCTTTTTTTCATTACACTGAGGTACAAAGTTACTATATTTATTAGATTTTTTAAAAGTCACAAACCATTTAGAGCCATTATCTTACAGACAGATTTGGAAATGTCATACAAGGCTTCCATAGGTATAAATTAATATGCTATCTTAACATCAAATGAAAGTTTTAGGCTCCCCAGTGAGAACCAAAGTCATATTTTAGTAGAACACCACATAGATTTCCAACTGTCTTAGTTTTTGCTCACTGGAATTGCAATTTTTCACCAGAATGCAACATAGTTCTTTGACAATAGAAGGACAAAAACCCAGTCTCTCTGTATAATCTTCTATAGTGTGTGTATACAGTATGGATATTTGGATATATTTTCATTTCTGTTATTTCACTGAATTCAGTGATAACTCTGTCATGGAAGTCTCATTACTCCCATTTTACAGGTGAAGAAATTGAGGCTGAGAGAATTTAAGTGATTTGGTAAGAGTGTAAAAGATAATAAGTGGTAGAACCAGAGTAGAACGCAGAACTGCCTGACTCTAAATTAGTGCCATCAAGTTCTGTGGGGTGATTCAGGATTCAGTAAATTTATTTTTGTAATACATGTCACGCACACGGCCAGACACGGTAGCTCACACCTGTAATCTCAGCACTTTGGGAGGCCTAGGCGGGCGAGTCACTTGAGGTCAGGAGTTCGAGACCAGCCTGGCCAACATGGTGAAACCCTGTCTCTACTAAAAATACAAAAATTAGCTGGGTGTGGTGGTGGGCACCTATAATCCCAGCTACTAGGGAGGCTGAGACAGGAGAATCGCTTGAGCCCAGGAGGTGGAGGTTGCAGTGAGTAGAGATTGTGTCATTGCACTCCAGCCTGGGTGACAAAGTGAGACTCTGTCTCAAAAAACAAACAAAAACAAAAACCAAACAAACAAAAAAATATATCATGCACACATCACTTAATAGACCCCAACATAATTACCGTGACGACACTTGGCAGCAGAGGGCCTCTAAGAGGGTGAGCAGAGGATCTTCTCTTTGCCTCCCTAGCTGTACTCAGCACCCTTCCCCACTCTGATGTGTGCCCCAGGAGGCTGACCTGAATAGACCAAATCATCATCAAAATTTCCTTTGCTCTCTGCCTTTCCACTGGGTTTGGCCAAAGGGCAGAACAATCAGGAGACCACAGGGAGGCAAGAAGGCAAGGCTGAGTTCTGTGTTCCCTCAGTTTCTTTTTGGCAGGTTGCCTCAGATGGTCTGCATCCTTCAGACAGAGACCACAGCTCCTCCAGGGGAGTGCTCGCTGCCTCTAGATACTGACAAACTCTTAGATACTGACAACCTCTCCGCCTCCCCTCTTCTCTGGATACGAATGGGAAGAGTACATGGCAGTGTCTAGCCCTCAGCTTCTGCACTACCCATAGTAGCTTCTCTACATTTTGGCCCTACTTTCTCAAATAATTTCTTTATTAAACTCTATAAATTATCCAATTTGAGTGTGCCATCTGTTTCCTGCTGAGACCCTGACTGACTCAAGGGGCTCCTTGTTGATTTTGCTATCACAACGGGGATTAGTAACTAAATTCCTCTGGAAAATAATTCCTAAGCAAATGCTCCACTAATGAGAAAATCAAGCTCGTGTTGATGCAGAGGAGACAAAGTCAAATGGAGCAGTCATGCAAGCTTCACTAATGTGAAGGATCCTGCCAGGGTTTGACTGATGAGGTAGAGTAGTCACCTGTGAGAGAACCAGTTCTAACAAGAGGAGAGTGACCAGTTGATTCATGTCTGTCTCTCAGGCTGGCCTCACCCACATGCCCAAGACAACTGGCCAATGTCGCCTATTAGGAGAGGCAGAGGACCACATGGTAATAATATTAACATGAATATTAATTATACCAGCAGGTCTCTCATGCATGCTAATTATTAATTAACATAATTGATAGATAAGGCTTTTGAGGATCAGAGAGGTTAAGTAACTCAATCATATGCACACAGCAAGTAGAAGAGCCAGGATGTGGACCAAGCTCTGTCTTTCTATGAAGCTCATTAGAGAGGACTCATGAGCCCTAAAGCATCCCAGAACCCTGGTTTCACTGACTCTGGTTTGGCCTTTGTTTCTGACACTGGTTCCCACCCTGGTTGGGTTTCTGGTTCATATTTGCTACTTGTATTCCCCTTACCTCACAATGTGGCTTCAGTTCTCTATAATTACCATTTCCATGATGGATACCCTCCTTTCATTCAGCTCAGTTCCACAATGACCCCAAAATACAGTACCTGCTTCCTAGAAGTTGTGTTTTGGTTTTGGTTTGGCTTTTCCTAAGCCAACATTGTTGAAAACCAACAAAAATCTCTATGAGGCTCAAACCTTATTCTTTGAAAATCCATTTTCTTTCCAAGAAAGAAATTATCCAGGAGAGAATTACACCAAGGAGGAGTCATAGATAACAAACAGCTTTCAACAGCAATAGATCTAAACCCTTAGAAGCTCAACTCAGTGACCAGAATTTATCTGAACTCCTTAAAAACTACCAACCCCTAAAACTGACCTGCAATGGTTAAATATTAGAACTTCAGAACTTACAGAGTTCTGAAGATTTAGGACGAGGCTCATACAAAAAAAAATAAGAAAATTCCAAAACCATCCAAATCCAAATAATCACTTTTCTCACTAGCCTGCTCATCTCTGAAAAAGAGCTGTTGCTGTTTTGTTTTGCATTCATCTGTAGAGAACTTTGGAATTACCCCCAAAAATTCCAAAATTAGCAAATAACAATTTTCTGATATTTTTCAAATAAGGGAGCAGTGATGCAAGTTCGGGTTATGTGTTCCTTTGGGTCCTTTTCTTCAGATTGTCCCATTTCATGCTCAGGGTTGAGGCCCAGCCCCAGCTAAGGTCCAAGGGGAGTGGGTGGATGTGGGGCAGGGAGCTGGAAGAGCACACGAAAGACAGCAGGTAAATGAGACATGGCTTTATTCAGCAGCTCCTTCACAGTGTCACTGTTACATTTATACACCACACAAACAATAGTGGCTGAGAGCCAGCTGGTGAGCTTCTCTATGTTATGTCTGCATGGCGATGATTGTATAAGACATGGGACTGTGCGCTTGTGCCCCAATCCCACTGAGTCATCTAGGCTGTTTACCTCGGACTATGCCTGCTGCCCTATGCCTGCTTGGCTGCAGCTCAGCCGTTTTCCTTACACCCCGTATGGTCTTCATCCTTCAAACAGAAACCACAGCTTCCCTAGGGGAGCTCTCACTGTCTCTAGATAGAGATAAACTTTCTACTCCCTCCTTTTTCAGGGTAGGGGTAAGCTCCTTACTAGTATCTACAATCTCTAAGACCTAGAAATTTGTAAATGAGTAATAAATCCTAGGCCTTGAGAAAAATCATCTGAAAAGACACTGTCCGCCTCAAACATTGCATTTCTGCACTAGAATTAGTATGAGACATTAACGATAAAAGGACTTCTCAGGAGTTTATTCTCTCCTTTTGATTCTCATTGAAACACACACACACACATTTTATTCCCTTTCTTTCTTATTTTTCTGATGTCAGATGCACCTGTGGAGCTAATTGAAAATGCTAAATTTTCAGTCTCTATCCTAGGCCTTTAATCAGAACGCTTCACAGGTGTCTCTAATCCCAATTGTTTAATTGGCCCACCTGAAGGCAAGGGGGCCATTTTCCCTAAACATCTTTCATAATCTTTTCACTGAGTATTCTGATAGCTTTGGCTGAAAAATCAAGTCCACGAAAATAAAAGCAAAATATTCCACTTTGATCCATATACCCAAAGCCTGAAGAAAAGTTATAATCAGAAGTCATTACTAACAACAGCATCTTGCATCAGTCTGCAGCCTTACCCTTTGCACAGCTCTTTCATAACTATTATCTCACCTGATCCCCACAATAACCCTGGTTGGCTTGGAGGATTTACAGCAGAGCTTTCTCACTGGGGAATATGTGCTAATGTCAGAAGAAAAGACAGACATTACCCATCATCAAAATTATCTTGGAAAACACCCTCCAAAAAGACAGTTTGTTAGAGACCAGTATAATACCATCTTTCAATAAGCGTGACACAGTATTAGAAGAGGGGGCTGTTTCTTTGATGAAACATCCAATCACAGAGTTGGTTGTGTTAAGGAGCCATGTTATTGGGAAAATATATGTGTGCACATTTTATGCACACATACATAAAATTCTGTACCAGAATCATACAGCTTATGTGGACTACTTACACCCTATATAGGATGCACCAGTTGAAGCAATGGAGATCCACTGGAGTAACATCACATTCATACCTCCCATGTCATGCTGACTTCATGGTTTATGCTCACTGAGTGGAATGTGAATGAAGCCATTCACACTACTTAGATTCTCTCTATCCTCCTCTCTTCCTTCTTCTCTCCCTGCGAAGTCCATATCGTTATAACACCTATATGGTACAAATTCCACTGTGCCTCCAATTTACATGTGAGGAAATGAGGCTATTAATGCCAAACAAACTGTATGAGGTTTTGACTAGCAGCTGACCTCTTACTACTGCAGACACAAAAGCTGACCATTGATACTAGGACTTCATCATTAATGATCCGAAAGGGAGTGGACTTAGCATGGGAGAGTACTCCTCTGCACCAGGCACATTGACATAGATTCATATTTACTTCCTCCTCATAGCAGCTCTGTAACAAAGGTATTATTACTACCATTTCAGAAAGGAGGAAAATGGGTGCAGACACATGAATGGTAGAACCAGCAGTGAAGTCTATGTCTCTCTAAGGCCCCACTCCAAGCCTTGGCTGTGAGTTACTGAGCTGGGAGTGGGGGTGCCCCTTGAAACATACTTCAGTGTATCTATATACTAACATCCAGGCCACCACCTGACAAGGGTGGGGATGGTTCAGGAACTGCCAGTCGACCAGCTGGAAGGACTTTCACCACTATTGATCTGTACAAGTCCTTTGCACTAAATGTTGGGAGACCTCCAGTCCAAAAATAGCCATTCTCCCTATAGTTGCTCCTACAGTTTGGGGAATTTAAAAATCAATCTCTTGTTTTCTCCCCTGTAAAAGAAGAAATGCTACGCTACCTAACCATGTACCTACCTCATTGGAAGGAGTTTCCATAGATGTGTACCCACTGAAGTTCATAAACAACTTCCAAGTGAACCGGCCAGTTTTGCATCAAGTGAAGAGTATGTACTGCAGAACTCATAAATGGCATTTTGACAAAGTGCCAACTTTCCAGGGCTTCTCATTTTATTCCTGTGACAAAACTAAGCCATGCTCAGTTCCCTCTGATGTATGACTCCCACGAATTGAAGATGTTCCTTGACACTAATTCACCCTGCCTCTTTGACTGCCCACTGTGCCCTTTGCATTTGTCTTGAGAGTGGGTGAGCTCCTGAGGAGATAAGGTTCCCAACGAAGCTCTCTATTATCACACTGCATGGGGTCACCTCATTAAGCAGTTGCTATCACCTACTAATGCAGCATCCCAGGTTCCAGTTAATGCCTGTAAGGATTTTTTGGAGAATTTGGCAGCAGGGAATTTTGGCTCTCTCTCAAGCTCAAAACATAGTCTCTGAGAACATTTATGCTATTGAATAAAGAACATCTATGTGACTAAGAGAAATTCATGATTCTCTCCAAGAAGATGATTTCCCAAAACTTGTACTAATTAACCAATTAACAGGGGTGGGGACATCAATCTGATTGCTCTGCATCCTCTACTAAGGATGAAAGTTTGAGGTAAGCGGAAAGAGACCCAGACTTAAAGTCCATATACTTGGATTTCTAATCATAGTCTGCCTCTACCTAGCGGTGTGTCTGGGCCAAGATACTTCATGTCTCTGTTCTTCAGTTTCTAGTTTATAAAAATAGATGAGTATCTTAGATAATTCTTTAGCAGTCACACAATTATATGATTTAAGTCCTTCTCCTGGGCTTCATTTGTATGCTGTTCTCTAAACTATCCTTGTTAAGACTGGGCATGGTAGCTCATGCCTATAATCCCAGAAGGGATTGGGAGGCCAAGGGAGGAGGGTCACATGAGGCCAGAGTTATAGCCCAGCCTGCACAACATAGCAAGACCCCATCTCTACAAAAAAGTTTGTTTTGTTTTGTTTTGTTTTTTTAATTAGCCAGGTGTGATGGCATGTGCCTATAGTCCTAGCTACTCGGGAGGCTAAGAGGCAGGAGTATAACTCAGGCCCCAGAGTTTGAGGCTTCAGTGAGCTATGATCATGTCACTATACTCCAACCTGAGTGACAGAATGAATTCCTGTCTCCATGAAAATTTAAAAAATAAAGTGTCCTTGGCCAGGCATGGTGGCTCACGCCTGTAATCCCAGCACTTTGGGAGGCCAAGGCGGGCGGATCATGAGGTCAGGAGATCGAGACCATCCTAGCTAACATGGTGAAACCCCGTCTCTACTAAAAATACAAAAAATTAGCCGGGCATGGTGGCGGGTGCCTGCAGTCCCAGCTACTCGGGAGGCTGAGGCAGGAGAATGGCATGAACCTGGGAGGTGGAGCTTGTAGTGAGTCGAGATTGAGCCACTGCACTCCAGCCTGGGTGACAGAGCGAGACTCCATAACAAAAAATAACAATAATAAAATAAAAAATAAAGTATCCTTATTAAGATAGTAGGGGTGAAATGACATTATATCAGGATACTTTTGGTTCATGATTTATCATCTTTTCAAAAGCATCAACTTTAAAT
The DNA here is from genome assembly GCF_029289425.2 of Pan paniscus. Taxonomy (NCBI): domain Eukaryota; kingdom Metazoa; phylum Chordata; class Mammalia; order Primates; family Hominidae; genus Pan; species Pan paniscus. Next base: position 76,284,783 of record NC_073257.2, on the reverse strand, counting down.
TGTTTAATTTCTAGCTGCATTTAAAATGCACAAAAATATTGTCTAATCAATACTGTGGCTGGGCACAGTGGCTCACACCTGTAATCCCAGAACTTTGGGAGAACAAAATGGGAAGATCGCCTCAGGTCAGGAGTTTGAGACCAGCCCAGCCAACATGGTGAAACCCCCATCTCTATTAAAAATACAAAAATTAGCCAGGCATGGTGACATGTACCTGTAGTCCCAGCTACTCAGGAGGCTGAGGTAGGAGAATCATTTGACCCAGGAAGCGGCAGTTGCAGTGAGCTGAGATTGTGCCACTGCACTCTAGCCTGGGCGACACATCGAGACTGTGTCTCACACACACATACACACATACACACACACACATACACACATACACACACACACAAATACTGTGGTGAGTGGTGGTCATGGTTTAGGTATTGATAGGTAGGCTTAGCCAGAAAATCAACTGGATGAGAGATAACAGAAGTGTACTTAACTAACTAATGTTAATGCTGGAACATTGCCGTGCTTTATTCATTGCCTTGAAAATTGCCTTAGAAATAGAATAAGAAATCTTCAATATCATCACATTCGGAGGATACTTGCCTTACAAACGTGACTCTCTATTCCCACCCACATACCTTTCTCATCTCATAATTCTTTCCTGCTTATTCCCTCCCAATTTACAGCTTATATTTAAGAAAATTCACTGACAGATAATATTTTTTTCAAGATGGCAGAAGACCCAAATCATATAAGCAAGACATAAAATAGTCTAGCATAGCAACTAGCCCCATGCTGAGCCAAGGATATGCACTCAATAAATACTGATTGGCTGATTGATTGATCTAGTGCTGGGAATCTTTCATTCTCTGTCCCACTGTGCTGAAAGGCCATGCACTTGATGTTTCCCATTTAAATGATCTGTCTCCATCCCCTGAGCTGTAAAGTCCAGGTGACAGCATCCGTCTCTAACATACTCTTCAGAATTTTACAGAAACTGATAGGATCATGACTGCAAACTGTTTTGAGATCCTCAGAAAAAAGCCATCCACCCACAGAAAGGCCATGTGATCAGGAAGTGTTTATGTATGCAATGGGTGTCAGCATTTCCCAGGGACAACCTCAGGAAATTGGAGAGTCAAACATGCATACAAGCAAGAGTGCACTGGAGGAGGTTCATGCATTATGGATTTCTGACCAGCTATGAATAATACAGTGCTCAAATTTTAAAATGCAGTAAGTAAACTACTAGATGCCATTAGTGTTATGTACGTAAATTTTTTAAAGCTCCATGTAAATATCCCATAGTCACTCCATTTAATTGTGATCAAAGGAAATGTCCTCAAATCTACTCTAAGCCAATGGAGGTAGTTTGGGGAAACACAGGGCTGAATGAGTTGAAGAGTAATTGCAAGCCTCACTGGGAGAATCCCAGATCTATTGGACTTTTCTAATCTAGCACTGATTTGTATGACTACAAAAGACAGTGGCTACATTTAAATATTTTTGAAAGAAAGGACAGAGATTATTTAAAAAGGAGAGAGCTAAATATATCAATTCAGACTCTTCAACCTGTTCTAAATTGCTAAAGCAAGTAGTTGAAACGTTGAAATGGAGCTGTAGACCTTTACGGGGAAAGGCCATCAGTTCCCAGAGATGCAAGAACAATCATCCAGAGAATGCCAGGTGGCCCTCCCTCCCATGGGTCACTGTCTTGTTCTGTTTTCTGTTGCTATAACAGAATACCTGAGGCTGGGTAATCTACAGAGAACAGAAGTTTATTTGGCTCAGTTTTGGAGGGTTGGAAGTCCAAGAGCATGGTGGAAGCTTCTGGTGAGGGCTTTCATACTGCATCATAACATGACAGAAAAGCAGAGGGTAAGGGAGCATGTGCAAAAGAGACAAAACCTACAGGGAAGCCTCTGCTTTACAACAAAACACTCTTGCATGCAGTAATTAATCCAGTTCCATGAGAATTAATCCAGTCCTGAGAGGCATTAATACCTGCTCATCTTCACAACCCAAACACCTCTTAAAGGTCCCACCACCTCTTAACACCCTTATATTGGGAATAAAATTTCAACATGAGTTTCATAGGGGACAACCCACATTCAAACCATTACAGTCACCAAGGAGAGGCATGGAATTGCTGAATTAATTTCAGGCCCTAATCTTATCCTCAACTGCATGCTCAGAAACAGTGTTCCAACAATGATCAGACTTAATGTTACGTACTCAGACTAACAGAGCCTCCAAGAAACTGTTATACACAACAAGAATGGCAGCTTATAATTTTATGAAGAGAATAAAACTATCAAGCAGACAACATTTGCATTGGCCTAACCAGTATAGTCTCCCCTTATATGAAAAGCCAAAATGTTAGAAATTTGCTTCATCAGCTGAAACAAGAGTTGAAGAACTTTTTCCATAAAAGGCCAGATAGTTAATATCTTCGTCTTCGTGGTCCATATGGCTGTGTGACAGCTACTCAACTGCAAGCCAGATTTGGCCTGTAGGCCATAGTTCGAAGACTCTTAACCAGAAAAACGGAAGTTGATTATATTATTTAATGCTAAATGACACTAGGCTTGAATAGCTTTCTAGAAGGATATTACCACTGGATACTTACTCTTAAAATGTTCAAATTGGCCCAGGGTTAATTTCTTCTCTTTCTCTCCTCTTGGAGATATGCATGGCTGGCAATTTTCTTTTGGAATGAGCTATTCTTTCTTGCGCAACTTCGACACTTCTTATCTTGTAGTTTAATTAAATAAAGAACACACACGTTTTTAATCTTATAAACAAAACAAAAAACAACAGATAGATAAGAAATGGTTCTGACTCTCTTAACGATTATGATGGAATGATACCTGGGCTCAAGGTGAAACCACTCATACCAAGGACCCAGATTGCAGCCTGAGAAATCTTTGGCTCAGGCTTCACCCAGCATTATTGGTGCTCAGGTAACGACTCACTCCTTCTGTTCATTTTGATCTGGTCCAAGTGCTGGAGAAATTCCTGCATGGTCTTCTGTCCCTCAAAAGTCAGAGGCAATAAACTTGTAGCTGTAAAGCAGGAACTTGGTGGACAACAGACTAAAACAGCCTTTGTTTTGGTTTGGTTTTGGTTGCAGAAATTGGGTCAGTACTATAACATTCCTGTCCAGGTTTCCTGGAGTTCAGGTTCTTCAGCAATTTGTGGTCCCTGGCACCATGCCTCTCCTTAGGACTTTGGAGCTGCCAATGCATTTTAACCCCCATTTCTCCACAGCTTTAGCATCTCTCATTGCTGACGAACTCTATCTGCTCCCTCAGCTCTCTGTGAGCCAAATGGGAGAAAGCTTTCCCACTTTTGACATGATGGCAATCTGTGCCCAGGCGTCTACAGATAGGCTATGGATGCCCTGAAATAATAGGCCATTTTTTAATGTAGATGCATAGGTACATTTTTTTCCAGGAAAGATAGACAGTTTTCCACAAACTCTCAAAGGAGTCAGTGACTCCCCCCACCAAACTTGAAACAATCACCTTGTCATTGATTGCCGTGGAAATGCATCAGATACAGATTTACTTATATGAATTCAACTGTATGCACACAGCAGAAAGAAAGACATCACAAAGAAGAAGAAATCACAATTTACATAATACAGATATCCATCCACTTTTGTATCATGAGTACATACCCAAGGGTGAGCCTGAGATGCAGACATAAATCTGCAGTCTCCAACTGGGAATAAATGCTCAATGAGATTATAATGCTTTTTCTAAGAAATACAAGAAGTACATTAAAGAACATTATTCAAGAAGGATATTCTCTCTGAGACTATGATAAATTCTGTCATAGACCTAGAAAGAGGAAAATAATACACACTTTCTCCCAGAAGAGTTTGTATTCCTCCTTCCTCTCCCCTTGCATCTTTTATTTTCTTGTCCCTTCACATTACCATGCCAATATCCTTCTCTTCTACCACCTCATTAGAAATACTGTCTTTGGAATTCCATAGAAGGCATCGTTGACATCACTCCTGGCTGGAAAATACATAGTGCTTCCATTTTTTCTAGACGTGGGTTTAATTTACAAACCACAGCTAACATGCTGGAAGGGAAGCATGGACAGATGGAAATATAGCCTCAACTTGAACATCAGCCCAAGCTCTCTGTTTAGCTACTTGGTACCCTTACAGAATCATTGCTCCTGCCCCAACATGATGAAACTTTTCACAGAACATAGAGCATCCATTCAAGCTAAACCCAGGTCTCTTGCAAACCACCTGAAAATAGCACATGAGTTCTAGGGACTAGTAATGGTGAGTTTCCGGAAGAAATAGCTACTCTGGAATTTCTCTTCTCAGATAAATTCCCAGAATTGATCTCTTCTCAGAATTTTTAGATAAAAGTCACAGATATTATTAGAAATATTTAGCATTGAAAATAGCCTAGAATCCAAATCTATCCTTCTATCCTGCAAGGCCAAATTCAAGTCTCTTCTCTTTCCTGGGGCCTTTCCTGAATCTTCTAACCAAAAGGATGTTTCCTTATGCTCTGAGCTCCATCAGCAATGGCCACCTTGTTCACTTTTTCACTTAATCACATATAACCTTCTGTGATCACTTGTCCTGTTGAGGTGCATAAATTTTAAGCTCAGAGAAGCCAGGGCCAAGGACATATATTGCCACTCTTTTACCTTCATCCTCTTTCTACCATTGTACTTTTCACAGTATGTTCAAAATATAATAGTTGAATGAATTAATGAATTATAGAAACTAAAATAAAAAAACACAGAAAATTGGAATCACACAGAAGTATTGTTCTCTGACAAAATAAAAAAATTTTAAAAGCAGTGTCAACTAAAGACAAGCCAGAGGCTTCTGAAGGCAAGAGAATGTCCTCTGAGAGCAAATTTCACTAATCCTCAAGCTTTCCTCCTGACCTAGGAAGTCAATTAGCAAAGAAAAAAATGGAGCCCCTATCAGCTGGCCTGCTAATAAGGCACATCAATAATGTTCTACAGCAAAAAAGGCATGGACATAAATTTTTAATTTTAAATATAGATATTTAAAATGAGAGCTTAAGGGGGAAAAGATCATGGATTTGCATGCAAGGCAACACAAGTGAAGAGACCAGCACTGTTTTGTGGAGCTGGGAAGAGACTCTCCAGCATGTCAATAGGAAATACCCTGATCCCCTAGAAGGTGAGGTACAAACTGGATGGGTCCAGGCAAAGAGATAGAGATGCTGTGAAGGTCCAGCTCTACAGCACAAGGCAGCCCCAGCCACCCACCCCTTGGGGGCATGATGGATTTACAGCTGAAACAACTGAAAACAGCAATCAGAGACACTGCCAGAGGGTAGCAAGTAGTTCTCACCAATAGGACCCCAGCTGCAGAAGTGGGAGAAGCAGCAGCTTGGCTTGGCCAAAGAGGATAGACCACAGTGCCTTGGCTACAGAAGGAAATGTTAATGAGGCCACGAAGGAGAGAGTTGAGTCCTCTACCCTCACCCTTAAACACAGCCACAGGAACTCCAGCCTCAGTCTTGTATCTCCAGGATCTAGTGCAGTATCTGTGTCATAATAATTGCTTAATAAATATTTGAGGAAGTGAAGGAGAGAGACAGATAGAAAAGGAGAAAAAGGGTTTGGCTGGTGGCAGCTCAAATAAAATGATTTGAATGGTCATTATGGTTACCCATAAGCCTTTATTCATCCTTCCCTTGGCTGTCTCAGACCTAGAAATGTCTATAATACTTCCATGGAAACATACATAGAACCAAAAGAAAGAATTGCATCTGGGGAAATAAAGAGCAAAACAATCAATAAAGATATTCTTAACTATGTGTAGTTATTAAAGATATAACTATGTATAACCCAACCTGATTTGGAAAATTTAGGCATAATAAATACCAAGGAAATTGTGAATCTTTGAATCAGCTTATGATGACTCACTTGGTTTTTTAGAAAAATTCTCTCTCCATCCGGGAGATATTGTCAGCCTGTTTTTAAGCAGTCTTTTTAAACCTCTTATACTGGGAAGGGAAGGATGCATCAAATTATGTCACATGAGTAACTTGGATTTTTTTATTCATTGTGAGGCTTTTCAAATTATGAAAGCAGTCTGTACATGTTTACAAGGTGAAACCATGCAGAGTTCTATAAAGAGCTAATCATCTCCCAGCACCACTGCAACCACCTCCACTCCATCTAACTCTCACCCCTTGTCCCAAATGGCATAGAATTAATAGGTTGGTATGTGTCACTTCATACCTTTAGACTCATTCATCTAAATGTACTCAAGCATTTATATAGAGAGAAGAATTTAGTCATTGGATTTTCCCTAAATAGTCTCATACTTTTAATATACGACTTGCTTTTTTTCACCAAACAATAGAGCATAAGCAATCTTACAATACAGACTAAATTGTTTACCTTTTATTCTAATTCTGTTATAAATGTACACAGTCAGAGAGAAACAATTTCACATAAATAGGATCAGAGCATATATGAAGTGGTATACAACCCTTCTTCTCTTCTGTTCAGTCTTTCTGTTTTTTTAAATCTTTGTCCCTCCCTTTTTCTATCATCTCCTTCACCCCACCACTATTCAGGTATCTCATGTTAACAACTAGATATGTACTCCTCTGCACTTTTCATCATGGTCCTACGACACAAATAAATACATAAATATCATTAATTACAAGATGCACAATTTTGTTATATGCCACTGAGAAAGAGAAAGTATCCAAACAAAGGAGTCTAATAGAAGCCCCTAACTTAAAGGCAGGAAAGGAAAGAGCTCTATCTCAGTGTCAGGTTAAACAGGAAGTAAGCTCTTCACAAAGAACAACAAGGAAGATTTCGTTCCTCTACCTTGACAACGGGAGAAAGAAGAAAACAAATTCTCTCCTGAGAATTTGACCAGAAGCTAATCATCACACAGACTTGGGGTATGAATTCACACAACCAAAGAGATTCTCAAAAAAGGAAATCCTCACCAATAGAATTTAATTTAAAGTGGCCTCAGTTTAGTAAGACGCAGGTGACCCATAGAAGCAAACACAAATCCTCTCTAGAAGAACTTGATTTTGATGCTGACAGTGATTATAAGACCATTGTTTGTAAGATGAATTTGATTTGCAGAGAGTTAAAACATACAGGGAAAGTATTAAATATAAGACATGTATAGATTTTGTGCCTATTTATTTTATAAAGGTGACTATTACATGTTTCTCTACATCTTACTATTGTCATTTAATAACAGCTTTCAAAATGTCTTCTAAGACAACAATATGGCCCAGCTCATTCTTTTTTAATGCCTGAATGATACTTCATAGATTGAATTAACTATAGTCTATAAAGCTGTTTTCCTATTTATTGATGTTTGCTTTCTTTCTCTTTTTTTAACATGTATTCTTAGTATCTAGTTATTTTCCTTTTGTGGCATGATATCTTGGGAGTGGGTTAAGGGTCTGTATAATTTTTGACATCATTAGATGTTTCCCATAGTGTATAAGAGTATATACTTCCCCCCATCCCCACCGGCAGTAGTTGGCACCACTTTTCACTTTTGCCAATCTTTTCTGAATCCACAAAGGCATCCCCTGCTCTCCTGTGCCTCAAGGAGGAATACTTAGAGGAGGGAAAGTGGGTTTTCACATCCAGTGTGCCTCTTTCACGTTCAGCCAGGAACTAGAGGCCAAGTCAAAGGCTGGTGTGCCTGTCCTTCTCAGGAGGAAACAAAGTCACAGGAGTTCACTGATCCTCTGAGCTGGGACAACCTTGGCCATTGCCCGGGTCAGGAGGATAGACCTGTGCACAAAAGACTGAAGGGTTAGGCCAAGTTCAATATAATAGTCCACCATTAGCTTTAGGAAGCACTTTGGGGTCCAAAGGAAGCCGAAAGCCACACTGGTCAGATGTATGCAAGACAGCATCAGCCAAAAAAAAGGATTTCTTAGGAGTGCCTGCAATCTCCAATAAGAGAGAAAGTAATCGGCCCAAAATAATGAAAAGCCTGTTTAAAAGACAACATGTCAGTGAGGGTCCCAGATCACAGGCATCTTTTACCATCTTTGACCACAAGAATGAGATGGGAAATGATAAAGGAATGTCAATTGTAGTTCAAAAATGAAGATCCAACTTTCTCATCACTTAGTGCTGTCATTTCCTTGCCATTAGTAGCCCCGGAAAGTCATCTGAGGTGCACAGAAGATATTTCCCAAGTCTCTGCTGCCACCCACAGTTTGAGGTGGAAACAGTGGTATAAAGTTCTAGAAGCATGCACGAAAATTATGCTCTCAGTTGATCTATGTATGTATTGATATGCTCTATTTGTATCATTTTTACAGTATGTATACTTATGCATGCATGTGCACGTGTGTGCATGTGTGTGTGCATGCATACACACACACAGAGTGCCGTTTGGTAGATGGTGAATAAACAGGGTATCACTTAAGTTCAATTAAACTGACTCTAGGTTTGGCACTTTTCCCACAGCAAGTAAATCAGTAATGTTGGAATTGAACTTGTCATTTAATTAAGCCTTTGCATTAATGGTCCCATGGCCTTCAGAGACATCTTTATGTCTAACTAAACCAGTTTGGATTGTCTGGGTAAAGAGACAGTACCTAAGAGCATGGAGATGTTGCAAATGAAATCAAATGACAAAGGCTTCTTTCCGTCTAGGATGAAAATGTTGCAATATTCTAATTGTGGAGAAAGATGTTTTTCAGTTGAAGATCAGACTGCAGTTGAACACTCCAATAATTCATGAGGTGGATATTATTACCACCATTTTACAGATAGGAAATAGAAGCCCCAAGAAATTAATTATTCGCTTTCCCAAATGCTTCCCTCAACTGGCAACAACGAGCACTCACTCAGAGCTTTACAACCAAGGTTCATTTTTTAAAATAATAATGATAATAATGTTTTAAATGTTATCAAAAGGTAAGGTAGTACCAAAAAATAATTCCTCCTAAAGAGTGTATTTTCACCTGTAGTCCCAGCTACTCTGGAAGCTGAGGCAGGAGAGTCGCTTAAACCCAGGTAGCGGAGGTTGCAGTGAGCCGAGAACACATCACTGCAATCCAGTCTGGGCGACAGAGCAAGACTCCACCTGAAAAAAAAAAAAAAGAGAGAGAGTATTTTCACAGAGAAACTCTCTTGTTGCAAGAAGTATTCTTCACTCCAAGATTCTTAACCCTCTGACAGCAGGTTTCATGCAAACTAAGTCATAGCAATTCCTACAATTGCCAGTGAATTCCAACTTGGTGACTATGCCACCTGTATCAGTCTACTTCTGCCACGCCCAAATTACTCCAATAAGAGAAAGACTTATGTGCCCAGCATGTCTACTTATTGTTAGCTTGGGAAATAAACAGCATCATCCTTACATCAATCATAGAAAATATTCTGGAATTCCAGTTTCTAAATTAGCAGGAAGTCCAATCTTCCCCTGGGCCTTCCTACCTCCACCAAGACATATGAGACAAAAGCAACAGTAAGTTGATTAAAATACCTGTGAGACAATCACACATAAGTCTGATACCAATTCCTTCCCAAAGATGGTTATTTCTGGCTTATATCTTAAAGGACATCCTGGGCAGGACGTGTGATTCCCGGACTAGGTTACCTGCCAAAGTCAGGCCAGGCACTTTCCAGCCTCTCATCATTAAGCTTTCAAAAAACTGGAGTCCAGACTGGCCCAGGCCAACTGGTTAAACTGCACATCCTTGGTAGGAGAGGTCACATGGTATCTCCAAACTGGGCATACCCTGAGAGGCTCAACGTGAACACTCCAGAGCCAGATTGCGTGAGTCCAAATCCTGGCCCTGCCACCTTCCTATCTGTGGCTTTGGGCAAATTACTTAACCTCTCTGTGCCTCAGATAACTCAGCTGCTCAATGGTGAAAATAGTGCCTATACACTTCTTTTTTTAGAACTGCCCCCAACAAATAGTAAGCAATCTATGGATTTTAGCTATTAAAATTGGTATCCAAAGATAGTAAATAAAAAAAATAAAAACCACTTTAAACTAAGCACAAGAAGTTCAGGGAGAAAAAGCCTATGGAATGAAATTGACTGAAATAATTTCCTGCTTTTCAGTCAGGTAACTCTTTTGCATTAGCCAAGGTTACAAGCAGGGCATGCTGAAGACTTCTGCAGGAGGCCAGCACCTGCAGAAGTTGTGAAAATTGGCTCCAGCCCTGAGAAACTCAATCTGCCACATTCCAAGTACTACGGTTCATTGCCATTTTTTTCCTTTAAGTTAAAATTCTAAATTGGCCCGTGTCACGTTAACCTAAGTCAGAAGCTCTACTTTAAAGTTCAGAATTCAATTAGCAAGGACAAGTAATTACTTTTACCTCCCTGGCAGGCAATATTCTTCAGAGAGAGGAAGTTCATACTTCACTTCTGGCAACAGTTCTAAGATCTGTTGCTGAAGACCTTGACTCCCGTATCCCCTGGCCAGGAAGCCAAACTGAGCCCTGGACCAGCCCCAGCTGCTGCCACTGGATGCCCTCTCAGCAGGGAATAGAAACCCAGATCTGTTATCCTCAGCTCCAGAAAGGATCTCTTAGAATGCTGGCTGGCAAAATGTGCAGAATGTTTTGCTAACAACTTCTCCACTCAACCCTCAGTAATGGTCACCCATTAAATATTCACATCAGTAACTTTAAGACTCTGTGTGTGTGTGTGTGTGTGTGTGTGTGTGTGTAGATGGTTGCATTTGACAGCTGAGCCCTGGGGCTGCCACCATGTGCTACAAGTGCATCATACCTGGAATTAGGAGTCCAGAGTGTGATTCCTCACCCTACCACTCACTAACTATGTAACCTTGAGCAATTCACTTTATATTTGTAAGCCTTCATTTCCACCACGTGTAAATACAGCTCCTAGTATCTTCCTCTTAGATGTGTTCAGTGATGAGAAAATTAAATGAGATCATTTATATGAGAAGACTTGGAAATGTATAAGACTTGCTATTATTCTGTAGAAACAATTCCAAACAAATATCTAAAAGAATAATTTTTTAAACTCTCCCAACTCCCCCCAACATACTGCATACAATCTTGCAAGCTGTTTGATGGTAAGCACTGTCTTTCATCTCTACATGTCCAATGTCTAGCACAGTAATTGAGACATAGTAAGAGTTTCAAACAAGTTTACTGAATGAATAAAAAGGCAAATGATTGATCAGAGACTGGACAAGTCCTAAGAGCAGATATCAACAATTACGTGCTTGTCCTGAGATCTTCATTTGGCATTCTGGTTTGACCCAGGCCTGAAAACATAGAATGTGGCTAACTGGAGATAAAAAGAGGAGGCACAGAAATGTACAACACCGAGCAAAGCATTCACTTTTTTTTTTTTTTTCTGAGAAGGAGTTTCACTCTTGTTCCCCAGGCTGGAGTGCAATGGCATGATCTCGGCTCACCGCCTCCGCCTCCAGGGTTCAAGTGATTCTCCTGCCTCAGCCTCCCAAGTAGCTTGGATTACGGGCATGCGCCACCACACCTGTCCCATTTTGTATTTTTAGTAGAGACAGGGTTCCTCCATGTTGGTCAGGCTGGTCTCGAACTCCCGACCTCACATGATCTGCCTGCCTCAGCCTCCCAAAGTGCTGAAATTACAGGCATGAGCCACTGCATCCGGCCCACATTTAAATCATATTTTAACATAGCAAAGTACCTAAAGGCAATGGCAACAATAAAAAAGATAATAATTTGTCTTTATTTAACATATATTTTGAATATTGTAGGAACTTACTTTCCTCCTAACCCAAGATCAACTTCACTGAAAAAAATTCTGAGGCTCAGGGAAGTCATCTGCTTGTCCAATGTCATCCCCCCAGATGTCTCCATAAAAATCTTAGATCTTCAGACTCTGCACCAGTGCCATGGGCCTTAGGGGTACACCAATGTGATCATGAAAGGACTCTCAGATTTAGAATGGCACACAGCAGCAGTCATCCATCCTGACTTATCTCTGCTTGAGATACAGATATCCTGCTGCTAGAAGGTTCAAATGCCCTTACTCTTAGGCTACTGAGAAGACAGCCTGGCAATAACAGAGGTGTCCTTGCCTCACCAGCAGAGGTAGTGTAGAATTCCTCTACGTTCCTAAGCCCAAACAGCCCTAGGTATAGGAGAGTTGCATGGTTACAGAGCTACAGTCTCTCCTTACCATCACCCCTGCCCTGACGCTCATTGTCTTGGCTTCTTCTCCAACTCTCAAAAACTTGGTCCTGAGTAGCCCCATCTGCTCAAGAAATTGGAGCAGCAGTCATCAGACCACAAATATTACCAGTGATGCCACAGTACTCCCCAACCCCAAATCAGGCCTCTGATTTTCACAGGGGCCCAGATCAGTCTTGGTGTGCTACCGATTTAGACATTATGATTTTCACCAGCAGCCTCTTTCTGTGGGGCCACTTCTATAGCCCAGTGGGTCCCCTAGACCCTGTACACCATGTCCTGGCCTCCTCCTTGTCCCCACCTGTCACAGGTTCCCAACATCCTCTGTGAATACAAAGGTCCTTAGAAAGACAGGATATTTTACAGCTCTTCCCTAAAGCAATTTACTACAACTTTATGGCAAAAATGACCGCTATTCTTTAAATGGAGCTTGTTCACTGAAGTCTCAAGTGACAGTTTACTTAGCTTTGCAATACATTAATACCTGTTTTAAAAGCAATCAAGTCCTATAAATTAAATATCAGCTGTTCTTACATGGCTCACATTTGAGGCCCTTCAGCATTAAGCCAGAGAGACTTTTTGGACAGTTGTTGATCTTTTGTGAGCCCAACTGTTTTCTGGAAACAAAAGTAGAATTAGATCTCTGCCCTTACTGCTGCATGCTTAAATTTGCTCCATGACTCTTAAAATCCCAGAGCAAACACATGATCTTGAGTTCCAGGAGGAAGAGAAGTTGACTCTGAGTGCAAGCCCTGACTCCTATGACCTAGATCTCAATGGATTCAAGATAGGCCCAAGAGAATCAAGTAGCAGGCCTTAATTAATAAGCAGCACTCTTCTGAAGGTAAATCTTCAAGTCATCTTATTGACTACATGGGAAACAGCAGAAGAGAATCGTGGCAGCTAAGGAAGAGGATGGTATTGATCAACTTATGTAAAAGCCAAGCCAATTTCCTTGCCCAGATCAAATTCCAGGCAGAACTCTTGTGTCCTTTAGCTGCTTACCTCATACTTGTAAGGTCCATAATCTAAATTATTTTTTCAGTATTTGTGTTCATTCAACAAACATCAGTTGAGTATCAACTATGTGCCATGCACTATTCTGGGCAGAAGGCATACACAACTCCTACCCTCATCAAGCTTATGCTATAGAAGGGAGAGAGATAATACCCAGATAAATAAGCAAATAAGATCAACTCAGATCCTAATAAATGTCTAAACACCAAAACGGATAATGTGATAGGGCGACTGTGGGAAGAAAGGGGATGGTTCACTGATTCCTGCACCCTCTGAGTCTCCTTCCTGAGACCTGGTCAGGGTCAGGGAAAACTAGGTCCCACATGGGGTTAAAGCCTGAACCTGGCTTGATTAGAAACAGAGATCTTAATATTAAAGAGACCTTAAAGCAACAGGCAACCCCAAGTCCTCAGAGAGTTAAGATTTACCCTGGCCCCTGTTTCACTGAAGACTCTGAGGCAATTGCCAACTGGCCTTAAGGCACACATCCTGGAATCTTCTAAGGGAGTACTCACATCCAGGAGTTCTGCTTCCTTGTAGTGATTCTACCACAGTTCAGTGACGGGTGCTCAATCTTGGCTGCACACTGCAGTCGCCTGGAGAGCTTGAGCTATAAAAGCATCTGACACCTAAGTCTCAAGGGCCCTGATTTAATGGGTCTGAGGTGCAGCCAGAGTATTAGAAGCTTCCAAATCTCTCTGAGTTATTCTAATGAGCATCCAGGGATGCAAACAACTGGTTTAGTGTGCCTATCAAAACTACCCCTAGCACTTGTTTGAAATGCAGATTCCTCAGGCCCCAGGTACTTTGGTTCCAAAGCTTAGGCTGGGGCTCAGGAATGTGCATATTCTTGGCAAGCACAAGCTTCTGATGCAGGAACCAGCTACTTACAAACTACTTGAAAACCTCAGTTATATCAAGGGTCAGGGATGGAATTATCTCCAATACCATCTTTATAGAGGAAAGGAAAATCTAGGTTAGTCCATGAGTGAAAGGGAACCTAACTGCCTGCAGAGAATTTCACGTGTGTAAGGCCCCACAAGCTCTTTACCTGCTTTCTAAATTAAATATTTAAGTTACTTTTGTTTAAATGCTGTTTTTTCACAGCTTTAAATCTGACCATGGCAAGTCAGGACTCAAACATTTTGAAAGCTCTCATCTACCCTTATGTCTGAATGCCCCATTTTGGCACTGTTGCTCCCAGATTCCCAAGGAGAAGGAAGTCCCTTTGCAACATTGTCATTCTCTGTTCACACGGCACACCTGCCGCAAAAGGCGGATAGGCCTCAGCTCCTCCTTTTGGAAGGCAATGCTGTGGTTAAGGGGAAAATCTCAATTTCGAAGTAATTGGGGAAACAATCCTCTCGGTGCAGAATATGTTCAAGAGATCTTCAAACAGAAAAGCTGCTGAATGTCCCCAGCTAACAGGGGGCATCAATTGGTATAAAGCAATTGGCTAAATCTGTCTCTATATGCCCCAGTAATATGATAAATGTAAGGAGAGAGGAATTTGTCTTGGTATTCCACAATGTGATAAATGACAGGAAACGTAATTGTGTAATGCCAGTAGCACCAGAAAATTGCAAATCTCCAAATGAAATGTTCCTTTCAATCACATAATCAAGTAACTGACGGGGCATTTGAGATATTACCTAAATTATGGCTAATTTTCTGTAGTGGCTTTCTGCACCTTGCTCTGCTGCATGGGCAAAAGATAGGCAGAAATGAACATCATTAATTGCATAAAAAGAAGCCTCAGTGGCCTTGCTTCCTGACACTTCCCCATGCCAATAATTCAGCATATCACATACATCTGCGGCCATGGATATTGTGTGGCCCTCACCAGGTACTTACCACAGGGGGGATCCTGATCACCATGGAGACAGCAGCTGGGGTTTTGGATGCTGGTTACCTTGAGAGAGAATTTTAAAAGACAGTGGCATAGGTAGAAATTGTAGGCTTTGGATCAAAACTGTCAGAAAAGGACCATTATTTCTTATTAATTTTAAAAGACAGAGATCTTCTCCTGTGAAGCAGAAGTGCTCTCAGGCTGTACTTATACCTATGGGGGAAAATTATTATATTAGAAAATGCATCACAAAAATCCTTTAATGCTTTGATTGAACAGAAAAGCAAAAACCAACTTGAGTTGACTTAGGCATAAAATGGAAATTTATTGTAAGGATACAACAGTGTCAAGGCAAAGATGCAGCAGGGTCTCTGTAACCCAGAGAACAGTTGTTCATCATTTTTACTTTCTGGTTCTTTTTACATATGTGTTTCTTATTTTTTTAGAAGGCCAATATTTTCTGCTACTCAGTTGTTAATGTGGCTGGGAGAAGATGGCTGTCTTCAAGTTGTAAGTTCCCCAGTTACAATTTCAGACAAGGGAGACTGACTGTGTCAGGTGCATTTCCAAATTTGCAGGTCAGGGATACTGTGTGGTCCAGCTTGGGTCAAGCACTCAACATTGATCCAATCCCTTATTTTCAAGTAGGTGTTGGGTCACATTATACAAATTGACTCAGAGACTCATTCCTAGAATGGGGAGCTAGGGCCAACAGTCAAGGGGGTCATTTTGAGCTGGAAAAATACCCTCCTAAGGCAATTATTACACAATTATTATGTCATTTGAGTCTCACAACCACCCTCTGAGGGAAGAAGCTCAGTTGTTATTATATTTATTTGACAATTAAGGAAATTCAGGCTCAAAGAGGGCACACAACCAGTAAATATTAGAGCTGGGGTTTGAATCTAGGTCTTCTGGTTCCAAATGCTGTGTAGGAAAAAAACAAAGCACAATTGCCATCCTCCTTTGCCTTTATGTATTCTTTTCTTTATTGTACTTTTCCTGCCTGAAACAGATCCAAATTCATTCTTTCAATCAACAGTTAATAAACATATGCTTTATGCAAGGTATTATGCTAAACCTTATGAGAAATATGGGGCCTGCCCTCAAAATGCTCAGCATTTATTAAATGAGACATTTAGCAAATTCACCTGCCAAGACTCCTAGGACTGCCACATAATACAGCTCCAAGGGGCACCATTAACAACTGAGTTTTGTCCAGACACAGCAGCTCATGCCTGTAATCCCAGCACTTTGGGAGGCCAAGACAAGAGGATCACTTGAGGCCAGGAGTTTGAGACCAGCCTGGGCAATATGGTGAGACTCATGTTTCAACAAAAAAGAAAAATAAACAGTGAGTCTTGGGAATGCACCCCGTAGAGTAGCGCAGTGTATGGTGTGAAGTCCACCATTAGCTGCAGCTAAACTCACGCGTTCCTTCCACATGTCCCTTAGAAGATGGTTAATTTCTACAATTTAGAGTCTAACTGAAATAGGAATTGTAACTTTAATGTTTCCAGAAACTTGGAGGTCTCTAACATTAAAAATCCCGTATTGAAGTAGCTGCATTTGTAGGGGGGAAAATGACCTGCAATAAATGGGGACACATCTCAGCTGTGATCTCTTGATAGCGTTCTTGGAAGTTCCAAAGCCTGTGGACACCTCTAGTCTTCCACAGGATGGCTGCACAGTAGCTACTCCCACAGGGAGGAAATCACAAGGGCTACCTGAGAGAGTTCCCAAGGTGGAAAGGCTAAAAAACAGAATTATCAGAGGATTACGTGGAGACATAGGAGGCAAAGGAATGGCCGGCAAAATGAGAGGGAGAGCGTGAGAGCAACACAGCTGAGGACTCTCCATAGGGCAGGCCTGGACGGAGGCTGGGGCCTGCACTAGGGCTGGTGGGGAAAGAGGACAGCAAAAGGCACTTCATGTTTTACTTCTTCTCTCCAAGTTGCATGGTCTGACCTCTGATGTTTCAGTCCAGTAAAAAGCAGGCGGACCTTTGTGTTAACACTACTTTTTCCAATGCCTTTTTGTCACTTTCTTAATGACCATGATATCAGTAAGTTACCTTAGTTAAAATTGTTGGAAAAGCACAGTTTTGAGATAAGAAGCTCTGGAGAGCATTTGTCTCCATACTCCACCCCCACAACCCCATCTGATTATCAACACAGGCACTAATCAAATCTAACAAATAATTTCCAAAATTGCATGGGATTAACTGGTCTTTTCTACCGTATGTTGAAAATCAGAGCACAATTTACATCTGTTCCATGTACAGGCCATAGTACCAAGACCCACACTAAAGTATCAAGGCAGGGAAAGTCTCCTTAAGATTACACTTGAATTTGAAATCAAATGTACCTGCAGACACTCAGAGAAGAGCTGCCTTCATCAAGCATGGAACAACAGGAAATCTTTCATTTTGTAGTTTTCCCATGAAAAAGGGAAACTGCAGGCACTTAACTCAAACCCCAAAGTGCACAGCTAAAGAACACCTGACACCATGAGTAAATTGCAAATGCATTCTGTTTTCCTACAAAAAAAAAATTCATTAGATGGTACACTTCTGAATGTACTGCTCGTAGCGACTGCCTTGCTAAAGACCAACAGTGCTCATTACCAAGCGGCGCAAGAGCCCAAGGGAAGAGACTGAATTGGTTTTTCAAACCATTGACAGTCTCTAGAAAGTCTGCAGTGTTTACTATTTTAAAATTAAACATCTGGTTGAAAGATCTGTTATTTTATGATTTTTTATAACAATTCAAAAGTCACATTTAATTTCGTTCTTTCTCCATCAGAGTTTCAAGTAACTTTACTTTTGATCACAATAGCTCCATAAGCCTTGGGCTCACAAAGGTAAAAGGAAAAACATTCCCTTTATATTATCCATGTTCGGGTCCACCCTCACCTTATAAAACTCCTCCCAGGAAGCAAAACAAACTAGTTATGTTTTTCCTTCTAACAGTCTGCAGCAGTTGAGCGTGACTGTGGGTTTATGGTGCCTCCACAGATTAAAAACAATCCCACTTAAAATGTTCAAATCAAATTCACAAGCAACCTAATGAGCTGTGAATGTAAATGTAAATGCTTTACTAAGTGAGCACCCATAAAAGAATTATGTGCCCTAAGTAATTACGTGCAGATGCCAAATCTCAGGAGTTCAATTTGGGACATTTCTCAGCAATGGGGTATCTTATGTTTATCCTTTAGTATCAGCACTAACATTAAGAAAAGGCACCTATTTTCTAGAGTAGAGCATCAGCTGCAATTTGTTCATTGTGTGAACCCCTTCACATCCCTAGTTCCCAGTAGGGCCTCTGCCTTCACCACCCCATACCTACAGGACTCTTCCACAGAGAATGCAGTTTATTTGGCCATGCAAAATTTAACTACTGAGCATAGTTTCTGTAGAGTTGAACAGAATTTGAAATAGATAACATGTACTGCTTGATTACCACATGACAATGATGGAAACAGAGTCCACAACAGGAAAATTGTGATGTTATCAGACTTGGCAGTTCCAGACTTCATGCCCAGGTCCCACTGATCTTCACCGGCACCCCCTGCTCCATTGCCAGATACCGAGTCCAATGTTCTCTTCCCAGACAAGCAAGGATCTGCCATCTCTGCTTAAACTTCTGTGACAATTCATACTTCTTAGTCATATCTCCTAGACATATCTGTCATTATCAAGTCTTTTAACTTTGATAAAATAATCAATGCTTATCTCACCCAAATAATTTTTAACCCTTCAGCCAGTCTTCAGGGAGACATTTGAGGGTACATTAAAAGGGGGCTTTTCCCTGTTCCTCAGGTCAGTCTACTCCTCATGCTAGCCCTAAAGGCTGACTAGCCTTGGATCCTTTAGGGACTGGGTCAGAAAGGATATTAGTTTGACTTTTTTCTAGGGATCCTCCTACTCACACAAGTTTAATGAACTGCCAGCTACAAGTGCAGAGGGCCTATTTCTTAGCCACTAAGTTGACCTGTCTTGCCCAAGAGTTACTGGCTTTTTTATATGGGTCCTACCAATGGACCTCTCAAACCTTATCCATTAACTCTAATTTCTCCTCATCAATATCCTTACTCCAAGAATTTCAGGTGTGATCACACTTATTCATCAGACTAATCATCAAGTTACTCCTTTGGCACTGAAGTCAAATAATTCTTTCATGTAAAGGATTTATACATGTTCCTTGGATCATGCTTCAGGTGGTTACTTTACTCGGTGCACACACAGACACACACACACACCACATGGGCAGAAGTCTTCACTTGTAGCCACCCACACCAGAATTGTGATTATAATCAAAGTAGGGAAATTCCCACTGGCCCCACCATTAGTTCATTTTCTAAAGGAAATTGAGATATCGCTATTCTTCCTCACTAGAAGAAGTGAAGAATGTGCCAGTGATCATCTTAGCTATCTGAGTGGTAAAGTAACCCTAGAGACTATAAAAAAAATTATTCAAATTCTTGAAACATCTCTCTCTCTCTGTCTTTCAAAATTGTTTTGGTCACTGACATAGAACTGACTTGTCCATGAAAAAACCTTTCACATCTCCTTTCTATGCCATTCTAAATGAAGTCGAAATCTTTAAAACTCGTAAAGGTGCTACAAAATCTAACTCCTATCTAAACTATCTCTTCAATATTCCCTTCTTTTATTTCTCTTGGCATGAATCCATTAGTCCAATGACTGATCTATGTTCCACAGTAACATCTTTTTCATTCCTTCCTTCCTTGAACAAAAAATTTAGTCTCGCCTTTGCCCCTTTGCTTATGCTTGTCTTCCACTGGAATGCCTTCCCCAACCATTCCACTTCCATTCAAAATTCTGCTGAAGTCCCACTTCCCTCCTGGAGCTTTCTCAAACATACCAGTCCATGGTGCTCATCTACCAATGAAATCAGTGTGCTGCATTATACCAAGAATTAGAAAAAAAATGGGCTGAAGGCCAAGCTCAGCCATTGCCAGCTGTGTGAACCAGGGCAACTCACTTATCTTCTTTAAACCCAAGTTCTTTTATCTGAGATAGAGGGATTGGAATGATCTCAAAGATCCATTCTAGTTCCGATCCCAATAAAGTATTTGGGCTTTATGATAAGCTTCCAGGTACCCATCCGTGAGTAAATAAAAATACAGAACCCCTAGCATGCCCTATGCAATATTTGAAACATGCTTATACTAAAAATTATTTACTGTTTATCTGAAATTTGAATTTACCTGTATTTCATCTGGCAACCCTACACATAGGTCCATGTTCTATAATTGCCAGTCAATTTAAACAATCTGGAGACAGGGGTTGTTTTACCCATCCCACACCTAAAGTTTCTGCCACAGAGCCATATGAAGACTATGCTTCCACATGCTTTGTGATCAATGAGCACCAACTCCCTCAAACTAAAGCTGATTCCATGAGCAAAAGCTCATAGAAAATAAGTGCTTTACCCTCTTCTCAGATTAAAATTTTAAAAACTAAAGAGCTCAAACTCAGCTGTTTCTTTCCAACTGTCTTAATCCCACCTGCTACTGCTTTGCCTTACACAGACAGATGCCCCATAAAGAAGCCCATAAAGAAGCTCAGTAACCAGTCCACATAAATCCCTTACTGGTTACCCTTCCCTCCAGCCATGTATATGTGGGGAACAAGAGCAGTTCCTTTATTACTTGTGCTCAGTTTGTTTATGAAACTCTATATATCTGGCTGTTATAAAATACTCCCCATCCCCACCCGCACCCTCTTCTCTCCACTTAGTCAAATGGCATGTCCTGTTTCTGCTTCCCATAAAAACAAACACATTTATCCTTCTATATGGAAGGAAGACATCCTTGTTTTATTCTGTTGAAAGGTAGACCCTCTTACTTCTCAAGATTAAGTATTATAGGGTCACTGCCTACATTAAATTGAAAGAGGAGATCAATCATATGTCAGAGAATTGCTGCTACTGGGTATCAAACAGAAGCTGGACCAGAAAGAGACACAGAGTAGAAGTCAGGATAGGAGTCAGCCTGGACTCTGCCATTACCTCAGTATCTCAGTTTCCTCTTCTGAAATGAGAAATCCCAGCCTGACCACTGGTAAGACCCCTTCAGCTTTAATGTTGTATGGTTTTAAGCAAGATTTACATGGAGGCTAACTGAGAATTTAAGCTCAACTAAAGGAACTGAGGTAAATACACCATTTACAGCAAATGATTCTGATGTATAATAAACACTGCTTCCTCTACAAGTGTAATGGAAAAATACCACAGGAACACCCAGATCATTTATCTACCTCAGCAACAGCACTGTACAAAGGAGCAAAGACTCTAATCGTGTATTTATTTCTCTCTTGTTTTGATCCAAGGCTGAGGCGTGACAACTAAAAAGAGACAGACAAAAGAGAAAGAGACTGAGACAGAAAACAGAGGAAACGCAGTTACTTGGCTCTAGCCATGAACATTTCTCTTAAGTTTTTCATTTCATGGTATGTCAACTGACTTCCTAGACAAGCATCCTCCTAAGACTTATCCCAATATGGTCTGCATCTCAATGTGTGCCTGCCACAAAAAAAGTAATCCCAGACCCAGAGGTAAGCATAGTTTGAAAACTGCTAATCAAAAAGTGCTTATCACATTTTTCTCTGATCATTGTAAAAGAGAGCTTTTAAAAGAATGAGATGGAGGACACTGCCCTGCATTAAAAACATGACAACAAATAATTCATGTACACATTTATGCTGGAACACTTAGAGCCAAAATAACTGGACAAATGGTGGAAAATTCAACCTACTATCCAAACATCTAGTCTAATCAACTCAAAACTTCTAGATATTTGGGGATATGCAGACGTAGGACAAAATATTTTCCATTTTTTACTTGGGTGCTCTGGGAAAAACCACATTAGTGGAACAGCACATGGAAAACTCTCACAGATATTAGAGTTTTCAAATAAGCATTTTATGAAGTGAGAATCAATAGGTTCTCACAGCTCTCCAGAGGAGCTGTATGTCATCATCAGCTAAATATTTGCTGTTATTATTTTCCCCACGGAGCATTTGGTAAAATACATTCAATTCTCTTACAACCATAATGGCATCATTAAATGCCAGATGGGGTCCTCTGAGAGCCATTCAGTTTGTCCCCTTGCCCCCGGGGGCAAGTCCACACATAAGCTACTGCAAAAACAGTGGTGTCAAATTCTAGCCTAAAAGTTCCCTCAATAAAGAGACACAAATTCTCAGAAATACCCACATGAAAATGCTACATGAACTAGGGTCATTTTCATGGCTAAATTTCTGGAACAGAAGTGTGAAGTATATTCTGGAATTCTTTTACAGCCAAAAACTCCCTAGACGTGCATTTCCAAAAATGTGTTCCCTCCATGTTAGTAGGTCTTCAGCCTAACAATGATTTTATTGGACAAATCGGTTTAGGAAACATTGGTTTAAGCAAAATCTATTTCTTCTGCTACAGGAATTTCTCAGAATCTTTAAAGTGTTGGTGTTTTCCTTATATCACCAAAGATTCCCTTTTATTTGCAACATGACGTTAACATACTAGAGTGGTCCTTTTTTCTTGTTTTTCTGTTTTATTTATTTTTAATTTTGGGGGGTATATAGTAAGTGTAGATATTTGTGGGGTTCATGGTATCATCAGCACTACTGTCCCCACCCTACCCAGTTCTCCCCCCACCACCACTGTCCCCACACCCTACCCAGTTCTCCCACCCACCACTGTCCCCACCCTACCCAGTTCTCCCCCCACCACCACTGTCCCCACACTACTCAGTTCTCCCACTCACATTCAGATCTCATATCAAACACCTCTTCCTCAGGAAAGCCCTTCCTTAGCCTCCTAGAACAAAGATTAACAAACTATGGCCCAGGGGCCTCATCCATCCAGCTGCCTGTTTTGCATAGCCCACAAGCTAAGAATGGTTTCTACATCTTTAAGCGGTTGAAAAAAAATCAAATGAAAAATTTTGTAACATGTAAAAATTACACAAGATTCAAATTTCAGTATCTATAAAGTTTTATTGGAACATAACCATGATCATTTGTTTACATGTTGTCCATGAACTACTTTGACACACTACAACAGCAGAGTTTTGTAGTTGGACCAGACCATTTGGCTTGCAAAGCCAAAAATATTAACTGTCTGGCCCTCTGCAGAAAAAACTTCCCAACTCCTATTATTGACTATATGCTTTCATAGCACTGTAAACTTTTCTCTTACGAAAGTTATCTCACATTTAAATTTTATACTTACTTGATTACTATAGTAATAGTTGTCTCCTGACTAGACACTGAGTTCCCTGAGGGCAGGGCCCAGATTTTTTTTTTTCCTAGCCTTTTATTTCCAAATAGCACAGTATCTGCCACATGGTAGATATTAACTAAATGCATATTGGTGAGTGAGTAAGTAAATACCTCCTGAAACTGATGTTCCGTAACACATGACTTGGGAAATGCTACTCTATGTACATATCCTCCAGCTGGTAGGAAGAACAAAGAGAAAGATTTGCTTGCAGAATATTTCACCAAAATTATGTTATAAACAGAGTCTAAATCAGCAAAAGGGAGGCTTTTGGGTCTTAAAGTTTCTCCACTCTAAGGAAATTGAAGTTGCCACAGCCGCACTCATTCGAGGCCTCTAGGGGTCCTTGAAAATCAAGTGAGGAAACACTCAGAGCCTCAAGGGGGCTTGGAGCTATCCAGAAAAGTGCTGGGCCCCTGGAAGAAGCTGACTAATCAAAAGTATGTAAGAAAAGAAAAGGAGTAGGATATGTGTGAGATGCGACTCCCAGAATTTGCAAAGACTAAAACGGACTCAATGAGAAAAAGAGACGCCTGTTTCTCTGGACACCATGGATGTTTATGATTGCCCAACAGTGAAACTTTTTTTTTTTTAGTAATGACCCACATTGCAGCCCATCTAGACTCAGCAGTCCTAAAGGAAGAACTACATGATTTCCATCACGTTCTGGAACTGCCCTCTGACTCCTCTCCCATTTTGATCCAAATCACTACTTTTCTCATCAGACACTATTTATGAGGTTTAATGCATGGACTTAGGCATTACCAAGAGCCTACAGACATGTGTCAGCAAGACGTTGTTTCCATGAGTTTCAGACCAGCTGCGTTCGATAGTTATTTGCCAGCCTGTCTTCCTGATTAAAAATGAGAAGACAGGCCTTCCAAGGAAGCACAGAGTTAAACCATCAGGCCTTTCCTGGTTTGAAAAGAATCAGGTTCTTTTCTATTTCCTCACCAACAGAGCATTTCTCTTCATTGATTCGCTATTGAAGAAAACTTTCATGAGTTACTACTGTGTACCAGACACTGTTGAGCAAAGTCATTCCTGGCCTTGGGGATCTTGCAGTGTAGCGGGGAAAACAGACATTAACCAGATAACCACACAGATCAATAACTATTTCCAAACTCTGATAAGGACTTTGAAGTAAAGCTACAGGGCTCTGTGAGTGTGTGTAATGGGGAAAGTGACCTTAATTGTAAGGTCAGGGAGGGCTGCCTAAAGATGTGACATTTGAGCAGAGATATTAAGAAATAGAATTTTCTCAAGCACCTGACCTCCCAAAAAATAGTTTTTGGCCTGAAATTCTATGGGATTTCCA
The DNA here is from genome assembly GCF_029289425.2 of Pan paniscus. Taxonomy (NCBI): domain Eukaryota; kingdom Metazoa; phylum Chordata; class Mammalia; order Primates; family Hominidae; genus Pan; species Pan paniscus. Next base: position 76,260,108 of record NC_073257.2, on the reverse strand, counting down.
CCTGGAAATCTCCAGTTATTGATATATTTCAAGCAAACTAAACCAGAAGTGAAAGCAACCACTGAAGTAGACTGGCAGCAATGCTCCCATTTTCTAATATTGAGAATTAGACTCTCTTTCACATGATGCCACAGACAGAAGTATTGGTAGAAATTTTCCCAGGCTTCCTATAAATTTACCTAGAGTCTTTTATAATCTCGATTTTATAGATGGAAAAATCAAGGAAGAAAGAGGTCAGGCTTCACGCAAGGTTGTAGTGACATTCCTCCATCCAAAAAGAAATAAGCTGTTTACTCCAGAGCCATTTAGATGGGTCCTGAGTCAAGAGGAAATCAACAGGTGGATTAGGTACTTCCTCATGTAAGGTATCAGCAAGCAAGAGGCAGACATTTGACATAACTGGAGCCCCATATATGCACAGAGCCTGTCTCTGAGAGATAAGGGAAGAGGATGAGTGTGTTTTAAGAGAGATTCCTTTCCTTAAAATGAAAAGAACAGAGAAAATAACAGACCAGGGAGGACAGGATGCCCTATTCCAAACATTCACCATAAGCTAAGAGGATTATGTGCTCAATGTTAGGCTGTGCCCTCTGAAGGTCAAAAGTATGAGCTTTTAAGGAATTTAATCTAGTTGAGAAAATATTACACACCACACACACACAGAGATCAATACAGCTAAAGTGTGGATCAGATATAAATCATAAGAAGAGCATGGAAAAATACTAGAGTGGTCAGAAGAGACTGCATGATAACATTTAACTTTTGCTGAGCACTTACTATGTATCCCAATAACTCCTAACATTCACCAAGCACTAATTCATGCTTTAGAATTGTGCTAAGTGTTTTAACACATTCTCTCACAGATAGTATGAGTGGAGCACTGTTTGAAAGATGAAAAAATTAAGGCATGAGAAGTCAAGTAATCTGACCAAGTTCTGCCAGCTAGCATGTGGCAGAGCTGAGAGTAGAACCCAAGGTCTATTCATGACTCATCATAGACCCTCTGTTTCTGTAGAATTAGGTAGAAGAGATTCAGCTGTCTTCATGCCTCTCTCAAGACAAGTAAATCTTCTTCATCTCATTTATCATTGTAACTGTTATCAATAAAGATATTTTCAGGGCAAAGCTGGGATTTAATCCAAGCTATCTGGCACTAGAGTCTGTGCTTTTAATTTTCATACTAGGCTATCTTTACAAGAAGGAAAGAGAAGAATTAATACTTAGGTAGAAGAACACAGAGAAGACATTCTTTTATTCATTCATTCAACAGACACTTTGTGCCTGGAATTGTTCTCAATGCTGGAGATACAGCATATAAACAAGTCATAGTTCCTTTTCTCATGGACCTTACATTCTGCTAAATGTAAATAAATATGTGACTAAGCTACATAAGTGAATAAATGGTGTCTTAATGCATGATATATACTAGAAGATAATAAAGCTAGATAAGGAAATAACAAATTTCAGGGTAGAGATGTTGATTGTGCCATTTTAAATAGTATAGTGACACAAAGTCTCTCAGTAAGAAAGGGGAACAACTTCGTAGAGCCCTAAAGGAAGTGAGAAAGTCATGTGAATATCAGGAGGTCATTCCAAGCAGAAAGACGATCAACTATTGGTATTTTACCCCATTATCACCTAACTGGAAATCTAAGGATGATCTTCCTCTACCTCTTGAAATTGGCAGAGGTCCTTGGTTGAATGTCCTGGGAGGTTCCTTTTGAAGAGACACCATACGTGTCTTTGTGACTCTCAGCCACCTGGGTTGTCACTATGTGACACCAGAAAAATTCCCCATTTGCTCCAGAGATCCAAGACACATGAAGATTCTTTTTGCATTCCTCTTTGCAGTCACTTTTATTTTGGAAATTCTTCTACAAGACCTCCCTGTGGAGCATTTTTTTTTTTTTTTTTTGGCTGAAGGACATTTTTGAGAACCTGACAAAGGCTATAGATTCTCTCTCTCCAACCACTCCCAAAAAAATCATGTGCCCTAGAAATGATGTGTAACATTACCTATCCTTAAGCCCATTCATGGACATCTCCACACAAAGTCTACGGACTTTAAGTAAAGAGTCCTCTTTATGGAGTCCCTTTTGAGGGAGACTCAGACACTCTCACTCTCAGGAAGAAAGCCCTGCACTATCTGCAGAACCATCATCACTTATTGAAATGTCATAAGCCACAGGGAATTCCAGGAAGCACAGGAACAGAGCAAAAGAAACTCTCACTGATACTCCTTGTAATCATATGCTCAGACCCCAGACAACTCTTGAGCCATCACAAACTAGAAACTAGGAGGCTAGACAAGGGGGACATGTTAGGAGAGTGGCTTTCACGATGCATGCCACTGTCCAGGACACACTTTTGCTAGTGAAACCATGACTACTTGTGATATTCATGTTTCTATTTACCACAAGAAATGGAATTCCTTAAGGGTGGAGCTGTGCTTTCCTTATATTCCAAGTAGCCACCAAGATGTTAAAAGCCACTTTAAATTAGTTAAACACAAAAGCAAATAGTTATAGGCTCACATGTCCAATACGATGAAACTTACAGATATGGATGGACTTAAAAACTACTAGAGCCAGGGATTTTAATATTTTCCCCTTTCTTCATATTTTCATCTATATTTACATAAAAATTATATACCCATCTTTAGGTGTTTTCCTATTCTTTGACTTTTCTCTCTTGGTCACCTGTCCCCATGAGATAAAAATATGGCCACAGATGCTCTGGGCTTATATCTGAACAATATGTCCAGAGAAAAAACGAAAAGCTAAGGAGCTTTGCTTCCAGCTCCTGTTTGAAAAACAGCAGGAAGGATTTCTTCTTTGCCCAGTTTAAGTCACATATCCATTTCTAATTCAAGCTCTGTGGCCAGGGAGATGAGGCACTATGACTGGCCAATTTCCTCATAATACATGAACATGATTGGAAAAGGGAGATTATTTAAGGTAGGCATACTATGACAAGAAGAAGAATAGTGAATGGATGCTGAGCAGACAAAACAAATGGCTTTTGCAAATAAACATAATATTGATAAACTCTAATGATTTTCCACCGTGTCCTAGATACTATGCTTAAGTATGTTAAATAGATTATCTCATTTATCAATCATTCTACAATTAGTTGTTGATGAGGTAGCATGAGGCTAGATTGTGAGCAATCCTGAAATCTAGGCTAAGCAAAGCAATCCCAAGCAAAAAGAACAAAGCCAGAGGCATAACATTACCGGGCTTCAAATTATACTACAAGGCTGTAGTAACCGAAACTGCACGGTACTAGTAGAAAAACAGACACATAGACAAACGGAACACTATAGAGAACCCAGGAATAAAGATCCACATCTACAACCAACTCATCTTCAACAAAGTTGACAAAAATAAGCAATGGGAAAAGGACACTCTATTCAACAAATTGTGCTGGGAAAACTGGCTAACCATATGCAGAAGAATGAAACTGGACTCCTACTTCTCACCATATACAAAAATTAACTCAAGATGAATTAAAGACTTAAATGTAAGACTTCAAACTATAAAAATTACAGAAGAAAGCCCAGAAAAATACTCCTCTAGACATTGGCCTAGGCAAATAATTTATGATGAAGACCCCCAAAAGCAAATGCAAAAAAATCAAAAGTAGACAAATAGGACTTAATTAAACAGAAGAGCTTCTGCACAGCAAAAGAGACTTTCAGCAGAGTAAATAGACAACCTACAGAATGGAAGAAAATATTTACCAACTATGCATCCAACAAAGGACAAATATCTAGAATTTACAAGGAACTTAAATGAATCAACAAGAATAAAACAAACAATCCTAATAAAAAGTGGGCAGAGGAGATGATCAGACACTTTTCAAAAGAAGACACACAAGCAGCCAATAAATGTATGAAAAAATGCTCCACATAACTAATCATCAGAGAAATGCAAATCAAAAGCACAATGAGATATCATCTCACACCAGTCAGAATGGCTATTATGAAAGAGCCAAAAAAAAAAAAAAACCAGACGTTGGCGAGGTTGTGGAGAAAAGAGAACACTTATACACTGTTGGTGGGAATGCAAATTAGTTCAGCCCCTGTGGAATGCAGTTTGGAGATTTCTTGAAGAAATAAAAATAGAACTACTATTCGACTCAGCAATCTCATTCCTGGGAATATACATCATCCTACCAAAAAGACACATGTGCTAGTATGCTCGTTGCAGCACTATTCAAATACCAAAGACACGGAATCAACCTAGGTGCCCACCAGTGGTGGACTGGATAAAGAAAATTTGATACTTGTATACCATGGAATATTATGCAGCCATAGAAAAATGAAATCCTGTCCTCTACAGCAACATGAATGCAGCTGGAGGTTGTTATCCCAAATGAGCTAACACAGAAACAGAAAACCAAATATCACATGTTCTCACTTATAAGTGGAGGCTAAATCTTGGGTTCACATGGACATAAAGATGGGAAGAATAGACACCTGGGACTCCAAAAGGAGGGAGAGGAGGAGGGGGTTGAAGGCTGAAAAACTTCCTATTAGGTACTATGCTCACCGCCTGGGTAACAGGATCAGTAGAAGTCCAAACCTCAGCACCACAGAATATACCCTTGTCACAAACCTGCACATGTACCCCCTGAATCTAAAATAAAAATGGAAATTTAAAAAAGAAGAAATATAGAAGAATAATAAGAAATAATTTAATAGCATATAAGGTAATGGTTAGTATATAATACCAATTATGTATTGCTATTGGAGAGCCAATAAAGAATTTGAGGGACAAGTCTACATTAAAAAAGCGATGATCAAGGGTGGTTAGTGCAGCAGTTGGCTGACTCTGTCACCTGTTTCCAATGATTGAATGGTGGTTGAAAAGCAGCATGCAAAGCCCTGAGTCTTCAAACTCTGGATGAGATCTGAGAGTTTTCTTACCAAACACCTCTCTATGTCTTTATGCCCTATGAAGAGTCTTCCTTTTCCTGTTCATTAATCCCTAGCAATAAAAAGGTATAATGGTAGTGCTGAACTGAGCCGTATTTATGGAAACATCACCTGTTAATTCCAGGGCTCACCCACCAGCTCACAGGAAAGATGAACATTTCCCTCTGGCAGATAAATGCAAGCTTCAAAGTAAATTTGAAAGTAGTGAGCACATTCTGTTATTTTCCCTCTTAACAAGGCTTGATGAAAGCAATCTCCATAGAGGCTGCCTAATTGGGCAGGGAGCTCATCTCTGAGCAGCTCTGGCAGAAGGAACCAAGAGCTGCTTAGAACATTTTGTCTTAAGGTTACCCCTTTTCCAAAGAGGAAGGGGAATTTTTCCACCTGAACTGCCCCAGTTCCACACACCTCAAGGGTCCTCCAGGGGACCCCTGTCAAGTGGCTGTTTTGAGTATTTTCTGAACAACTGGCTCCCTACCTTATTTCCCAGCACAAACTATTTGCTTTTCTAATTACCCTGCAGGGAAAGGTACGCTGTTTACTTCCTGCTCCCGAAAATATGCAAGCTTTGTTTCCTGCTGCTAAGATGCCCTGAGAAACCAATGCATATTAGTAATCATAGCCCCTCTGGACCATGTGAGGGAGGTTCAGAGGCCAGCTGTATCCTCTGCCCCAAAGGACCACCTTTGCAGACAGAGGCACTGAAGACTGTGGAACCAAACGAAACCATCATCCTAGGTGGGTGAGTTCTAAATTCAACCTCAGCTGGGAACTCATACCCTGCCCACCCCCAACACACTTACATAGCAACAAACCCCTCTGCAGCCTTCCTCACTGCCTTGAGACATCCCAGGTCCTCCCAAACCTGTGTGACCACCATGTCAACCAAGGACTGCGCTAGCGGAGTGAAAGGAACAATAGTAATGGCTAATATTTATAGGACATTTTGTGTGCCAAATGCTTTACATAACTACCTATTTTTATGCCCATGACAACTCTATGATTTCCGCATTTTAGAGATGAGACCTGAGACTTAGAGGGTTTATGCAACTTTATCCAAAGTTAACATAGCTCTTTACTAGGAGCAAAGCTACTGTCTCTCTGATGGGGCTGGGAGGGTTGGGGCAGTAGATGCTCTGAACCAATACTGCTTCCCAGGGAAGGAAGTATGTCCTGGGAGCCTCCACTGTTTTTTCAATCAGTCAATCAGTGTTTACTGAGAGCTATTATGATGCAAACAATATACTAAAACAATATTTGACATGCTCCCTTCTGTTCAAAGAACTTCCATTCCAGCTAGTAGACAAAATGTATACACATGACAATTCAATACAAATATTCCAAATAGCAATATAGAAAAGACAGTTGAACCTAGAATAACAAAGGTTCTTAACCTGGGGTCCCTGTGGATGGTTTTAGGGAGGTCTAGGAACACCCTTAAATCATACACAAAATTTTCTTCATATGTGCAATTTTCTGGCTTCTCTTAGGTCAGTGTTTCTTAATCAGATGTGATTTTGCCCTCCAGAGCTATTTGACAATGCCTAGATACACTTTTGGTTGTCTCGGCTAAGAGAATGCTACTGGCTTCTAGTAGCGAGTAGAGGCCAGGAATGCTGCTGAACATTCTATAATGCACGGAACAGCCACCCACTACATCTGCATTAGATTCTCCAAGGCCTCTCAGTCAATTCTAAAAAAAATTAAGAGCAACTACACAAGAGCTTTACTTTTCCAAGGAAAAGCATGGACAAGAAGTATCTTTGCAGCCTTATAACACTTTTGTCATGGCTCACAGATGCAGCTGGATTGCTCTTCTAAGATTCCAGTATCCCTCAACATCTTGCTAACTAACTTTCCACAAAATCTGAGCACTAGATTTTCTTGCTAAAGTCCCATGGGTTGTAATGTTCCTGGGCACTATGTTTGCATTTCCACCAGGACATTCAACACAGAAGACATTGAAAAATGGTGAACCCATCTACCAAGCCATAGTGAACCCATTTGGAAGCACAGGGTGAGGAGGCATGACTCCATCATGTATTAAATCTATGCCCTGGTGTCCACACTGAGGACTGGATTCTAGGCAGTAGAAATATGGTTCTGTGAGAAGTTTATAGACCTGAAAGTCAGGGCACCTGGCTGTCCAATCAACGAACTCTGGGGACTGAACCCCAGTTTCTCTATAAAATGCAGGACTTGAGGTCTGCATCTGCCAAAATTCTACCAGAGACACAGAACCAGTAGGAGATAGATATTAAGGGATTATTGCAAGTCATTGGCTTATACAATTGTGGGCTAGGCTAGGCAAGACCAAAATGCTTAGAGCAGGCCACCAAGAAAGATAGGCTGGAACTCTTGAACATAGGCTGAAGCTACAGTCACACATGAAATTTCTTCCTCTTCCAGGAAACTGCAGTTCTGCCATTAAGACCTTCCACCTGATTGAATTGGGCCCACTCACATTACCCAGGATAATTCCCTGTACTTAAAGTCAACTGATAATGAACATTAATCACATCTACAAAATACCTTCACAGCAACCCCTCATTAGTGTTTGATTGCGTAACTGACACATAAAACTGACCATCACAGACTCCATGGTGTCTTAGTTTGTTTTGTACTTTCAAAAGCTTCGATTTTAATATTAATCATCCTGAGCAACAAAATGTCATTTTTAGGACTGAGATCCAGGCACAGGTACACCAAAGGGAGCAACTCTAAGCAATTGGCTCAAATATTAAGTTAGGTCATGAGGACTCGGGCTTAGGAGGCAAGGTGCAAAGATACAGATCTGGCCACACCAGGGTCTCTCTTAACGCAAGTCAAGGAAGGTTTAGAGAAAGTGCTGCTAAATAGAAGCTTTTCTTCCAAAATGCAACTGGCAAAGTGTCCATCCACCCTAGGCAAGGTCTTTTAAGGAACCAATTATTTCCTGGAGAAAAAATAAAGTATTGATACAGAGACCATTGTGTTTTCTGGCATTTATCCAGATCTTAGAATTACTGAATTTTTGAGCAAGAAAGGATCTTAGAGTTAATCTTTTTTAACTCTCATTCACATTACAGATGAAGGGACTTGAGAACCAGAGAGATTTGTGAACCACAGTGTCAAGAAGCTCCTCAGTGTCACAGCCAGGATAAATAAAGCATCAGAAGTCCCAGGCCACAGCTCTTTCAACCACTTCTGCTTCCAACAAGCCAAAGAAATGTGTACAGGCCTAAAATACAAGACTTCTACCTCCTCAGCAAAGCCTGCAAGCAAGCTCTTTATTGCTGGCATTTACCCTGACAGATATCAGTAACTACAAAAGGGTATGCTGTTAACGCACGATGACAAATTCCAAAATTGGCTTGTTTTCACAACTGTCACTTTTTAAGAGGTGAATGACCTTTCTCTGGTTCTTTAAAAACCACTGGATTTCAGCCAGCGCAACATCCCCGCACTTCCTCCCACAATCGCTTGCTATGAAAATGTCATTATTCTATTTTGGAGAGGCTAGAGGAGTTGTGCTTCTTTTATAATAACTATTTTTTTCTGAAAGGGGAAAAAAAATCATGAAAGCCAGGACTGGAAAAGCTTTCATGGATCAGTCACACTCCCAACATGCACAGGGGGAGAAAAAAGTAGAAAATACAATGTCAAATCCCATATGAAAGATGTAATCCCTTTACCCTCTATGGGAAGATCTTTTGTGGCTTTATTTTGATTCAGGACTGAGAAATGTCTTGTTGCCCATTTTCAAAATTGCATAGGCCTCCAGCAGCCCTCTCCCTGATAAACCACCTAATCTGAGGGATAGAAATAATTCCCCCTGTCCAACATTCAGCTCCAAATTCTCCCTCCTGAACCCTATTATTTTGGAATTTTTGGTAGCAACAAACAGAAATAGGCAGCAAGATTAAGAAACAACGAGATAACATGTGGGTATATGTGCACGAAAGTGCTTATGTGCCTAGGTGCCGAGGCAAGAGACTGAAGGCACAAACTGTTTCAGTATAATAAAGAAAATAGTTAGAATAAGAATAGTCATAATACAGATTAGATATAGAGATGATCATCGACAATTATCAATCATTATTATAAACATTATTAATCATTAGCTTTTAATATTACTCTTTGTTGCATTACTAATATGACCTAGGAATAACCGGTGGGTATAAGGTCAGGTACTGAAGGGACATTGTGAGAAGTGACTTAGAAGGCAAGAGGTGAGCCCTCTGTCACACCCGTATAAGGGCCGCTTGAGGGCTCTTTGGTCAAGTGGTAATGCCAGTGTCTGAGAAGACACCCATTACTTAGCAGACCGCGAAAGGGAGTCTCCTTTCCTTGGAGGAGTCAGGGAACACTCTGCTCCACCAGCTTCTTGTGGAAGGCGGGATACTATCCAGGCCTGTCTGCAGTCATCCAGAGGCCTAAACTCCTCCCTGTGGTACTGTGCTTCAATGGTCACGCTCCTTGTCCACTTTCATGTTTCTCCCGTACTCCTGGTTCCTCTTTGAAGTTCGTAGTAGATAGCAGTAGAAGAAATAGTGAAAGTCTTAAAGTCTTTGATCTTTCTTGTAAGTGCATAGAAGAAAATGCTGACATATGCTGCCTTCTCTCTCTGCTTCGGCTACCTAAAAGGGAAGGGCCCCCTGTCCTATGATCACGTGATTTGCTTCACCTTATCAATCACTTCGAAGGTCCACCCTCCTTACCCTGCCCCCCCCTTGTCTTGTATGCATTAAATATCAGCGCGCCCAGCCGTTCGGGGCCACTACCGGTCTCCGCGTCTTGATGGTAGTGGTCCCCTGGGCCCAGCTGCTTTCTCTTTATCTCTTTGTCTTGTGTCTTTATTTATTACAATCTCTCATCTCCACACACAGGGAGAACACTTGCTAAGCCCCGTAGGGCTGGGCCCTACAGGTATATATTTCACAAATCCTAAATAGTGACCATATATTATCTCTGAGAAGTTCTGCCCTTAAGGACTAAGGATCATCAATAAAAGACTCAATAATAAAAAGTATTTTCTTTTTCCCAGGATAAAACCCAGAGAGAGAGAGAGAGAAATACTGCTTTAGTTGTACTTCCTGACACTAAGTAACACAACCTTGATTATCAATGGCCTACTTGACAGGGGTAGAAGTAAGGGAACCCCCTTGCCAAGGATGAGGAAAGATCGGTTGGTTTTCATTGCTTAATGCTTGTACAGTATCTTTTGTGTAAAATTCAACATAGCCTAGTCTCTAGGTAGTAAGCCAGTTGCCTAGAGAGATCAACTATGTGAGTGAAGCAGTGAAGGCAGGAGACTAGTGATATCCCCGATGTAATGAATCCATTACATTGTCCATTACATTGACTATCCTATTATCAGGACTGAAATTCCCACAAGTCACTTTAAAGACTCTTATTAAAAGTACATTGGGGCCGGGTGCAGTGGCTCATGCATGTAATCGCAGCACTTTGGGAGGCCAAGCAGGGCGGATTACCTGAGGTCAGGAGTTCAAGACCAGCCTGGCCAACATGGTGAAACCCCCTCTGTACAAAAATTAGCTGGGCATGATGGTGGATGCCTGTAATCCCAGCTACTTGGGAGGCTGAGGCCAGAGAATCGCTTGACCCTGGGAGGTGGAGGTTACAGTGAGTGGAGATAGTGCCACCGCACTCCAGCCTGGGCAACAGAGCAAGACTCTGTCTCAAAAAAAAAAAAAAAAAAAAGTACATTGGTTTTCTAGCAGCATAATATTCTAATGTGGCACCCTTTTCTCCTTCTAGGCTGCAGTGCTTCCCAGCAGATAGATCTTCTCAGTAGGGGAAGCATATTATAGAGTAGCAGCTGAAAGCATGGTACCTGGCATCTATAGCCACACGACCTGAGTTTGTGACCCAGCTCCATAGCTACAAGGTATGTGACTTGTGCAAATTATTTAACCTGTGGACTCCTTACTTTTATCTGTGAAATGGGGATAACAAGGGCATCCATCTTATAGGGCTTTGGTGAACTTTAAATAAGATAATGAATGCAAAGCATATAGTAAGCCCTCAATAAATATCAGCCATTATTCTGGGTCCAAGCTCCCCAACCTTCTTCGTATTAAGATGTATATTTTGAAAAAAAAAAAAAAAAGTTAGTGTTTGCATGGGGAACCAGGCCAAACTAGGCTGCTCATAGACAAAACAGGGAACCTTCCAGGGAACCCAATAGACAAAACAGGGAACCCAATAGAAGAGATGTATTTATTACAGCTGAAACCACACATTATTCCCAGATGAAAATTTCTCCTGTCCATACTGGATTTTTACTTCATTTTACAGGCAACATTTCTCTCAGGATGCTATCTCAGTCCCCAACTCACACACTGTAAATTTTTAGCCAACTCTGTTCTCTCTCTTTCTCATAAGCAGTTATAAGCCATTATTATTTTTTTTACCTTTAAGCTCTGTTGGACTTAATATAGGCCATTATATTTCTAACCAATATAAACAGAATTCTTCTTTAAAGGATTTACCCCACACAATATCGCCAGAAGCAGGGTCATCAACAAGTCTTATGGTTAGAACAGGTGGGTGAAGAGTAATTCTGAAGTTGAGGATTGCCATCACCCAAATCCCTGCTTGACATTTTCAAGTATATCACACTGGCTGGAGGGTGAGGCTGAACCCAGGAAGGCCTGAGGAGGAGGTAAACCCACCAGGCCTCCACTGCTGCCTTCATTCTGCCCTTCTCCACTCAGTCATTGCATCATCTCCCTTCAGACTGGTGTTCTCAGCCTTTCAGTCACTTGGCAATTATGGCCACCCTTCCACCTTCAACTTCACATGATAAAGGACCAGGTTGACTCAGTTGCCCACTCTGTGTAATCAGCAAAAGCATGGCAGCAGGTGAGCCCATGACAAGCAGCCAGGGCCCACTCCTAGGATACAGTGCAGACATTTGGGAGAAAGCTCAGTTCGCAAAGAGAAGGTCACAGATTGAACCAAAGACTGACTCCATTACACCGTCCACACATTGACCATCCTATCATCAGTCCTGAAATTCTCACAAGTCACTCTAAAGACTCTTGTTAGAAGTACACTGGTTTTCCAGCAGCATAATATTCTAAGATATTTGCAGTAATTGATGGCTAAAAATGTGTGTAGACATGAAACAGAAATGTTTTTGACAGAGGTATGGAGCCTGAACACTCATGGAGTAAAAGGCAATGTAAAGGGAGCAGTTCTCCCACACAGAAGTGCCCTGGGAAGATAGGAAGCTGTCTGGATACATGCAGGAAAGCTGGGAGGTGGGAAATAAAAAAAAGGGGAAGGAAGGAGGCAATGAGAAAGGGACTCTGAAAACAAACACATAAACCACCCTCACAAGTTTTTCCACAGCCAGGGATGTTCAAGGGCTGTGGCATGAAAAGCTGTTTTAAAACCAGCATTAACCAGTGACCCCAGTTCTCTCCAGAAAATGGGCTGAAATGAAAAATTAGAGCTTGGTAGAGGGTAAAATTGTTCTGCCTGGCACGAAGGAGAATTTACTACAAGACTATAATTCAAATGAAAAACCAGAGGACATAGTTTAACAAAGAATATTTGTGCTATTTCAGGGCGAATAAGGCAGTCTGAAGAATGTACTTTGGATATTCAAATATTGGAAGTTACTTGATACCACAATGGTATACAAAGAAAGAAACTAGAGCTATGTAGGAGGTACAGTGAATTCAAGTGATGGAAAGGGAATATTGAACCCATTTTCAATTTTAAGAAATAATATAACAAACAACAACATATAAAGCCAGAGAAATTTTGCCAGAGAAAATTTTCCAGGGACTGATTAAGGTTATGGTTCTATCGAACTGGAATTCACCTCATACTATTAGTCAACAAGCTGATATTAATTAATATGTCACAGACTGCTTTCCAGCAGGCTTTGTTCCTTTCACTGCAGTCAGACAATATTAATTTGACGTATGATTGGTGAAATGAATTGCTTTTGAAGTTGCCTTAGTTTCTGACATCTCTCAATGCAATATCAAACAAGGGATAATGCCCTTCAATTCTCAACAACCCCCTTCAAAAACAAATAACTGTTATTTCTCATCCACTTCCTTGAAAAACTCTCACCTTTTGCTTAGAACTCATACATAGATTAAGATTCAGATGCAAGTAACAGAAAACAACTTCAACAGAAAACAACTTCGCTCCGTCGCCCAGGCTGGAGTGCAGTGGCACAATCTCAGCTCACTGCAACCTCCGCCTCCCAGATTCAAGCAATTCTTCTGCCTCAGTCTCCCAAGTAGCTGGGATTACAGGCATGCACCACCATGCCCAGCTAATTTTGTATTTTTGGTAGAGACAGGGTTTTGCCACGTTGGCCAGGCTGGTCTCGAACTCCTGACTTCAGGTGATCCACCCACCTCAGCCTCCCAAAGTGCTGGGATTACAGGCATGAGCCACCGCGCCCAGCCTAAACTGAAATTTCTAAGTCTCACTTCCAAATTTCTAGACAAGAGAACCTGATCAACCCACCTTGACCCAGCTCTGATTCAGACCCGTGTGACTGTCCCCCAATTTTTCCTACCTTGATAGCATTCCTAACTTCTGATTATATTTTGGGCTGTTGGTTCCTCTGGTCTCCCTTTTTCTATCTAGCCAACCACTCTGCTTTATATCTTTTAGAAATATCTAAAAAGTTTATGCTATGCTCCACCCATATCACCCTTCCTTGTTTTCCATTGCTTTTATGAAAGCATTCCCTCTGTATTGTCTCAAAGGAATTCTGTTAGGAGGAAGTAGATGTGGGTAACCTGCCTGCCATTTTAACACAATTGCCCCCATTCTTCAGCTACTTCTTGTTACTGTTCTTTATAGTCCTTCCTTTTGTCTAGTGCTATATCAAAGCATAACTTAAATTATGTCACTCCCCAGATCAAAGCCTTCAAAGACTCCCAAAAGTCTCCCAATGGCAGCAGGTACAAATTTCTTATCCTGACATTTAAGATCATTCATTATTCAGCTCATATAACTCTTTTTTTTTTTTTTTTTTTTTTTTTTTTTTTTTTTTTTTTGAGACGGAGTCTCGCTCTGTCGCCCAGGCTGGAGTGCAGTGGCGCGATCTCGGCTCACTGCAAGCTCCGCCTCCCGGGTTCACGCCATTCTCCTGCCTCAGCCTCCCGAGTAGCTGGGACTACAGGCGCCCGCTACTACGCCCGGCTAATTTTTTGTATTTTTAGTAGAGACGGGGTTTCACCGTGTTAGCCAGGATGGTCTCGATCTCCTGACCTCGTGATCCGCCCGCCTCGGCCTCCCAAAGTGCTGGGATTACAGGCGTGAGCCACCGCGCCCGGCCAGCTCATATAACTCTTTCTGGAAAACTGACCATTTGCCTTCTTGAACCTAATTCTTCATTCTAAAGTGCCCATTTGCTGCTCTTCTCCAAAGAGTCGCCACATGTAAGCGTTTTCTACTATAACTTTGCTGATCTCTTTCCTCTGCCTTACTGCTTATGCCAATTCCAACCCCAACAACCATTAATCCTACTGACTCTCAAACATTCGGACCTCCTCTTGAAGCCTTCTTACCCATTCAGGTCACTGTCATATCTTATTTCAGAAAAATCCATATAACTCTGAACAAATCTTTCTTTTGACAATTATCTCCTCATTCCTTGTTTTTCATTGCTGCTAGATGTATTATCTCTCCCATTAAATTATAAGCAAATGAGAGAGAATGTCTTTATTCATCTTTTGCATCCCCTACAACACTTTACATTGTACATAGTACTTTCTCAAAAAGAATGAAATAAAGGTGGAAGAAGAAAATTCAATTTTTGCTTGGAGCTTATTCCTTCCTTTTTAACATTCCATCATAATTTCTATCACATTGCATTTCCAAAATCATTTTATTATATGTTGCACTTCACAAAATTCGCTTTTACGTATTTGGAATCATTATTGTAGCCTTGATAAAAACCAAGATCCAGGTGTTTCACTCTTAGAATAGTTTCCTATTCACAGAAGCACAACCCAGCAACCAAATATAACTTCAGACTGAAATCTTTGATTGCATTTCTCAAAAAGCACAAAGGGAATTCAAATACATGGTCCACAGTACCATCTATAAAAATCCCTCCTCTCTTCAATCCATTTCCATCAAATCTTGCAGCTACTCAGCAGAATGTCTCACTATAACCTTCACACCCTCCCAAGCTCTTCCACTGCTCAGTTCAACACTGCTTTGCTTCCCGTACCTTCAGGTCAAGATGGGTTAATCAGATTCCCTGTCTTAAAAAATTAGGAGTATGACTAAGATACTTTGGTTCAACTTGAGCAGATCTTTTTAATGTAAGCAAATTCCACCTGTCATGGGAGAAGTCTATTTGGCAAAGGAGAACTCTCCTACAGAAAGAAAGATATGCCTTTGCAGGCAGAGAATGAGTGGGCAGGGGAACGGGTTGACAATTATAAAATTCTCTTAGCCGTGGTAGCATGAAATCTTGTAACACCATGAATTTGACATTTAAACTAAGACAATGGTCTAAGAGACCGCTGTCTCCCCTCTTCATGCTTTCGTGTTTTAGGAAGAACTTGGAAATACACAAATAAAACTATCAGCGAATATCAAAACACATGACAAGCAGAAAATTTCACAGCTCATGGGTGTTTCTATGCAAGCTGAAGGAGAGGAGAAAGGCATCTTAGAAAAGAAAGAACTTCTGATGAATTTTACATATTTCAAAATTTTAAATAAACAGGCAGGAAATATTTCAGATATGTTCTGCAGGCTCACCTGGGAAGCTCTCCAGAAGAAAGGCTGGCTATCTCAGATATCCAGGGATGTTCGATTGTCTTGGTCTGAAGGCTCTGGCTCTAGAGACAAAGGTGTGAGAGGCTGTGATGAATTGCAGAGAACTGAGGGAGCCACGTGGCTCCCAGTCCCATGACAGGGCTGCCCCTTTTGCTGTGGACTTGCAACTGCAGAAAGCAGCTGCCCTCACACAACATACCTCTTTCAGCTCATCTAGTTGTCTAATATTCATGCTATTTGTTTCCATTTTCTTTTGAGTTATTTTACCGAAATCCATTTCATCTTTATGCTCCTTCACTTTTGGCATGTTAGTTATTTCCTGCACTTAATTTTTAATCCCATCAACTTTTATACTTTTCACTTCCCATCCTCTTCCAATATATCTTAATCTTTTCTCTCTTTTACGGTCACGGTTTTAACCTTTTATCTCATTGCCCTCTGGCCTCCTCTCATTTATTCTAAATCTCATCCACTTCTTCCTTTTATTTATTTTTTAATGTTAAGCCATTAACCTTTATTTGGGGTTTAATTCTCTTTTTTTTCTATTCCTCTTTATTCACTTTCTTTTTTCTATCTGACTCAATTTTTTTAAGTTAGACTTTCTTCTAAATATCTACCTTTCTTCATAAAATGAAAATGTGTTCTCTCTTCTTCCTCTTCTCCCCTTATAATTTTTTGTACTTAAAATTTTTATTTTTACAACAACTGGTAAGAAGTAAGGCCAAAGGGGTGTTGACTCCATACACAGGGGAGGCCAGAGACTTTCTGCTCACCTCTCACTGTACCTGTAGGCTGCCCTCCAGACTCCAGAATTCCCCACACCCCGCTATCCCCAGGGACCTCCCAGTCCTATTTAGAAATCTCAGAACATTGTCACCTGGAGAGATAGAAAAACCTAGGAAGTAATGCTTTCCAGGGCTCTAGTTTTCCACATAGTAGGCTCACTTAATTCTCTCGAACCCATAGATTCCTGTTACCTCGATCTGTCTGGGTTATACATGAGGCTCTGCAATTATTGTTGTATCGTCATGAGAGAAGGGGACTTTTTAAAAAAATTCATGGAGATGTAAGAAAGCTAAAAAATAGGAATATATAGCGAAGATGATAGGCAGAAAGAATGAATGGGATCAGAAAATGGGAGAGAAAAGGGCAAAACATCCCTGAATTTAGGGAAAAACATGTCAAAAATATTCCACAAGCAAGTAGGTAATGACAGGGAAGCACCTCCCTAGAAAGAACTCCCAAATACTGTGGGAAATATTTGACAAAGTATTAAATTTAGTGTGACTTGTTGAACCCACTAATTCAAAGTGGCCTTTGAATTCTTCCCTTCGATCTTGATTTGCTTTCCCACATTAAGGCTTACTGTCAGATGTGCTGTATCTTTGATTAATTATCAGATATTTACTTGACCTATTTTGGAGGATAAGGAATTCCAATACTTAGTACATCCAATGCAACCCTACCAGAGGCGTCCAAAAACAGACAAATAGATTTCCTCTAGATTTTATTTTGAAAATAGGTATGTTAACCTACATGCAAAATTTCTCAGCAAATGAATCTATAATCAGAACCTTGTGGTGCTGAATGGGGCTTCTCTACCCTAGAAGCAAGCATCACAGATTGTATCAGAGTCAGCTCTCTCTTTCCATTATCATCCTTAAGAATGATGCTACAAACGGAGTGTCAATTCTTCACACAAATGTATGAAAGCCACTCTGCATTTGGTGGTAAACATTCAGGGTCTTATAAATTTTTGTACCCTAATTTCATTTCTGCCTTTATGAGTGTTTTTTTCATATGATCAGTTTCTTCTGTGTTCATTTTTTCACTTATGTATTTTGTACTTAGTTTTATCTTGACATTATTTATGTTAAAAAGACTAATCTTTTCTAGAACAAGTTGATAATAAATAGAGAAACACTATTTAAAAGTTACAGGACTATAATTAGTTGTGGTATGTAAACACTGGGGAGTAAGTACATCTTTTTGATCATGGGAGTTACAGGACTTACACAGTTGAAGTAGTTTTTGCCATATGGCCAATGCACACTGCTGAGATAGACTCATGATAGGAATAGAAGTTATGAAATGACTGCAGCGGGTGATGAGCCAATGGAGAATAATAAAAGATTGAAAGAGCACATACCAAGGAAGAATCTGCTACGTGTGGTGACACACACTAAGTATACAGAGAACTAGTTTATATTAACTATCAGGTCTTGGCCAAGTTATCAAATGCCTCAAAACCTCTTGTTTTCTCATCTGCAAAATGTAAATAACCAATACTTACGTCAAAGAATTTTTCTGAGGATTAAATGAGATAATACATGCAAACTGTTTAGCATAGTGTCTTTCATATAGTAAATGTGAAATAAGTGTTATTTAGTTTTAGAATATAAATAAATGAAAATAATTAAAGATAACTTCCAGGATTTGAGCTGGGTGACTGAGGAAATGGTGATGTAAGTGACAACATTAGATAGCTGTTCTGGGAAAGAGAAAATTAGTATTAGGTTAGGTTACTACTTTTAATGGCATTTAAAGTAATGGCAAAACTGCAATTAATTTTGCACCAATCAGCCGGGCGTGGTGGCTCGTACCTGTAATCCCAGCATTTTGGGAGGCCGAGAAGGGCGGATCACCTGAGGTCAGGAGTTTGAGACCAGCCTGGCCAACATGGCAAAACCCCGCCTCTACTAAAAATACAAAAAAATTAACCAGGCATGGTGATGTATGCCTGTAATCCCAGCTACTCGGGAGGCTGAGGCAAGAGAATAATTTGAACCCTGGAGGCAGAGATTGCAGTGAGCCAAGATTGCACCACTGCACTCTAGCTTGGGTGATGGAGTCGGACTCTGTCTCAAAAAAAAAAAATTTTGCACCAATCAAATATTATATCAGGATAGAGTTAGCATATTCCCACATGTAAAAGCTATGTAACATATATCCCACATGTAACATGTAGAGTTAGCATATTCCTTAATGTAAAAGCTGCAAAACGTCCATTTCCATTGCTTCCTCTTTCATTAGCACCAGCCCACTTGGATGGATCTGCCTGCTTTATTTACGTGCTATTTACTACTTCTCCCTGATTATTAATGAAAATGTTAACTAAACCTCTCCCCTGTGGCTTACCACCAGACACCTTTTCCCAAATGGGGGTATGCCATAATTTATTGTGAATCTTTTACTTTTCTCCTCTCAAATCAGTTTCCAGAATCATAATTTGCTTTTTAAACAAAACAATTGGAACTAATTCACGGAGTATATTATAATCACATCTGCCACATCTACAAATGGCAATTGATATTCATTAGCTGTAAATCCCCAAATCAGAAAAACCAAAAGGGAATAGGATGGACTAAAAGGAGTTTATGGGGGGAAAATTCTAGAATATTCTGTACCCTTTAAGTGGTGGAATGATGTGTGAAATAGGCCCCTAACCCCCAAGGCAAGTCAATTAAAGTTTTCATCACATGATGACATAACCAAAGGTCTTTATTTTTAACATATTGAATATCTTATTTCCTTTGTTTTCAATTTTGTCCTATATTATTTGAAATTTTTCTTAGAAGGTTTTTATTTTTCTTACTTCCAATAGTCTTTTCCAGTAAAAGGTATTTGCTTAAATTAGAAATCATAAAATAACATCCAGGATTTGTGAATTGAGGTATATGCTCTTTTCTGAAGAGAGTACATGCAACCACAGAGGCCTTCCTTTTGCCATAGCTTTGGGAGGAAGAGATGTAGAACCCATATACAATAGCATAAGAGAAAAGTGACCTTTAGGACAAAAGTATATGGGGTACAGCTGCAAGCTCACATTTTATTAGTTCTCACCTGCCCCTAGGGATAGTTGTGGCCCCAGAACTGCAGAGTAAGTTAAATAGCCAAGGTGGAAATAAATGGCCATTTTATTCCTCCACTAGACATGGGATCCTCTGACCAGGTTCCCCTGTGGGTATATGGGCCAGCAATCCTGTCATCTTCTCACATTCACAGGGTCCATAGCTTTAACTTCTCATGTTCATCATTGGGAGGTAGTCTGGTGTCAAGTATAGGCTTCTGAATCTCGGCTCCATTGCTTACTGACTCTTCAACCCTCAGCTTCCACACTTGCAAGAAGAGAGTAATACCTACCTGGCAATATGGTTCAAAAGTCTTAGTAAAATCACTGGTATCAATCACATCCTAAGGAGGGTGATGGTGAATGCCAAAGATGAGAAGTTGGTTACCTGCTCATATCAGAGATCAGAGAATATCTGTTTTTTTAAAATAAAAAAAAAAGCTTTAATGTTTTTAAGTCCTGAGTTTTAATGCCTAATATTTTAGAGTTTCAGGCCACCTGCCACAAGAAAGATTGCAACTTACACAGAAAGCTAAAGAGAACTGATGAAATTTTTAAATGAGTCATGGATTCCATAGCTGGTGCTATCTGCCTTTGTGTTAGTCTAATGAGCACCTAATGACTCCGTATAACTCAGCCAGGGAGAAAGTAAGGAGGGTAGGCAATTCCTTATACTGTCAACCCAGGTTTTAAGGCTAAAGTAGAAACTTCAAATGAAAAAAAATATTTCTTTCCAGGACCATTGAACAATCATTTGGTTCAGTGTCTTTTCAAAGGAAGGCAATTGAGTTGAACTTCCTTTAGGATATTCTGCTGCAGAAAAAAAAAAAAAGACGTCTTTGAAGCTTCATGCAATGAGCTCTATCAGTCAACTTAAGGAAGCTGATTTAGCAAAACCAGCTGCAAGAAACTAAACACATTCAGAAGTCAGCCTCTACTTCCACATATATTCCCTGAAATCTTGGTCCCTCTCTCACTGTAGCCCCCACTCTGTTCCTCTGCAGTATCATCTAGAAGAGCTGGAAAACTAAACAGAGTTTATAAATCTTTGTACTTCAGATGAAGCTCACTTGAGTTTCTGAATCCCATCTGTTACATATTCAACACTTCCCTTAACTTCCTTTTAAGCACTTTGATGCTGTTGTATTGCAAAAGTGACCTTCCAGGTACAGGAAAATAGTACCTCTGAGTTAGTAATCACCTGTTACATTGCCTCTAAAATGGCCATGAGGCTCTATAGATTAAGAAGAGTGCACTCCCCTACCCCATTAAAATCACTACTATTCCCCTGAAAGTGGTGATGCTCCCAGGAAAAAGGAATTACAAATACTTGACCCCTTCCTGCCCATCCAAGAGTGAAAAATGGCAACTATTCAATGGGGGGGTGGGGGAGTGGAAGGGACATTAAAAATGAGCCTATTTCTCTCCTTCTCTTAGAATACACTGAAGAAAAATTAAATCTGGGGAGGGGCAGGTCTTGCTGACAGCAAAGATTTCTGACATTTGAAGAAAGAATTCTCTTCACAGAATAAAGCTACAAAGTAGATCAAAAACATAGTCTCAGTTCTAGCTCTAACAACATAAAGACCATTACAATAAATCATTTCTCCATGGAAGGATCTCTTGTATATATGAAGCTGTCAGAAGTCTCCCTTATACACATAAAGGGTACTACATTATATACCCCAAAAAAGAGTGCTATAAAACTAACTTGAGAATGGGAAAGATAAATGAACACCTACAACAGAGGTTGGGCAATTCCTAAATAGCAAAGGTCAGGAAAAATTCCTGGAGTAGGACTTTGATGCATTTCTATTCTCTTCATGACTGAGTGTGTCCCAGTAACACCCATCAATAAATGTCTGCTGGTGTTTTATAACCAGCTCACTTTAGCTGATTTCAGTTTCCATCAGTTTTTCAGATAGAATAGCAACTTGTCACAGCTCCATAGGATAAAACCATGAAGCCTTTTTTGTTTTGGTGCTGGTAGCTTTTTATCTATTTATTTATTTTCAGTGTTCCATGGTTGCTATGAGCATCTCCTTTCTGATTGGTGTATTCAATTGCTGTTCTGCTGAGAATGGTCTCACTTCATAAATCTGTAATTAAAGAAACCAATGAAGAATGTGGCAACCCCAAAGTTGAGGTGTATTTCTGACATGGGTCATATCTCTGCTCCTTTTGCCAAATGATACTGAAATATTCACGGCAAATTAGCATACGGCACATCCTGTTTTAAGAGGAAATGTTGCAGAACAATATCTGTAACTGATGCATAAAATATAAGTTTTCTATTTTCACATGCAAAAGCAAACCCACATATATCAAGGGTTTATTACTTGAGATTCTTCAAGTCAATAAAATTTTCCCTGTGGTATCTAGAACATAACAACTTAGTTAAGTGTTCTCTGGTTTAAATACTTTGTCTTTAAACTTGCATAGAATATTCCATAAAGGTTTTTGTCATATAATTTTGGAAGACTGGATGTGAAAAAGGAGACGCTAAAGGAATCTTCATCTGCAGGTGGTTTTTCCTCCCTTGGTGTTGATCTGGGGCAGAAGATCACAGATACTAGAGTTATGCTTTAGGTGGTATATTTTGCCTCTGTATATATTGTGAACATAAATGGTGTGTAATGGTCAAAAAGTAGAAGAGAATACTTTATTTAATTTCTTCCTAAGATAAAGTAGTTGAGCTAAAGACAGCTAGACCCACACTGCACCATGACTGACTGAGTCTTAGAGGAAATAAATCACTGTGAGAAAAAATTCTTATTTCTAGTGTTAACTGTTTTGGGGCAGAGAGACTGGCCAGCAAGAAGCATATTCAGCTTCATTAGACAGATATTTGGGGAGAGGCTTGTCAGTGGTCCACTGGCCAATTGTGCACATAAATTCCCAACTCCAAGTTTGATGACTGTCAAGTTGGTAGCTTGATATCAATCACAGCAAGAGTATTTACCCCACAGAAATCAGCAGACACTACACAGGGCTACCCTTCTTCCCCCTTGTCCCATGCATCACCACCACCACCACCACCCACATCAGCTGGTAAACATTTACCAGCACACTACTGATTGGGAGCAACTATAAATAGTCTCACATAAAGTCACAGAATGGGGCTTCTGTGTAGGTTTTCATTTATCCTATTAGGGTAGTGGTGACCTGAGTACAACTCTACTACCAAGACCCAGGCCCAAATTAAGACAGGAGCTTGCACAGCCATGTTAGGAGCCATTAACATCATGTCTGCTATATCTAGTGTGACCATGTGATGGTAAATTGGTACCCCAGAGAGTGGGGTGCTACTATAAAGATACCCAAAGATGTGGAAACAACTTTGGAACTGGGTAACAGGCAGAGGTTGGAACAGTTTGGAGGGCTCACAGGAAGATAGGAAAATGTGGGCAAGTTTGGAACTTCGTAGAGACTTGGAGGGCTCAGAAGACAGGAAGATGTGGGAAAGTCTGGAACTTCCTAGAGACTTGCTGAATGGCTTTGACCAAAATGCTGATAGTGATATGGACAATGAAGTCCAGGCTGAGGTGGTCTCAGATGGAGATAAGGAACTTGTCAGAAACTGGAGTAAATGTCACTCTTGCTATGGTTTAGCAGAGACTGGAGGCATTTTGCCCCTGCCCTGGAGATCTGTGAAACTTTGACCTTGAGAGAGATGATTTAGGGTATCTGGTGTAAGAAATTTCTAAGTGGCAAAGTGTTCAAGAGGAAACAGAGCATAAAAGTTTGGAAAATTTGCAGCCTCACAATGCAACAGAAAATAAAAACTATTTTCTGGGGAGAAATTCAAGCCCACTGCAGAAATTGGCATAAGTAACAAGGGGCTGAATGTTAATCACCAAGACAATGGAAAAAATGTCTCCAGGCCATGTCAGAGACCTTCACGGCAGTCCCTCCCATCACAGGCCTGGAGGTCTCAAAAGGAAAAATGCTTTTGTGGATCGGGCCCAGGGCCCCCCTGTTCTGTGCAGCCTTGGGATACAAAGCCCTGTGTCCCAGCTGCTTCAGCTCCAGCCAAGGCTAAAAGGGGGCAAGGTACGGCTCAGGCCCCTGCTTCAGAGGGTGCAAGCCCCAAGCCTCGGCAGCTTCCATGTGGTGTTGGTCCTGTGGGTGCACAGTAGACAAGAATTGAGATTCGGGAACCTCTGCCTAGGTTTCAGAGGATGTATGGAAACACCTGGACATCCAGGTAGAAGTATCTTGCAGGGGCAGAGCCCTCATGGAGAACCTCTGCTAGGGCAGTGTGGAAGGGAAACATGGGATAAGAGCCTCCAAACAGAGTCCCCACTAAGTCACTACCTAGTGGAGCTGTGAGAAGAAGGCCACCATCCTCCAGACCTCAGAATGGTAATCTACCCACAGCTTGCACCATGCACCTGGAGAAGTCATAGGCACTCAATGCCAGCCCATGAAAGCAGCAGGAAGGGGGGCTGTACCCTGCAACGCCACAGGGGTAGAGCTGCTCAAGGCCATGGGAGCCCACCTCTTGTATCAGCATGACCTGGATGTGAGACATGGTATCAAAGGAGATCATTTTAAGGTTTAATGACTGCCCTATTGGATTTCAGACTTGCATGGGGCCTGTGGCCCCATTGTTTTGGCCAATTTCTCCCATTTGGAATGGGTGTATTTGTCCAATGCCTGTACCCACTTTGTATCTAGGAAGTAACTAACTTGGTTTTGATTTTGCAGTCTCATAGGTGGAAGGGACATGCCTTCTCTCAGATGAGACCTTGGACTTGGACTTTTGGGTTAATGCTGAAATAAGTTGAGACTTTGGGGGACTGTTGGAAAGGCATGATTGTGTTTTGAAATGTGAGGACATGAGATTTGGGAAGGGCCGGGGCAGAATGATATGGTTTGGCTGTGTCTCTACCCAAATCTCATCCCGAATTATAGTTCCTATAATCGCCACATGTCATGGGTGGGACCTGGTGGGAGGTAATTGAATCATGGGAGTGGTTACCTCCATGCTATTATCATTATATGAGTGAGTTCTCATATAATGATGGTTTTATAAAGTGCTTTTCCCCACCTTCACTCAGCACTTCTCCTTGCTGTCACCATGTAAAGAAGGGTATGTTTGCTTCCCCTTCCACCATGATTATAAGTTTCCTGAGGCCTCCCCAGTCCTGAGGAACTGTGAGTCAATTAAAACCTCCTTCTTTTATAAATTACCCAATCTCGGGTATTTCTTCATAGCTGCATGAGAATGGACTGATACAGACCGTATGCCCATTTCCCTGGGACATTTTCTAGTTTATGCCTATTTCCTGTCTGGTTTGAAATTTGTACCAGTTTTCATCTTGTAATAACAAAAGTATCATTCTTAATAGTTGTATTTTTGGAAAAGGAGAAATACATTTGATAGATTTCCACTTTGTACTTCCAGCTTCTGCCATGGTCTAGTATACTGTGTGAGACACATGTGCAGTGGAGCAGAATTCTCACTCTAATGCATGAGGAAATCTCAATAATTAAAGAGATAGATTTTTAAAACTCATAGTCACTTTAATACTTGGTTAGATCTGAAAGATGACAGTGATAACTCATTTCATTTTCTGACCCTTTGCAGACAGTCCCTTTGTGGAACAGTGGCAGAGTGCCTACTGATAACACAAAGTGTGCTCTGCCACTAGCACCCAGAGACTAATACCTTGTTGCAGCCACAGTTGTAGGGGGAGAAGCATCTAATGCTACTATTGGCACCTCTCGGCCAGTGGGTGGACAGGCCCCATGACCTGTGCTAAAATCTGAAAGCTACACAAAGGTGCAAGGTGTGGAGAGGGAGGGCTCAATGGCAAATGTGAGATATTACAGCTTGGACATATAAAAAAATACACATAAAAATTGAGACTAAGCAGTCCTGTTGTAGAGGATATACACCCAGTAGTAAAACTGCTAGATTATATGGTAGTTCTATTTTTAAATTCTGAAGAACCCCCACACTGTTTTCTATAATTGCCATACTAATTTAAATTCTCACCAACAGTGCATAAGGATTTCTTTTCCTCCACATCCTCACCAATATTTGTTATCTTTTGTCTTTTCGATAATAGTCATTCTAACTCATGTGAGGTGATATCTCATTGTGGTTTTAATTTGCATTTCCCTGATAATTAGTGAGGTTGAGCACTTTTTCTTAAACCTGTTGGCCATCTGTATGTCTTCTTTTGAGCACTGTCTCTTCAGATCTTTTGCCCATTTTTAAAATTGGATTATTTGTTTTCTTGCTATTGAGTTGCTTGAGTTCCTTATATATTTTTGATGTTAACCCCTTATAAGAAATATGATTTGCAAATATTTCCTCCCAGTTTGGAGGTTGCCTCTTCACTCCCTTTATTGTCTCCTTTACTGTGAAGAAGCTTTTTAGTTTGACATATTCCAATTTGTCTATTTTTGCTTTTGTTGCCTGTGTATTTGGGGTCACACCCAAAAAATTATTGCCCAGACCAATGTCATGGAGCTTTTATCCTACGTTTTTCTTGTAGCAGTTTTAGAGTTTCAGGCCTTAAATTTAAGTCTTTAATTGATGTTGAGCTAATTTTTGTATATGTTGTGAGATAAGGGTCCAATTTCATTCTTCTGCATGTGGATATCCAGTTGTCACAACACCATTTATTTAAAGGATTGTCCTTTCCCAATTGTGTGTTCAGAGCAATTTTGTTGAAGATCAGTCGGCCGTAAATGCATGGATTTATTTCTAGGCTTCCTGTCCATCTCCATTTTTCTATTTGTCTTTTTTTATACCAGTGCTATGCTGTTTTGCTTACTGTAGCTTTGTGGTATATTTTGACATCAGATAGTTGATGTCTCTAGCTTTGTTCTTTTTGCTCAAGATTGCTTTGGCTATTTGGGGTCTTTTGTAGTTCCATACAAATTTTAGGAATTTTTTTTCTATTTCTGCCATTGAAATTTTAATAAGAATTTCATTGAATCTGTAGATCACTTTGAGTAATATGGCCAGTTGAACAACATTAATTCTTTTAATTCATGAACATAGAATACCTTTTTATTTTTGTGTCTTCAATTTCTTTCATCAATGTTTTACAGTTTTCAGTGTGTTGGTCTTTTACCTCCTTCATTAAATTTATTCCTAAGTAATTTTTATGCTATTGTAAATGGGATGGGTTTTTATTTCTTTTTTGAAATTTTTTATTTATTTATTTTTAAATTTATATTCTTTTCTTTTCCATTCCTCTTCCTCTCCCCACTATCTTTCCCATCCTCTGATAACTACCATTCTACTTGCTATCTTCATGAGGTTCACTTTTTTACCTCCCATATATGAAATCATGTGATACTTGTTTTTCTGTGCTTGGCTTTTTGCACTTAATATAATAGCTTCCAGCAGGTTTCGTCTATGTTGCTGTAAATGACAGGATTTCATTCTTTTTAAGACTCAATAACATTCTGTTGTGTGTATACACCACATTTTCTTTATCCATTCATTCATTTTTGGGCACTTAGGTTGATTTCATATTGTGGA
Source organism: Pan paniscus (assembly GCF_029289425.2). NCBI lineage: Eukaryota > Metazoa > Chordata > Mammalia > Primates > Hominidae > Pan > Pan paniscus. Next base: position 76,233,036 of record NC_073257.2, on the reverse strand, counting down.
TATTATGAATAGTACCACAATGAACATGGGAGTGCAGATGTCTCTTTGATATATTGATTTTCCTTCTTTTAGTGTATACCTAGTAGTGAGATTGCTGGGTCATATGGTAGTTCTATTTTCAGTTTTTCAAAGAATCTCCGTGCTGTTCTCCATAGTGGCTGTACTAATTTACATTTCCATCAACAGTACATGAGTGTCCCCTTTCTGCACATCCTCACCAGCATCTGTTACTCTCTGACTTTTTGATACAAGCCATCTTAACTGGGGTGAGATAATATCTCATCATGGTATTGATTTGCATTTCTCTGATGAGTAGTTATATTGAGTATTTTTTTTTGTTAACCTGTTGGCCACTTGTATGGCTTCTTTTGAGAAGTGTTTGTTCAGATCTTTTGCCCATTTTTAAATCGGATTATTTGTTTTTGCCACTAAGTTGTTTGAGCTCCTTATATATTCTGGTTACTAATTCCTTGTCAGACGGACAGTTTGCACATATTTTCTCTCATTCTGTAGTTTGTCTCTTCAGTTTGTTGATTGTTTCCTTTGCTGTGCAGAAGCTTTTTAGCTTGTTATAACCCCATTTGTCTATTTTTGCTTTGGTTGCCTGTGCCTTTGAGTTCTGTCTTACAGAAAATAAAAGTCTTTGCCTAGACTAGTGTCCTAAAGTGCTTCCCAATGTTTCCTTCTACTAGTTTCATATATTCAGGTCTTAGATTTAAGTCTTCAATTCATTAATTCATTTTGAATTGAATGTTGTGAGAGATAAGGTCTAGTTTCATTCCTCTGCATATAGTTATCCAGTTTTCCCATTTATTGAAATGACTGTCCTTTCCCCATTGTATGTTCTTAGCACCACTGTTGAGGATAAATGTGCTATAAATGCATGGACTTATTTATGGGTACTCTATCGTGTTCCACTGGAATATGCATCTGTTTTTATGCCAGTGTCATGCTGTTTTGCTTATTATAGCTTTGTAGTAAATTTTCAAGTCAGGTAATGTGATGCTTCCAGCTTTGTTCTTTTTGCTCAGGATTGCTTTAGCTATTTGGGATCTTTTGTGGTTTTATATAAATTTTAGGATTTTTTTCTATTTGTGTGAAGAATGTCATTGGTATTTTGATAGGGATTACAGTGAATCTTTAAATTGCCTTGGGTAATTTTGGCCTTTTAACACTATTAATTCTTCCAAACCCTGAACATTGAATATCTTTCCAGTTTTTGTGTCCTCTTCAACTGCTTTCTTTCAATTCCTTTTATTAGAGTTTTATAGTTTTCCTTGTATAGATCTTTCACTTCTTTAGTTATATTGATTTCCAAGTGTTTCATATTCTTTGTAGCTATTGTAAATGGGGTTGCTTTCTCTAATTTTTTCAGATTGTTTGTTATTGGCATATATAAATGCTACTAATTTTTGTGTGTTGATTTTGTATTCTGCAATTTTACTAAATTTATCAGTTCTAATAGTTTTTTTGGTGAGTCTTTAAGTTTTTCCAAATATAAGATCATGCTATCTGTAAACAAGGCTAGTTTGATTTCTTCATTTCCAACTTAGATGCCCTTTATTTATTTCCCTTGATTAATTGCTCTGGCCAGAACTTCCAGTATTATGTTAAATAACAGTTGTGAACATGGGCATCTTTGTCTTGTTCCAGTCCTTAGAGAAAAGCCCTTCAATTTTTCCCTGTAAGGTACAATGTCAGCTATAGGTTTGTCACATATACTTTACTATTTTGAGGTACGTTCCTTCTATATCCATTTTAATAAGGGTTTTATCATAAAGGATTTTGAATTGTATTGAATGCAATTTATGTTCTTGATTCTGTTAATGTGATTTATCACGTTTATAGATTTGCATACATTTAACCACTCTTGCATCTCTGGGATGAGTGCCATTTGATCATGGTGAATGGTCTTCTTAATATGCTGTTGAATTTGGTTTGCTAGTATTTTGCTGAGAATTTTTACATCTATGTTCACCAATGATATTGGCCTGTAGTTTTCTTTTTTGTTATATCTTTGTCTGGTTTCACTATTAGGTTAGTACTGGCCTCATAAAATGAATCTGGAAGTATTCCCTACTAGAAGAAATGGATAAATTCCTGGATACAACAGCCTACTGAGATTGAACCAGGAAGAAATAGAAAATCTCAACAAACCAATAACAACTAATGGAACCAAGCCATAATAAAATGTCTCCCATCAAAGAAAGGCTCAGGACCTATGGTTTCACTATTGCATTCTATGAAATGTTAAAGAGAACTAATACCAATTCTATTCAAACTATGCAAAAAATAATTGAAGAACAGGGAATACTTCCAGATTCATTTTATGAGGCCAGTACCAACGTAATAGTGAAACCAGACAGATGTAACAAAAAAGAAAACCACAGGCCAATATCATTGATGAACATAGATGTGAAAATTCTCAGTAAAATACTAGAAAAAGTACCTGTAAAATGAAAAATATTTAGGCTAAACTTCCTACACATTTAAATACCAAAAAAGCAGTGAAAGTGTACACCATTTAGTTGAATTTGCTATTGTTTTACCAAGCACCTTAGCATCTGTAGAGAAATCATTTTATTTTATTGATGGAAAATATTATACTCTACCAAGAAGAGCAATTGAAAAAAGCAACAATTGCCAACTTATTACCATAAGACACAACTTTAAAGAAGATGAAAGGCAATTTCTTTAAAATAATCTTAAGAATAAGACTATATTTTAAAAAATTCTTCAGAAAAATTCCAGTGACACAGTACTAGAGAAAACATAGCTAAGAATCTGATCAACATATATGAATATATACCAGGAAGAATTATACTGCTTGTATTGTTTTTAAATATTCAGATATTTGAATATTAAGTTTTTATTTTGCTTTACAATTCACAGATATGTTATTTATTTTTTAAAAGATTTTTTAAATAGCTATTGAATGGATTGGTTATATAAATTCACCAACAAAATAAAACAATTTGATGGTCAGCAAATAATTTTGGAGAATAGAATTTTAATGATTTTTATCACCTCTTTGATTTTCTAAAGCCTCCCAGTTTGGATGATAAATTATATGGTCACTCTAGCCCTGGCCCATCATAGAAAAATAATAATTTCTATTCTAGAACCTACTGCAGAAGAAGAGAGAACTCAGCAACTAGTGCCACTTCCATTTTTTCCTTTTGACCTGTGCTAATAATTAGAGGATTTGTTTTGTTTTCTGGCCTCATAAAATGAATCTGGATCTGTTTTTGTTTGTTTGTTTGTTTGTTTGTTTGTTTGCAGTTGCAAGATTTAATAGAGTGAAAACAGAGCTTCCATCAAATGGGAGGGGACCCAAAGGGGGTTGCCGTTGCCTGCTCGAATGCCTGGGTTTATATCCGATCATTGTCCCCCGCCCTGTGCTCTCAGGTGATAGATGATTGGCTATTTATTTACCTTCTGTTTTTGCCTAATCAGCATTTTAGTGAGCTCTCTTTACTACCTGATTGGTTGGGTGTGAGCTAAGTTGCAAGCCCCGTGTTTAAAGGTGGATGCAGTCACCTCCCTAGCTAGGCTTAGGGATTCTTAGTCGGCCTAGGAAATCCAGCTAGTCATGTCTCTCAGTTCCCCCTCTCGACAGGAAAACCCAAGTGCTGTTGGGAAGGTTGGCCGACAACCACTCTAACTGCTTCCTGCTGAATTGGCGCATAGTAGGGGTCGTGCAGTTGAGATTTCCTCGGGAGGGGTGCCTTCGATGTCACTAGCATCAGAGCATGGGCTAGCAGGCCTGTCCAGGGGTCCGCGGTGGATCTTAGTCATGGACTGCATCTGGGGCTCCATTTGAAGAACAATTTGTAGTTTTACAACTTTGATTCTGGAAGAGACAAACTTAACAAGGAGGTTAAAGATACAGGGATTTAAATGTATAGCCTGCAGTACAGGGGATTATTTCTTTGGCACACTTCACGGGCCCTGACTATCTGCTTGACAGTTTTGAAAAGGCCTCGTCCAGTAAATAATGATTTGGCCATCTGATGGGTGTTATCAATACCTAAGTGAAAGGTTTGGTGAAGGGTTTTAAGTAATTTCCAATGGTTAGCTGCAGGCATGAGGACATAGTTTCCTCCCCTCAGGATAGCTAGCCACCGAAGAAGGAAAAATACTTTTGGATTTGTTTTCTTTTTAAGCATCCAGTGTTAAGCCTACAGGTGGGCCAAGGAAAACTGTAATAAGCTCAAAGTAAATTATCAAGGCACTTTATAGAAACCATTCAGCAATACCATCCAATATATTTATTGTATCAATCCTCATATAAAGATTTACTTTTACACTTTTAACATTTTATTTTCCTTAATGAAAGACAGAACTATCTGTTTGACCAAAAATTGTTTCTTTCCAAACTCCTGCCCTCACATCTTATAAGATTAAGTATGTAAGTGATGAAGTAGCCAATGGCTTTGTTTATTTTGAATAAGTGCTTGATTCAACAACAAATAGAAGACAGCTAATTAGCCATGGTAATTTTCTGCTTTAATATTGCCCAATCAACCAGGGAAAGAATGATTCCCATTGAAAACTCAGGAGTTCTGAGTTTGAGTCCAAAGTTTGAGCAAACTATCCATTATGTACTGAATTGTGTTCCCCCAGAAAGACAGGTTAAAGTCCTCACTCATAGTTCTTCAGAATGTCAAAACATTATTTGGAAATGGGATCTTTGTAGATGTAGTTAGGTAAGTTACGAAGTCTTACTAGGCTAAGGCAGGCCCTTAATACAATATGACTGGTATCCTTATAAGATGAGGGAAATCTGGACAGAGACACAGGAAGGAAGAACACCAAATAAAGACAGAGGCAAGATTGGGGTGACGCAGCTACAAACCAGGGAATGCCAAGGATGGCCAGCCACCACCAGAAGGAGAGGGGCCTGGAACAGATTTGCCCTCAGGGACCTTAAAAGGAACCTATTCTATTGATACTTTGATTTAGGACTTCTGGAACTGAACAGACAGTAAATTTCTTTTGTTTTAAGCTACTCCGTTTATAACACTTTGTTACTGCAGCCCTAAAAAACTAGTACACTCTCTAATCCCTGTAACCCTCAGTTTCCTCCTGTGTACAACGAGTGCACTAGTGAAATCCACTCTCAAGCTTGTAGTGAAAATCAGAGTACTTAATGTCTGGAAAAGCACTCTGTGAACTGTAGAGCACTAAACCCATGACACAGACACCTTGGAAGGAAGAAGGATCCACAATTCCCCTCCTCTGAGATTTTCCCAGGAACACATCCCGCCACCTGACCCAAGAAGGCAAATCAGATTTTCTCTCTTATGAATAAGGAGTTGATACCAAAGCTCTGATCATTCTGTGTAGAGCACCTGACCTGAAGGACAACCACCTTTTTCACTGCACTGAAAGCAAGGGGAGAGAGTCTGCAGGAAGAAAGGGATGAAGCAGAAGCCCAAGAAACACGGGGATGTTAGGCCACACAGCCCCAGAGAAAGACTCACAGGATATCTGCATGGTTCCCTCAGGCTTTCTCACTCTTGCTTCACACCCTTTCCTCTGGACTGTAAGCACCTTGCACCTGCATCATTTCCTGTACTCCTCTGTCACTGGGAGGATGTCAATATGAAGCTAAAATATAAATACATACAATGGCATTAAAATGATAGAATATAAGAGATAAGAGGTGAGAAAAAGGGTGGGAGGGTGTGGTGGGGGAGAGAGAGAGACTGAGAGAAAGACTCAGGCTTACTTTTTTTGACAGTTCAATATAAATTGTGCAAACTCTGGGCTACACCCCAACTGAAAGGCTACAAGAGCTATAATTACTGCATATTAATGACATCACTCCAGTTGATTTTGAAAAGAAAATCGCTACGTGACATTTGCTAACATTATTTAGTATTTCTGAGACCTCAATTTTATCCCCTATAATGGTTGAACAAACTCTATTAGTGGTTCATAAAACTGGGGATGCTGGAGGTATAGGGGTCGTTGATATTTTCCGAATTTTGAAAGTAATTCATTAAACAATAATTTAAAACTTTCTAGTTTTTTTTTGTCATCAACCCTTACAAGCCCACTAGAAAAAGTTTCTTTCTGTTAAGCTATTCTTCTTGGTAACAAGTTAGATCAACAACTCTGCATGCATTTGGTTAATTTGTCCAACGATTTTTTGATAGACTGAAAGCTTTCCAATCACAGAGTTCTGGGTAGCAATGGCTATCTCTCATAAGGAAAAAGCTAGAAACCAAAGAAAGTGATTTTGAAGCTCCCTTTTGGCTGTAATAGTCCAAGAGTCTTCAAAAATTGGGGGTGGAGCAAGGTGGCTAAAAAGAATACTCCAGTGATCATTTCCCATAGAAACATCCTTTTGAACACGTACCCATGTGGGAAGGTACCTTCACAGGAGCTAAGGAAATCAGGTAAGAGCTCTCAGTGCCTGGTTTTAGCACAATAATAAGAAAAGACACATTGAAGAGGCTAGGAAGGACACAGTCTCACTGCCTGCTTCACCCTTCACCTAATTCCAAGTCTGGAAGCTTGGAGAGAGGCATTGCTTGCTTCAAGGAGGGAGAGTGGAGTGAGTGCAGGACTTTGACGTGGAGCCTGGTACCGGGCAGAACTCCAGGTCCCCATCCCAGGCCAGGGCCCGCAGATGGATCGTCTGGACCCTCCTGGGTGCCAGGCCTTGGTCCTGGTGGGATGGGCTCATGTCCGGCCTGCACGGCTGAGGGCGTCTCCAGGGGCTTCGGCCACACGTGAACTAGAGGCAGGCAGGCCGGGGATATGCCGGCCCCAGCCGTGCACTGTGGGTGCGATCCCCCTTAAGGTCAGCCTTGGTGGCCACGTTGCTGCCTCCACCATCCCGCCCCCAAAGCTGGGCAGCGCAGTGCAGAGAGCGACTCCGTCCGCTGGGGAAGGGGAAAGCGCTCAGTGCAGGACTTTGTCTTGGAACTCAGCACTGGCCCCCACGAGCCACTGTGAAATCCGACATTGGCTGGTTTCCTCCGTGTGGCAGAACCAGATAACCCCAGGCTGGAGCCTGCGGACGGAGTCGCTTGGGGGACCCGCGGCCCGGTGTGGCGGCCTCGTGCTCTGGGCCGCCTCGGCGCCAGCTGCCTCGGTGGCAGGCAGGCCACAGCCGCGTGAGCCTGGGGAGTAGCCCTGTGCTGGGCTGGTCTCGGAAGCTGCGGACTCCGGGTGTGACCCAGCGTCGGTCAGCTGTGGTGGCCACGGCGCTGCCGTCCCATCCCTCCCCCAACCCCAGGCCGCCGGGCACAAAAAGAGGCAGCGTCTGCTTAGGGAAAGGAGAGAGAAGTAGCCTCAAGAGGTTGCCTTGGAGCCCAGTGCTGGACCCACCAAAGTGAAGCCCAGAGCTACGCAAAACCCTACAGCGCCGGAATGGAGCATCTGGACCTGCCCCAGCCTAAGGCGGAAACTCACCGAAGCTTTTTAGGTCCCTCAGAAACAAGGTCACAGGCACACCTGGGCTCAGCGCGCCCTCTAGTGCTGAAAATGTGGCAACACACAAACCACGGACTTGTGGCAAACGTGGGCATAGGGTGCCATCTAGTGCTGAAACAGCAGCAGTGAAAGAGGCTCAGAGACGGTAACAGAAGGCTCAGAGGCTCTGGAAGGATGGGGGCAACGTCAGTCTTTGAAGACTGGAATAAATACCTAGTCTTTCGATACACAGACTTGTCACATGCCCACAAGTATCAATAATAATATTCAGGGAACCACGACCTCACCAAATGTACAAAATAAGGCACCGGGTGCTATATGAACAGGTGCCCAACATCACTCATCAGGGAAATACAAATCAAAACTGCAGTGAGACATCACCTCACTCCAGTCAGAGTGGCTACTATCAAAAAATCAAAAGATAAGTGTTGACAAAGATGTGGAGAAATGGGAACCCTTACATACTGCTGGTGAGAATGCAAATTAGCACAGCCATTACGGAAACCAGTATGGTGGTTCCTCAAAAAGCTAAAAATAAAACTACCATATGATCTAGCAATCCCACTGCTGGGTGTATATCCAAAGGAAATGAAATCAGTATGTAGAAGAGATATGTACATTCCCATGTTCATTGCAGCACTATTCACAATTGCCAAAATATGGAATCAACTTAAATATCTATCAATACCTGAATCGATAAAGAAAATATAGTGTGTATATACACAATGAAATACCATTCAGCCATAAAAAAGAATAAAATCCTGTCATTTGTGGCAACATGGATGAACCTGGAGGACATTACATTAAGTGAAATAACTAGCCACAGAAAGACAAATATCTCATGATCTCACTCATATGTGGAATCTAAAACATTGTACTCATAGAAGTAGAGAGTAGAATAGTGGTTACCAAAGGATGGAGAGTGGTGAGTGAGGAGATGATGAGAGACTACAGTGAGTTAGGAGGAATGCATTCTGGTGGTCTATTGCAAAGCAGGATGACTAAACAATGCCATATTGTATATTTTAAAATAGCTAGAAGCTGTAATCCCACTTTGGGGGGCCAAGGCAGGTGGATCACCTGAGGTCAGGAGTTTGAGACCAGCCTGGCCAACATGGTGAAACCCCGTCTCTACTAAAAACACAAAAATTAGCCCAGCATGGTGGCAGGCGCCTGTAATCCTAGCTACTCAGAAGGCTGAGGCATGAGAATCTCTGGAACCCAGGAGGCAGAGGTTGCAGTGAGCCAAGATTGCCCCACTGCACTCCAGCCTGGGTGACAGAGTGAGACTTTGTCTTAAAAAAAAAAAAAAGCTAGAAGAGGGGTTTATGAGTGTTCTCATCTCAAAGACATAATGTTTGAGGTGACAGATATGCTAATTACTCTGATTTAATCAGTTCACAATGTATACAACTATTGAAACATGTTGTACCCCATAAATATGTACAGTTATGTCAATTATAAACCTTTTAAAAAATAAAATAAATTGCCCATCCTAAATTTCTAGAATTTGCAGTAATAACTCACTTTTTAAAAAATAGAAAAAAAATCCAATCCTTTAAATAACACAAAGATGACAAAGGACAGATAAAGCTTTTGAGCTTCAAATTTTCTCTGATATAGAAAAGTGACTGTTCCAAAAACAAACAAAAAACATCCTTTTGTTCAATCAGGAGTATCTGGGTGAATTCCAAGAATCCAAAAATAAAATAACTAAATTTCACTGATTTTATTTGATCTGTCAAAGCCAGATAAATAAAACTTCTCTCAAGTCAGGCCTTTCCATTTGTTTTCTTCTGTTTTTACCCTGTAGTAACTAGGCAGAAAAACCCTATCCCGTTGCCAAGGATCACCCAGATCTCAAGAAATCAATTCTCTGGAAACTCCTCATAAATCATTTGCTTCCCAAACAGCAATGGGCCTGTGAAATTGAAAACACTAAAAAGTACATTATGGAAGTAAAGTTTCTTTAAAAGCCTTCACGCTTCGTGGAGGCCACATGCACCTTAGGCAACACCAGCAGAGCAGCAGGAGGGGAAAACAGCCGGCATTATTGAAAGGCACGTGGAAACCATAAAAGCCACAAGTCGAGAAGGAATTCCAGAATCAGTACACATGGAGGAGGGCCAGCAAGGTGCAGGCTGTGGGCAGTACCACTCAAATGCCTACAACCCACAGCTGAGAAAAAACAAAAAAAGCTCACACAACACAAGGTGATTATGACCAATGAGTTATACCAACTGGGAACTTCGGAGAAGCAACATCCTACACCTTGATTAGTTTCGTGTTCTCTGGGGAACCCTCGCACAGTGTTAGGCACGGAATGTTGCTTACTCATCCCTATCAAGTCAAAGGGAGTTTTTAAAGGAATGTAGGCCACCTAACTTATGTAATTTAACTGGGTTTTGAAATGAGAACATACAGAATCACGTAAGTTTAATGAAATCCTTGAAGAGCCTGTACCTCTGGCCTCAAATCCTTTCAAGGAATGAAAGGGGAGCAAATTTGGAGTAGATAGGAGCACCATTTGGTTTGGAGTCACATTCACAAAGGTCCTGAACTTAAGCCATTTGATGGTATCCCCAAATAAACCTACACACATATGGTCACAATATCCTCTGGCAGACAGAATAAAGACAGTCATCCTACAACCCTGTAAGCTTGTGTCCCCTTACTGAAGTGCATATGAGTAATAGTTTTATAAATACTGTAATTCTTTTATGAATAGCCAAAGGAGTTAAAAGCAATTATATGTAAACATTTATACTGCCATAACTGTAAGCTGCTTTAGTCATTTTTAAATTTTTAAACACACCAGTAGACTCAAAAAATCGTGATGGCTCTGTTAGGAGCTTCTCAAAGTGAGGAGAATCATGAAATGAGATCTGCCCAGGCCAGGGAGTCCTGCATTACATGGGCCAAGCAACAAACACACCTAAGCAAAAACTGTACACAGAAGGAACTACAGCTTTTCCACTGAACTCCAGGGCTTTGCACAGTGCCAGTCTCACAGCCACTTTGAAAGCTGAGCACGTCCACATGTCCGTAGCCTCCTTCTGAGAAAAGCAGCCATGGGAAATGATTTCTGCCAAGGTCACCATACTGTGTTCTGTGAGACCCACTATCACGGCCAAGGCTGATTGGTCAAGAGGTTGGTGCCTGAGCCAAGCCACCTGCCAAAAACCAGCAGGCCTCGGGAGTAGCCTGACAGGACAGCCTTGCCGGGCAGGATGCTCTATGCTGGACAGGAAGCGACTAAACCAATGACATTCTCAAGGAGCTTCAATACTTCCAAGAGTCAGAAATCAAGAGAGTGATATGGAAGCCAAAGGCACACAGAGAAAACTCAACATGCGGAGGTCATAAAACAGCAGAAACCACAAGTCACAGAGAAGAGTGGAAACAGAAGACACTCAGTAGCAGGAAAGCTACAATCCCTAGAGAGACTGAGGAAGGATATGCTTATTCAGGGCTATGACTGAGTCTCGGGGGACAAGAATAAAAGTGGATTTAAACTTGATTACCTTTGTGAAGATCCTATAGCCAAATAAGGCCACACTGCAAAGTAGTGGGGTTTAGGACTTCAACATATGGATTTTGAGGTGGCAAAATTCAACCCATAATAGTGTCCAACAGTCAGTGTGACTGGTATCCTTATAAAAAGGGGAAATTTGGAGACAGTGTGCTCACAGGAAGAACGCCCTGTTAAGATGAAGGCAAAGATTGGAGTGATGCATCTATAAGCCAAGGAACCCCCCAAATTGCCAGCAAACTACCAGAAGCTAGCGGAGGGCCACAGAGCAAATTCTCTCTTTCACAATCCTCAGAATGAAGCAACCCCATTGACACTTTGATCTCAGACTTCTAGCCTGCAGAACTGAGAGACAATAAATGTCTGTTACATCCCCAGTTTATGATACATGGTTAAAACAGCCCTAGCAAACTAACCCAGGCACGGAGCGCTACCGTTGAGTGAGAAACATCTGCTCTGTTCCTTGAGGCTGACTATTTGGCTACTGAAAGGCTTTCTGTCTTCTATCCTCCCGCTCATGTATCCCCACAATAACTCCCATAACCTCAGACAACCCGAGCCTGTCTGCTCCCTGGAAGCTGAAAGAACTTCAGTAACTCAGTTGGAGTGCAGGCAGCAGTGTTTGGGAAGGAGTAAATGAAGCAGTTGGAAGCAAAGAAGCTGCTGCTTTGGGATCCGCAAATCAGAGGATCAGGAAATGTGAAACAACTTTCCTGACAGCTTCAGGGAGTGGCATCCAGCCAGGAACTCGGCGGCTTGGCAGAGCTGGAGGAGGATAGCAGGTGAGCCTGGGAAACCTACATCCTGGCAAGCTTCTTGCTGGGGGGAGGGATCTGGTCTCCCAAACACTTGTTGTTCCCATCCAAGCCACTCTCTCCAATAGAACAGTTCCTGAAGGCACTAATAGAGATCAATTTTCTCTATTATTCAGGGTCTGCAATGCAGCAAATATTTCCGAAGCCAGCCTAATCTCTTAGCAAAGCCCCTTGACTCCCCCACACAGCTGTTTTTAATGGTGGACCAGGGACCACATCATGCAAGCACTTTCTGGGTTCTTTTAGCCTTCGTCCTTCCCCTAAAGCTCATTTTCCCACAGCCTGCATTCACTGGATGCCTGGTGTGAGGAAAGAACTGGCACATGTCCTGATTCAGCCATCTGTGCTTCCTCTCCCCACCAAAGTGAAAATGCATTCAAACTAAATTATTTTGAAAACACATTCTCTCCATTCAAGTTCTACTTCAAGACCTCACAATAGAGGGCACCTCCACGATCTCATTCCTGGCAGCACTTGAATGGGGGCTGCTGAACAATACACTCTCAGTACTTGCTCAGAAAGAAAGACAAGACTTGGGACGAAAACAGGTGAAAGCTCTTCCGAGATTTAGAGAGACAGGACCCGGTGCCGAATTGCTTTCCAGGCGGTCAAGCCGCATTGTTCATTACGTGGAGTGAATGGGATGATTCCAAACCAGCCCTGGACGAGGCGGCAAGTGAACATGTGCTTTAATTGCTGCTTATTCAATGTTTAAATTACACGTTTTTATATTTAAGCCAGTGTTAATTTATTTTGCCTTTTTATACCTTTACATTAAATAAGCTTTCCAAAAGGCTTTAAGGGGAACAAACATTTTTGACTATTTTCCTTATGCCAGACCACATAATGGGCTCACAGTTTATCTCATTTTATCTTCACAACATCCCTTTGTAATGAGTACTTTTATCTTCATTTTAAGGAATAGTAGTAATCCAGCTCAGAAAGGTTAGTTAACTCATCTAGGACACACAACAAATAGGCAGAAGGAGCAACATTTGAACCTAAGTTTTTACCATTACACCCTTCCAGAGATAGATGGAGGGTGACTTTTAGTATCAGAGAAGAGATTATTTGGATGCAGTGATTAAAACATCTCCTCTATTATTGATTCTTTATATTTCTGAGATAAATCAATTAGTACCACTGTCAGAGTGTGAGAATCAACCATTTCTAGCATAATTATGTATCAGTAATTATTGATCTCTAATGAACATAAACTCTATTTTAGGATTGTGGCCAGTGAGGCTTAGAATGGTTCTTTAGGAATCCTCTAGTCCCACAGAAACCACATTTTAGACTAAAATTTGGACTAGAAGGATTCCTCTACAATGTCTAAATAGCAGTTACAATTTTTATTTTGCTCAATTGAGAAGAATTATAAACTAGAATCAAAATGTAGTGGTGCTTTTTTTTTTTTTTTCCTGAGACAGAGTTCCACTCTGTCACCCACGCTGGAATGCAACGGCGCAATCTCAGCTCACTGCAATCTCTGCCTCCCCAGGCTCAAGCAATTCTCCTGCCTCAGCCTCCCGAGTAGCTGGGATTACAGGCATGCCACCATGCCCAGCTAACTTTTGTATTTTTAGTAGAGACGGGGTTTCACCATGTTGGCCAGGCTGGTCTCAAACTCCTGACCTCGTGATCCGCCCACCTCGGCCTCCCAAAGTGCTGGGATTACAGGCGTGAGCCACCGCAACCAACCAGTGGTGCTTTTAAATGAATTAATCACATTTATTGACCACAATAGATCTACAAACATTTTTAAAATTTGTGGTACTTGTGGACAAAGGCATATTACTTATTTCATCTACAGCAATGATTGGTTCATATGTAGATGCAGATGCCTTAGAAAAACTCCTCAGGCCCTCCAAGAGACTTTTGCCACTAGGTTAGGAAGCCCCAGTCCAGGCCAGTCGCATAAATGGAGACAGACAAGCCCAGAGGAGAAAGATTTGTGCCCAAGGTCAAGCAGTAGCAAAGCCAACACTAAATTCTGAATTTCCTGACTTGCATTTCAGTGCTCTTTTTCCAACCTGGAAACAGCCCATTCAGTCAATAACTCACCTCCAGTGCCTTTTCCTAAAGCATTTACAGTCAGGAGAACAAATTCAGGTATGCAAAAATACAACTTTATTTTTCTAAAACAGAAATGTAATGTGTTCCTTGAATCCTTTTTCTGTCAAGGGTAAAAATGTGAATCATGGTCAATTCTGAGAGTTCGCTCAGTCAGTTCAGGATTTCCCTCTTCTATAGGAGTTGCATCTGGTGCAGGCTGGGGACAGAGGAGATTACACAGTGTCAGGACGTTTGAGGTGTCTGGGCTTTGAGTGTCATCCATCCACACTGCCATCCCTGAGCTGTAACTCATCAGCTGAGTCCCAGGATGTCATTAACCTTCTACTGTGCCTCCACTGAGGCTGACATCTGTGTTCCCCGCCTGGTTCCTGGCCATACCTCTCACACCAAATTTCAGTCTTCCTTCCCTTCTCCCAGCCTTGAGGACTCCTAGGGTCCCCTGACTTTCCCTCAGCTCTCCTAGGCCCCTCTCCAGGGCAGGGCGAATATTTGATTGGTCTCTTGTGCCTTTCTCTCACTATTATCTCTGCCTTGGGTTCCAAAACTATATTTTGAAACTCAAGAGCAAGAAATGACTCCTTTTTCTTATAATCATTCTTTCTGTGGCCTCCCTTCCCTAAAGAATAAGAAAGACATGCAACTGCGAAAATGCACTGGTTAATACTTCAAGTCGTTGTCTTGCTACATTTTGCTTTGCAATAACTAAAGTAATTACAACTGCGTTAGTATCTCTATTAAAATTTCTTCCATTTAAGTCATTAACATCTTTTACATAAATCACCCCCCGTAATATAACTGACATAATTTCTGGCCAAAAAAAAAAAAAAAGAGTCATGGAAGATATCCAAGAGAAATGTATAAGCTCTGCAGAAAAAAAAAAAAAAAAAAAAAAGCAACATGGGTATCCCAGGTTCCCTCACTAGAGAAGAGAATGAGAATCATATGGCTGTGAAGTGAGATGGCCACAGGTCAGTTAAGGCGTGAACATGCACGGAATAATAAGTACTCTCCAACTCATTTAAGTTGCAGCTTAAACTGTCTGATTTAATTGTCTCTAAAAGTTCCACTTGCCTAATACTCTTCCTCTTTCTCTCTGGCATGGCCAGAATTAGTCACCATCAGTGAACTAGGAAATGAGGTCCAGTCATTGCCTCCAGAAGAACCCCCCCTTCCCACCCCCCAGCTAAATGAGATCAAGTCCAGATGTCAACAGAACTTTCTGGTCTAAGAATAAAAGCAGAGCCAAATAACCTCAACAACCCCAATTTTCTATCCTGGCCCCTCATTGCTCAATGAACTTCTAATACCCCTTGTCAAGCCCTCTGCCCTACCCAAAAAGGAACTTTGTGGGTACTGAAATGCCACTCTGTCTGTTTCATCTACCACAATCACCAGGCACTGTCCCTGATGATGGGGCCCTAATAAAAGACATCCCCCCTGCACCAGCCTGCTCTAAATTCCAAAAGTTTTGCCATTAGTTTCCTTTTGGCAAGATCACTGACTGTCACTGTATTTTTTTAATGTACAATCTGAAAAGTATACAATTATATGAGTCATCATTAAGCTATGAAAATCCTAGGTAAAATTATCTAACCAGCTGCAGTGAAAAGGGAACCCCTAAATAGAGAGAGTGGAGAGGATGGGGATCATAAAAAGGCATCAAATTAAGAGCTAAAGTAGCAGGCACAGTGAGAACACATAATGAGAGGAAGCACAGAAGAGAGATGCGGTACTGAGTGGCAGAGGAGGCAAGAGAAAAATAGAGAAGAGGTAATACACAATGAGAATGAAAAGGTCAAAAAGAAACTTGGCCTAATGCTTAAGCAGAAAATAAAGTGACATAACTGGCTTTTCAGGTCAAACCCAAAGTAAGACTCTCTCTTGAGAAAGGCATAAAAAAAAGTTCCCTCTAAATTATAATTGATCACCAGAGTTATCAGCTACAAAATGATGAGTGGCGTTGGCTGATTTAACAAATCTGCGCCCTTTCTGATTACTTTTATTCAGAGCTAATTTTAAAAAGCTCAAACCTTTAATAAAAATGGCAAAAAGATGATTGCAAAAGCACCTGAACCTAAACATAATATTTCAAGGTGTGCTCATACTGGCATGATAGACCACAGGACAGTTACCTCCCTTGACCTGAACACTACACTCTGATTAATGTAGTCTAAGTTGGTATTGTTCTCTAAATAAAAGCCCTACACCAGCAGTTCAGGCTCAGCTTCTGATCAACAAAATTCCCAAGATCTTTTCCCACTAACTTCTATTCAGCCAGGTCTGTCCAGTGCTGTATATATTCCATTTTATTTTTGTATGTTTGACCTTTAACTTGAATACACTTCTACATACTTGTCTCTGTAAATGTAGCCTTGCCGTCTTAGCTCATCATTTCAAACTTAGAATCTATCTGCTCTATATTTTCTGATCTTCCTACATTTGTGGTCATCCTTAACTGACTAATGATGCCTTCTAAATTTATCTAAACTGTATAAAGCCATTGGAGCCCTGTGACACATTACCAAGAACTTCTTTCCAGGCTGAAAATAATCAAAATTAATTAAGAAGTTATAGAGGTACCTAACTGCATTATCATCAACCATCCCCAGGGAAAAGAATGATGAAGATTATAAAAAGATGATGACCACTATGGTCTAAATGTGTCCCTCAAAATTCATGTGTTGGAAACTTAATCCCAATGTTATGATGTTTGGAGGTGGGACCTTTTGGAAGGTGTTTAGATGTTGAGGTCTCCACCCCCTTAAATGGGCTGACGTTCATATAAAAAGGGCTTACAGGAGTGCATTAACTCTCTCTTGCCCTTCCAACTTTTGCCGTATAAGAATGCAGCCACAAGGCCCTCACCAGACCTCAGATGCCAATACTTTTGAGACAGCTAGGTGATAAGGGGTCCCCAGAGAAACTCCAACTGGCCTGCGCACTGGGAGGAGTGCACGCTGGGGTGGAGCCTTGGGAAGTTTGCGCCCCTCCTCTTCCTGATGGAACCTGGAATTTAATCTTTGAGGTGGTAAGGGCACCTAGCAGGACTCTGGCTTTGCGGACAGTCCCTGTTTCCCTTTTTTTCCTTTTCACCCAATAAACCCTGCCCTTCTCACCCTTCAAAGTGTCTGCGAGCCTAAATTTTCATGGTCATATGACGAGGACCCCATTTTTAGCCAAACTAAGTAGACAGTCCTATAACACCTTGAGCTTGGATTCCCAGCCTCCAGAATTGTGAGAAAATAAACTTATATTCTTTATAAATTTCCCAATCTGTGGTATTCTGTGATAGAAGCACAAAACAAAGACAATGATTGTTTATGATGATCCACCAACATTTACTGATCATTATGTGTCAAGCACTGTGCCAAGTGCAGTATCTAATTTAATCCCACAACTATATATATATAAAACTCTTTGATATATATACATATAACTCAAAGAGTTACGTAATTTCCTTACAATGATGCTGCTAGTAAGTGATGAAGTTGTAATTTTAAAAGCCAGGCCATCTTCCTCCAGAGCTAGGCTCTTAACTACCCGATTCTGCCGTTTCCACATGATGCAAGATTTTATTTGAGCCTTTCTAAAATCAGGATATAAAGGCTAGAAGGGTCAAAAGTAATATGTGAAAAACAAAGGATCTAGAAGAAAGGCCCTTGCCCTCCAGTAACTTACAATCCTGTTGGAAGAATAAGACTTAGAAAATAAAGCTATTTTAGAACAAATAGTTTATTGTAGTGCTAAAAAATGAGAATCAGATCTAAGCATTCTTTTTCAGCTCAGTTCTCCAACTTAAAGTTCATAGACTGGAAATTTATAAAACCACAAAGAAAAAGACTAAGGAAAAAATGAATAAGGCCTCCGGAGCCCTGGGAGGATTTAGTAAAGAATAATTGAAGTCCATGGAATCCCCCCAGACTGACCATTCATATGTGACTTGGGGATAGAGGTTCTTTAAAAAGTCCTGTAGAGCCAGGCCAGATGCGGTGGTTCACACTTGTAATCCCAGCACTTTGGGAGGCCGCAGTGGGCAGACTGCCTGAGGTCAGGAGTTTAAGACCAGCCTGTCTTAACATGGTGCAATCCAGTCTCTACTAAAAATACAAAAATCAGTCGGGCGTGGTGGCGGGTGCCTGTAATCGCAGCTACTCGGGAGGCTGAGGCAGGAGAATTGCTGGAACCCAGGGGGCAGAGGTTGCAGTGAGCCAAGATTGTGTCACTGCACTCCAGCCTGGGCGACAGAGCAAGGCTCTGTCTCCAAAATAAATAAATAAGTAATTAAAATTTTAAAAAAAATTCCTATAGAGCCAGAGTCATTGGGTTCTTCCTCAATTAATATCTGAGGTGCCCAGAAACTGCAATGCCCAGGCAATAAGCCATCAAAGCCCCAGTCAAGCAGAAACATAGTCCCACTGAGGTTAGTGGCCTAAATTCTTCAAGTCAGATGCAGTAATCCCAGAATTAAGTTTCATCAAGTTAAAAAAATCTGATTACCAACCAGATTATCCATTATAATCTCAATGCCCAAAGACAACAAGTTATTCACGGTCTGTCATCCCAATTGTTCTCAGCAAGTAAATGAGAGAGCATGCCTTCAGAAAGACGCATCTCAGTCTCTGTTGTGTGACCTAGGGCAGGCACCAGTCCACCTCCAAATTGCT